>NC_089560.1:320482-640964 GCF_040115645.1 Euwallacea fornicatus | reverse complement strand
GGTTCCAAGAAGAAGCCCTCGAGGCTGTTAAAGAAATAAGTTTGATTTTCCCACTTCGAGGCCACTCATATTTGCCGGTAGATGGAGTGTTTGGGCCCGTTAAAAAACAAAACTTGGAAAATTTTAGGGCATTTTTGATCCGACTGGTCATCGCAATATCCATCGAGAAGTTAGTGAAGTTGGCAGGTTAGGAAAGAAATGGGTTTCTAAAGGATTATAAGAGCCTAATAACCGTATTAAGGAAAATGGATGGGATAAGTGAACTCGCGAAAAATTTCTTCCCAAAATTCCGTAAGGAGAATGAATGAGCAGTTCGAATTAAAATGGAACCCATATATAGGTACGATGACGTAACTAAGCCATTTAATCCTCTGACGAAGCGCAGAAAGACATTACGCGATTTACCTATTCTTCGTGATATTTCTATGAGTAAATGCGATAAATGAAAAGAAGATTACGGATGAGAAAAATTTAATTAAAAAATTATTAATAGTTAGATTTGGTTCTCATTGAGAGGATATTATTCCTTTAGCAAGTTGGTCTTTCTACGCAGTTTTATTTTCTCCTGTTAATGTGACTGCATCCGTAATCATTTCAGATGCTTGAAATAACGAAGTAAATGAAAACTGCGACTGCCTCGAGAAAGAACTCGGTATAAAACATTTGGATTTTTAATTTAAAGTTATTAATTAACT
Source organism: Euwallacea fornicatus (assembly GCF_040115645.1). Classification (NCBI taxonomy): domain Eukaryota; kingdom Metazoa; phylum Arthropoda; class Insecta; order Coleoptera; family Curculionidae; genus Euwallacea; species Euwallacea fornicatus. Next base: position 640,269 of record NC_089560.1, on the reverse strand, counting down.
TCTTAACAAAATATGTGTTGTGAGTAGCTTGTTTTAATTTTATGACGCTTTAAAGTGCATTATCTACAGTTGTGTCCAGATCAAAACGCATGTTATATCTTTGCCGTATCAAAACGGATTTTGTTTCCAAAATTTCGAAAAATATTTTTGACTCTTTCATTGTCCTATTTTATCGAACTCTATGACATTAATGTAGATCCAGAAAACTAGCGTTCCTCAAAATCTTACATTCAAAGAACAAGGGGGTAAGAATTTATAGTTTTTTGCGATTTCCCAACACTTGCGTGTCTGGCTCATAATGTGTTTTTAATATATTGCTCCTCATACAGGGTGTGCCAAAAATATACCGACACACTTTGAGGGGTGATGAAGGACATCAATACAATTTTTTTTTCTTTAATAAATATACGCCCTCAAATGGCTCGTTTGGGCAGAAAAAAGGCAACATGGTTTTAGTAATTATGCTAACTTTTTGTTCTTATTGGGTTTTGTTTTATTAATAAGTGAACAATAGCTTGCAACAATTGTTCAAAGCGGCGGCCATTTGCTTCGATACATAGATTGCGCCGACAGTTCATTGGCTCGTGAACCCCATAAAATATTTCAGGAATAGCTTCTAAATGTGTACAACTGGCCATTGTTCTTGCTGAGAGATCTTCCTCATTACGAATGGGCGTGTCGTACACCAGATTTTTGAGACAACCGCCAAATCCAAGGGGTTGAGATCAGGAGAACGCGCGGGCCAAGTTAAAGGAGCTCCTCTTCCCATCAATCGGTTGCGAAAACGCTGACCCGAGTACTGACGCACGTTTAAACCAAAATGTTGAGGTGTCGCTTCATGTTAAAACCACGTGTCAGTCCTAATGTCTAAAGGAGCATTTTCTAACAATTGAGGCAAAACATTTTGCAGAAAATAGAGAGAAATGTGTGCGTTCAGACGATTTGGCAGCAAGTGAACTATTAGAGTCTCTCCAATAATACCAGCCCACGTGTTTATCGAAAATTGTTGCCGGTGTTTTGTAGAGACCACGGCGTAAGACCTTTCATCATTCCAAATGTGGCTGTTTCTACTATCAAAATAACCATCGCTCGTGAAAAACGTCCAATCAGTAAACAAAACTATTCTCCGGAAATTCTATTAAGTTGTGACCTAAAAACATTGGCAAAGAGCAAACCGATATGGACAATCTTCAGGATTTAAAGCTTGTCCTCGTAAATGGTAAGGGTAAAAGAGTCGTTCATGCAACATACGCTGTATCGTCGACTTGGAGGATCCCACATGAAACTCAATTGTGCGAACACTTGTGGATTCATTTACCTCCTCACAGTATAAAACTCCTTCAAATTCAACCGTACGAATTGTTCTTATACGACCATCACCGCCACGATGCTTTAGGTTCCCACATTCTCTAAGGTGACGGTAGATGGAAGTAAATTTTGTATGATGAGGTTGCTGGCATCATGAATACCTCTACTCATAAAAGCGTGGAGCTGTTCTTCCATTACGATTTGCTGCACTAAAGCAAGATGCATATTAACAAGCTCTTCAAATGAGAAATTAACGTCCATTCTCAACACAAGTTTTGATTTACCCCTCAACAAGATGAATCTTACGATGCCAACTGAATAATGATAAAGTACATACAAGTCATACGTCCTACGGTGTTAAACTTGGCGTCTTTGGAATGTCTAATTGTGATAGAGAAATGTTTGTGCTTCCCAATAATAAACATAGTTGAAGCAAAAAAAAATTCATGAAACACAGTGGTGTCCAATTATATCAAGAATTAACCTTAGTTATTTGATATGGCTTAAAATATTTTATTTGCTCTACAACTCACACGGCTCATTTGCAGGCGTGCGTTTGTTAAAGAAGAAAGTATGTCGTGATTTCCCCCATCACCTTTCACAGTTTGTCGGCATATTTTTGGGATGCTCTATATGTACAAGACTGCAACTCATTAATATTCTTGATATTATTGATGAAGCTATAGCTTATATCAAGAGTTACGTTAAATAATCAGTAATCGAACTTTGGTGAGCAATTTTACTACTAGTACTTTAAAGAAAATTTCATCATTATTTAATGAAAACTAAATGGAATGCGTGCATTCACTCAAAGCTAAAAAGTTTCTTAGTACTTCAATTGCACTTCACACTTCTCGACGAGACGGCTTAGTCATTTCAACTTCCCCGACGTCATCATCTACTTCGGATAGAGATTCTTGTTCTTCGGTTGAAGAAAAAGCTTAATTAGCGCCATCAATAATGCCCTGATCAGTGGGAAATTCATTTGTTATGGTACCTTCATCAACTTAAAAAAAAATTTTAACGAAGCATTATCTACATTCATCTAATTCTAACAATGAAGATCGTCTTCCTCCGCAACAGTGCCTTCTTTAAGCACTTCTGGATAGTTCTCTCCGTAACATCGTTCTTCGTAACATCTACACTGTGCAACTTTTACGCAATCAAGTAGATCAATTTTAGGTTGTATCCGATTTAATCGATCGTACGAATCCAGCAATTTAATTAGGATTCGTCGTTTATAACGATCTTTAATAATCTTTATGATGTATTGATCAAGAGGTTGCACTTTCGATGTCACGTTTGGTGGGAAAAGCTGCAGTTCGATTGCTTTAAGCCTGTCTTGAATTCGGCGGCGAACAACGCAGTGATCCATTAAAAATAGAATTTTTCTTTTTTCTTTAATAAATTTGCCATCTACTTTCAGAAGCCATTTTTCAAAGCTCTCCCCAGGATTTTTTGTTATTATGTTAATCCGCTGGTGACGCTTTCACTCTTTTGAAAAATCTTGATTTTGCGTTTTTCCCAATTAACACAATTTTTTTTTTCACTGCCGTCCGTGTTTACTGCTAGTAAACAAGTTACTTTTGCCTTACTGAATTTCCCACTATAGCATTTATCGTTTTTCATGGCGAGTCTTTTTTTCCAGTAATCATTTGGAAAAAAAGTCCGGTTTCATCAGCTTTGAAAATATTTTTGCAGTGTAACGAGATAGAAGTTGCGGCAAAATGGTTAATTTACAAGTTTCAACACTCTCTCCTCCTCCAAGGCTATACTCTCACCACGGACTTTCTGCTAGGGTGCCCCTTATCTTGACTGAAATTTAAAAAAAAACATTAGAAAATACTTAAATACAGTAGTGGTCAAAAGTAGATAGACAATTCAAAAATGAAAATAAAAACATAACAATTTCCTTCAAATTATTTAAAAAATCAATTGGGACCTTTCACAAGGCACTAATATTTGGTAAAATACCCATTATTGTCAATGACTGCCTGACATCGACGAGGCATTGATTCAATCGATTTATTTAATATTGCTGGATCAATATTTTGCCATTTTTCTTGTATTTTAATAAACAGTTTATCGCAATTTGAATAATTTTTATCTCTCAATCCTTGGTCAACAATTTGCCACAGGTTTTCTATGGGATTCAGATCGAGCGACTGGGAAGGCCACTTCAAAATCGGTACTTTTTCTTCTTCAAGAAACCGTTTAACTAACTTTGAGGAATGTTTGGGGTCGTTGTCGTGTTGAAAATGGAATCGTAAGGGTAAATTGTCTTCAACATAAGGTAACATAACATTCTGAAGTACATCCCGGTACAGAAATGTGACCATGATTCCATTTATTCTATGTAGTGGGCCAATACCAAAACCGCTGAAACATCCCCATATCACTACCGATCCTCCTCCATGCTTGACCGTGGGTCTGGTGTATTTGGGGTTTAATCGCTGACCAGTGGAACGTCTAACGTATTGAATGCCATCGGAATTAAACAAATTGAACTTAGATTCATCGTTTCAGCAAACTCGTTTCTAATCCTGTTTCAGCCAATTTGGCAAATTCCATTCGGGCCTTTCGATTTTTCTTACCGAGAAGTGGTTTTTTTGCCGGCCTGCGTGCAAATAATTTCTCTTCGACTAGTCTTCGTCTTACAATCCTTGAAGACACAGAAACTTCGAAAACTTCCAGCTCAGATCGAATTTTCTCAGAAGACACGAATGGATCTTTCGAACAAATAGTCTTTATTTTCCGCACATCTCTTTTACTCAGCTTCCTTGGTCGTCCAGTTTTCAGTTTCGGGTTAATTGGTCCAATTCTTTGATATCTTTTTGTTATAGCCCAAATAGTGACCTTTTTAACATCGAACCTGCGGGAGATTTGCACTTGCCGTTCGTCCTCACTGAAAGCTTTAACAGTTCGTTCTTTCAAATCAGTGGACACTTTTACACCACGAAGCATGTTGTAGACTATAAACCAAATGCAAATTTTACTACTAGTTTTCTGATATCTTAAGAATTTAAAGTAAATTCAACTGTTTTTACCACGTCTATCTACTTTTGACCAGATGAATTCCAAAAATTTATTTTTTTATTGACAATAAAGTAATTTTACTAACATTTGTTTATTATTTCTTATAACGTGTTTTGCGACAAATGACATACATGCATAGGAAACCGATCAATTAACATATGCACGATTTAATTGAAGCACTCTGTTTGTCTATCTACTTTTGGCCATTACTGTATGTGTGTAATGTAAATGAGTAATTATGTACACTGCATACCTTTTTTTTTAATTTGTCTCTCTCTCTCTGAGCTCTGAAATCTTCATCACGTAAGCTTCTTATGTATTGAATAGATTTTTCTTTAAGTATTGGCCCAGAAATTGGTAAGTTTCGTTGTCTGGGAAAGACAAACCACTTTGTTGTACACAGTTGCATTCGCAGTTTTTCGTGGCTTATTACGTTTGACTTACCAGAATTTACACTTTCACCAAATTCCACAAAAGATTTTCTATTTTTTTTAATGGTTGATAAGGTACTCGTCGAAATTTCATACTTTTCTGCAATTAACTTCTTTTTCACTCCACTATTTACGGTTTCAAGAAATTCGATTTTTTTTCAATTATATGGCACTCTGGTTTTTGCGGGGGACCCATTGCAAATCGTATAAGTAAAATGAAAATACTGAAAATTGCATGTTCTTAGCTCACCCAACATAGGTTATATTCATATATCGTTGACGCTTCTGAAGGGGCGTTCCTCAGAAAGCTAAATGCTTTCACTACCCTTTTCGAAAATTTTCGTTAAAATTCGAAAATCGTAAAAAATCGAACTATGGAAATTTTTGGGTTGTTGTGCGTTTAATTTGTTTTGTGTTATAGAGATTTTCGACTTGCGAAAGTTCCAGTTATGAACGTTAGACTTACGGAAGTTTCACTGTAATTGTTCTTTATACAGATACAAAAGTCTATTACCTACCGAGGCTCGAACCGGTCTCCCTCCACACGGTGGGTTGCCACCCAGACCACTACATTACCGTGGGAGTTTCTAATACTCAATAAGAATTAATTATCTCAGTAACTTGTTTCAACAGATAAATAACCTTAAGACTGGTTCTTAAATGTACAGTTACCGACAGCTGTCAACTAGCAACTAACAGGCAGTTTTTTTTCCGAATTAACGTTAACTTAACCGGAATTTAGTGGCTATCTGAACCACCTCCGCAACGAAAAAAGACAATTTGACTATAGTGATGGCCACCCTTAATTGTAAATTATTTTACATGCAGTATGGCAGGATGTTGAAGCACTTTACCATAATTTTACAACGCTTTCAGTTACTTTTCGAGAGCTTTCTAAAGCGATAGAGAGAAGACTGCAAATTATTTGTTATTAGACGATTTTTGAACAATATTTCATTTTCAGCAATCTTCTTTGGCAGCAGTTTTTTCTCTTTTTGAGTAAAATCAAACTTTTGTTCGGAAATTTTGGATGCTTTTGCTGTTGTTTTAGTTTCAAATGGGGCGAATAGACTTCAGGATGCTCACAATTTTTGAGCTCCAAAAACTCAATTTTAAACAAAAAAATATTTATTTCCGGTAGTTTCTAATTTGATCCGACATTTGTGTAAATGGGCAACATGTTGAGGACCATTTCTTCCCTTTGAACTACATTTGAATCTCTTAGTTTAGATTGGGAATCTGAAGTTGTCTTAACAGATTAATGATAATTCCCGCCCTATTCAGGTTTCTCTTCTAGTTTTAAACTTCTCAAACAACTTCTCCCATATCCAAAAACCTAATGAAGAGGAATGCGTCCTCATTAACCCCTAAGAGAGAACGACATTTTCGATCGCACCCAAATCCACGAATTCTATTATTACTTTTAAATCTATCCGGATCATCTGGATTTATCTTAAAATATGCAGGTTTGTGGTATGGATGCTTACCAAACAAACACCAAATTCCAGTTTTCTAAATTTATATTCTGGATCTAAAAATACATGGCCCCTGTTTCCAAACATCCACTGTTACAAATCATTTACTCGAGTATTAATAGGAATCCTTTGTTGTGATTTAAATAATAATAAGCATGTAATGCTTGGGAGATTTTCGCCGAGATAGATACCGTATACAGGGTGTTAAATATTATTGCAGCCTTGAGAGGTGATCATTTTCAATGGCTGAAAATAATAAATCGAAGATAGATATGGGTAATAATTGAGTCTTCTAACAATCTGTTTAGTTAAAGATCGTATTATGTGATGAAAGATGAAAATGTTCCATGCGAGAGAAAGATGAAAAGCACCACCATTATTTGCCTCTGAAAGGAGTTTCCCTTCCTCGATAACAAACCAATGACTCATGTACTTGATACGACGTTGATAAATATCTAGTTCACGTTTTATTCATTAAAACTGTTATTTATCAAGATATCAAAGTGGACTTCGTAGAATTATGTTTATTTTTATTAGATGTATTGTTGACTGAAAATAAAAATAAAAAATCTTATTGGAAATAACTGAAATGTTTGTTTCAGATGACAAAGCTATCGGAATCGCCGGCTTCTCGCTGGCCAAGATACACCACCGGATAGTTGGAGAGAAAATTAGGTGAGATTCACTGTGTTAGCACCTACGTTCGCTTTTTTTTACGTTTTTTAAAACGACTTCATCCACATTATTAACAAAAATGAATCAATAATATCTTGACCATTTAAGAATGCCTCATATTAACCATTGGGTGGATAACTATATATTGACCATTGGATAATCTTTTGCCCTCTTTCGTTAAGCTGAAAAATTCCCCGTTCGAAGAACACTCGGCTTTTTGAAGCAAAAACCGATCCAACTGAATTTTAACGGCCTGATCAAAATCGAAAGTTTTACCATTCAAATATACTGCGTGATATAAAAAAGAGAACGCCCCGTAAAAACGATTTTATTCAAATAATTTTCGGTATGCATGTTTGTATATGAGAACACAAAAAATGATTAAATTTTCGGCCATTTTTATCAATGTATCTGCTAGTTATCACGAATTTTAAGTTTTTTTTTTAACCAAAAAAATAAAAATAAAAAATCAACAATATGACTGCAAAACACCATTGATTGGCGTATAGTAGTGTGCTTAGAAAGTGCTTTTAGATTGATCAGATATGCCTAGATGCAGAATGGAGCGAAATTTTCATCAATTGAGCGAGCCTGCGAGAGGTCGATTAGTGGGTCTACGTGAGCCTGGTTGGTCACTTGGAGAAATTGCCACTAGATTAAACCGCAGTGTGGTGAGATATCAGGCATGGTTCCAAGAAGAGCAAACAGGTAGAAAGAGAGTAATTGGACGATCCTGAAGAACTACGGAAGGTCAAGATCGCCGCTTCCGAATTATGATTCTGAGACACGTAGAGGAGTGGTTTGCCGAGTATGGAAAGCCCATTGGGACTCGAACCATTTATCGCCGAATAAGAAGTTTTGGACTGATTTCCTACCGTCCTCATCTTGTGTTACCCCTCACCTTACATCATCGTCAAAATCGACTGCAGTGGTGCAGAGAACGGATACATTGGAATCTGGAATAGTTTAGTGACGGATCCAGATTCCTTTTGGGTATGCATGGAAGTCGAACAAGAATAAGAACAAGACGAGATCCTCAGTTTACAATATAGAGGCATGTCTTTCAGACTGCTGGGTAATGATGTGGGATGCTATCGCATATGGCAACAGATTACTTTTCATTAAAGGCAGTATAACAGTCCAACTATACATCCTAAAGGTCTTGGAACATCACCTCGTACCTTGTCTGGAAACTCTTGTTAATTCATTTTTCCAGCGAGACAATGCACAATCACACGTGGCTAGAGTGACTGTGGACTTCTTTCCACAAAATGCAATAAATTTGCTGCCTTGGCCACCTCGATTTCCAGACCTCTCACCGATTGAACATGTATGAGATATTTTAGGCAGAAGGTTACATAATTTACCCCATTCCCCACAAACCCTAGCGGCGCAAAGTTATGCTGTCCAGTTAGCCTGGAATGAGATCCCCCAAGAGGACATCAATCACCTCATTAGGTCCATGCCTAGACGTGTACAGGAACGTATAAGACACTGCGTAAGACCGACAAATTATTTATTTATTTTTTAATTTTTAACAATTAACTTTGTTCTATTTTTCAATGAAGCATTGGTTTTGGCGTAATAAAAATGCATACCAAAATTTATTTAAACAAAAACCATTTTTACGGGGTGTTCTCTTTGCTATGTCACGGACTATAGCTTCGAAGAGAACACAAAAAATGATAGTCTGATAGTGCCAAGTCAGGGCCGTACAGTGGCCGTGGCATCGATTCCTAATTTAGCTTTAATAATTTTTGACGTGTTATTAAAGACGTGTGGGGTTATCATCATGGAACAGTGCGCCTTTGCTATTGCCCAGTTCAGGACATTTTCTCCTGATCTCTTCGTCCAATTTCGATAGCTGACGACATTCGAACAAACAGTTCGATTTCTCGGAAACAGTTAAAAAACAACTATACCCCGGAAATCCCAACATGCAGAAAGCATAATCTTCTTTTGATGAATATTGGCTTTGAATGTGGATTGTACGGGTTCATCTTGCTTGATCCATGTTCGTTTTCGGATTTCGTTGTCGTAAACAATTCATTTTTCATGACCTGTTATGAGTTTGTTTAGAAATGGATCCCTTTCCTTACGATAAGCAAAGTATCTCATATGTTATTGCGTTTGGTGAGATGAATTTTCTTCAATTGGTAAGGAACTCAACCATCCAGTTTGTTCACGTAACCAAGATGTAAGCTGATATTAACGGTTGAATTCGATATGCCGAACTTCTCTGCTATATCTTGAGTTATCATACGCCGGTTAAATTCGATTAATGCCTGCATTTTGTTGTTATCAGTGATGATTGGGCCACCAGGATATGGTGCATCTTGCACATTGAAATATCCGAAGTGAAAGCGAGCAAACCAACGCTGATACTGTGGTTCAGTAAGGCAGTCCTCATCGTAAACTTCAGACAATTTCTTCTTAGCTTACACTGCTTTTTTGCCCTTTCGAAACTAAAATAGTGAAATGTCCCGATAATGGTCATTTTCGCCATTCTTCGTCAGCTTAAATTTTAACCTATTTGTTGTGCACTACTCACGTACAATTTTCTACTGAAAAAAGACTAAAACCCAAGTTTTAAAATGATATACATACGTTTTGTGATCATTATTACTAAAAATTTATACAGTTAGAACCATCTATGAGAAAAAAAATTACATTAATTACCGAATAAACCAATGCATAGCATTTCATTAACATCCAGTCATATCTGGGGTGTTCATGTTAAGCATCAAAACTAAAGCGACTTTACCGCACGTTGCAGAAAGAATGTGTTAAAAACACTAGTGGATGATTCTTCTGGTTGCGTGGTAATATGAATTAGTGAAATTGTCCTGTTACTGCGGAACTTTGGCCGCATCTGGACGATGTGTAAAATCAGTTTTAACAAACGGGGCCTAAAAATCCCGTCAATTTCGTCGATTTGTTATTAACGTTTCATAGAGTGATTTTTGGATCATTTATTCCACTTAGCAACATAATGACATATTTATTTAAATAGAATAGGAACGGTTGTTCCGTATGTTTCCCTTTACATATATTTGTTTATTGTTGTATACAGGTGCCAATTTGAAAACGAACCAACCTCGATATTTCGGTGATTATAGAAAACATGTAAATATGGAAAAACACGTCGATTTCATTTTCAAGGGGGGCATTCTTTAAGTTGGTTTTCTATTAAATCGTATGCACGCCCCAGCGGAAGTGGAAATAACCATTAAAATTTTAAATGGAAAGGCGAGTTGAGTTATACCTCCTTTGGGTTTTCAATTACCTTTCCAAATGTATCTGTTTTCTTCATTGAGAGGTTTAAGGAAACATCATGTCCAACTGTAAACAAGCATTGGTGTAAACCGGATAGTAGAAAAGTTGTTTATTAATATTTTAAGTGTTCAAAATGCTCTCTGTTATTTCCTAAATAGTAATAAAATCTGTTTTCAAACTGTACTCTAAAATTGACAAAAACTTTTACTTGAATTTACCTACGCTCAGCCGTAACTCGTCTCTTCAATTCGTCCAACTCTTGAGGCCGGGTTATATAAACAACAGGTCGAGGGTGCTCTCAGAGAAAAAAAATCCAAAAGTGTTAAGTCGGGAGATCGCGGTGGCCAATCAATTGGTGCTCTTCAATTAATCTATTTGTCAGGAAACCTGTCATGTAACCACTGCCTAACGAGAAGAAACTATTGTGGTGGAACTTTATCTTGTAGAAAATGAAGATATTTTCGTAAAACGTCATTGCCAGTCGCGTCAACTTGATGTCCTAAATTGACTGTTATTAATTGACCTATTATTTGGAGATTTAACTAGTTATTTTGGTTTTTATTTTTTTTATATGGATTAGTAAATGCATTTATTTAACTATACTACTCGTGGAAAAAAACAGATGAAAATAAGACTGTTTAATTAAAAAATGACAATGAAATTCTTAACTTTTTTGTTGAATTATTAAATATTTATTATTGCAAATTTTGTTTCGCGAATTAAAGATTGTGTGTTTATCAAGGTTCTTTACAATAATAGTATACGCCTTTCAACAATGAGCCAAGATTATTTTCATCTATGGACAATGTGGAAGATGCACAAGAAAAACAGTAAGAATTTTTAACGAGATTTTAATGAGAGGAATCCTAATACTAATTTAAAACATAATTATGTTTTGGAATTAGTTGCTTAGTTTACTGAAACTGGTTCCAATGTCAACAAAAAAAAGAATTCATATGCGTGTTTTGAACGAAGCAGCTCATATTCAAGTTTTGGGCTTTTTCGTTATCGAACCAGCCAGTTTGTACTGCGACACGTGAAGAAAATCGCTAAAGTTAAGCAAATTCCACGCATATAAAACACTTATTTACCAGTTCGCTCTACTTAAATCTGCTCGAAGAGACAATAAATCAATTAACAATAGCGAGTTTAGAAAATCAATTTGACGCAGCTAGTAAAAACGTTTTATAAAACGATCTTCTTTATTTCCAACAAAATGGAGCTCCACCAAACTAGTTTCTTCCTGTTAGGCAACGGTTACACGATAGGTTTGTTTCCTGGCAAAGGGATTGGTCGAAAAAACCAATTGGGTGGCCACCGCGATCGTCAGATTTAACACCTCTGGATTTTTTTCTCTGGTGGCATCTTCGATCTGTTGTTCATAAAGCCCACCTTCAAGATTTGGAAGAAATGTAAAGTAGAAAGACAGCTGAGCGTGTAGGGAAATACGAATAGAAATTTTTCCGAACGTTAGAGTGGAGTTTGAACACGGATTTTATTACTGCAGAGAAAATAGTGAACAGAATTTTGAATCTATCCCAGCTAGAAGGTGCATGTAATTTAATAGAAAACCGACTTGGAGAGTGTCCCCCTTGAAAATAAAATCGACGTGGTTTGGCATATTTACATATTTTCTGTAATCACCGAAATATCGAAGGCGATTCGTTTTCAAATTGAAACACTGAATAATGTTGGTGTGCCTGTGTGATTGCTATCAAACGTTAATTGCGTTACCTACGGTCACCTGGCAAACCTCACGGCACACCAACAGCAATGGAGAAAGCTCATCCCCTACGTAGGCAAAAAAATTTATACATCAAACCCTGAAATTGGAAGATCGCGAGATAGCTCTGAGATAAATGGTCCCAATATATCAACAAGCGGTTTCACCCATGTCTTATGCTCCACACCTTCATTACACGGTCGTTAAAACAAACATCACGCCAAATAACTGAAGAAAAGGTGATGCATTTCAGGCCATTTATTATTCGGATATAATCGACTTACTACAAGCAAGATAGCGAATTCAGTATTAGAGAAGGTTCAAGAAGTAGCCGGAGGAAAATCAATCGAACAGTGAATGACCCTTTTCCCTGTAATGTCGTTATCCTGAGAAATGGAATTTTAATGGAGGGTTGGCAACTGTTCAGAGCTCCTATTAAAAAACTGGGGCAACCGATGTTGCTGACTCCAACTTGAGGCAAGAAAAGACGTTCACAGCCTCGGTGGGCGAGAACAATGGCCTCATCACGTCCGGCTGTTTTAAATTGAAAAAAGAGGAAGGAGCCGAAGAGGATGACCGTACTCGGTTGAGTTATACTGTACGGTAAACTTTGCGATCAGGTCCTCTCCCTTAATCTCGCTAACACGGGTCAATGTCTGCTTATCTGTTTCCAATTATAATGGCAAAAGTGGATGATTCGCGCACTTAAAACCGTTTTAAGTAATGAGTCGGTTTTATGTCACCCGAAAACTACTGAGATTCCAAAACTAGCGAAATTTATTCGATGAAAAGCGCTACGGCCAAAAACACTGCAAAATTTCAAGTTTTGACGAGTTCGCCTCCAAAGCTCGTTTCACGAATCCTCAATTGCAAAATAAACGAAAGCTTCTCCTTGAACGATCGAAATCTTTTTTGATTTATCTACATCTATTTATTGATAATAATTGTTCGATATTTAGTATTTTCAATAGCCATTGGGCCATTTGCCGTCCTTGAAGTAAAACCACTCAAGAATATAAATTATCTATAGTGAAGTGCGAAGGTGGCATTTCAGTCAGCTTTTAAATGTTTTGTCCAATTAAAACTAAGAATAAAACACGAAAGTTGGAGTCAATTGAATGAATTAATTATTGTTTAATCGCTTGCATGTTGTGTAATAGAATGTGTAGTTTGATTGTGTAGGTATCAAAGAAGTATTATACGCCACAAGAAATCGCAATTAAGATAGGTTTGGTGAAGAAAGATAAGTTGGGGATACATAGGGGTTCCGGGAATCGGGAGGGAGGGACCGAACTGGACCCAGAACGGACCTAAGTGGACCTTGAGAATCTCGAAAAGCAGCCCGAATGCACATAAGTCACACGTAGCCGGCCCAAACTTCAGGGACGAAGCATCTTCTTCGACTCGATAGAACACATGAGTCAGACCTACTGACTGTCACCTTCGGCGGCATAAACATGGGTATTGTCAAGGACACCGAGTGTAGAAGATGCTTCGAGGATGACGAGACACGGACACAGACAGACATTTAAAATGTCGAGCTATACCCAGATCCGGACAAATTTAGTCAGTGTCGCTCATATTAAAGTAAATGGAATAGGGGGGGTATCCATCTAGGTTTACTTGTTGCAGTCAAGGCACGCTGGCTCAATGTCTAGGTCTCATGCGTGCCCGAAGCAGTTCTTAGGATAATAAATTCCATGTCCAGTAGACTCGCCGGCTTCGTTAAGTGGACGGGACTACTGTAACTCCAGTTACATAGGTGGAACTTGACCGGCCCATTCCCGAGGCTTTATACATGGCGACGGCAGTTTTCTGTCTTCTACCTCTCTTGCGACCGAAAATTAAAATTTGTCTAGACCATACGTGACGTCATATTTGCCCTTTTCATTGGATGGAGCAGGCCGAAATGAGATAATTTGTATTATGCGAAAAGGAGTGGGAGCCTGCATCCTTTTTGATTAAAAAGAAAGACGATACGAACGCCGCAATTACACTCTCTGACAAAATTATGGGCCATTCCAATTTTTTACGATAAATGTTGATTGTAGCAGACAAGACGCTTTGGAATTATTTGGGATTTTTTTATTTTAAATGAATAAAATCATTTTTTAAATAATTAAATTTTAAAAAAAGTAATAAACAAAAAGCAACTCTTTGATGACGGAAAAGTATTTCTGGTTCAAATTCAAAAATAAAATAAATTCCCTAGGCGACAAAAACAAATGCCAGCCTCTCTCTGTATATGCATTGTCTATGTAGTTTTTCTATTTAATAATGTGTTGGAGGACTTTCACCAATCAGTTTGGCAACGATTTAAAATGTTCTTGTATGCACTCTTGTTGCATATTGACCATGTTTCTGTGATGCAAGTATTAAGTTTCTCTATGGAATTGAACTCTTCCTTGTGCAGAAGCTATTCGAAAAAGTTCTCCCCAACGATTCTCAACAATGTTTAGATCTGGCGATCGGGCTGGCCAGGGTAAAATGGAAATATTTTTTACTTAAAAAAATCTTTTATTACACACACTGTGTGAACAGGTGCATCGGCTTGCTGAAAGACGACCCTCCCACTTGTTAGCTCTCCTCCTCTTTCAACAATCGACTCTTTGACATCTTTTATGTATTTTTTCACATTCATTTTTGGGCGAAGAAAATACGAATTCAGTTCTTCTGTAGTACCCTATACCAGCCCAGACCACGATACCTCCTCCCCCTAGTTGGCGTTTGCTAAGAGATGTATTTTCCTTATATAAATCATGACAGTAACATTCAAATTAACGCGTTTTTCATCACCGAAAATAGTTTGTCTTCATTTTTTTTTGCATGAGATGTGTTCAATTGCGAATCGCTTCCTGTTAGCTTTGTGGACTTTTGAAAGTGGAGGTTTTATCTTCAGTTTTAATCACCTTAAATTTTTGGCTTTTTGCAAAATGCATCGTACATCTCTGGTGTTTGCACTCCAGCTCGTTCACAAATTTCCCTCGCAGTGGCTGCAGAGTTGCTGCCAGACAGTTATTGCCATGAGCCTGCGTGCGCTCTTACTTCGCCCGTAATCATCGCTCAGCCTAACAAAAATTTCTCATAACGTGCCTGTTTCGATTTAAAAGTCTTCTCGAACTTTCTGAAATTGTCCAATATTTTCGTGTAAAGTTCCAATAACCTTCTCGCTCTCCGACCACACTTTTCCTCTTGGCATTGCTCAATTGAACTTAATTGCATTAAATAATAGCAGAAATAATTTAATGCAACAAGGTTAAATTTAAAAACCGAGCACGACTTGTGTTTTTGTCGCCTTGGAATT
Organism: Euwallacea fornicatus; assembly: GCF_040115645.1. Lineage (NCBI taxonomy): Eukaryota > Metazoa > Arthropoda > Insecta > Coleoptera > Curculionidae > Euwallacea > Euwallacea fornicatus. The sequence goes on along the minus strand of NC_089560.1, from coordinate 625,041 downwards.
TTGTTTTATTTTCGTATTTGGACCGGTAATAAATTCGTATTATCAAAAAAGTTGTTTTTTGTTCATTATTTGCAACGTTGTAAAACCCAAAACCATTTTTTAACGTCTTTAATTCTAGTCTTAACAATTATCGTAAAAAAAAGTGGTGTGGCCTATAACTCTGTCAAGGAGTGTCAACTCATAGCATTAAGAAACAAAGGATGGAGCCTCTATTGGATTGTGGCATTATTGGTTTCCAGCAAGACGAGGCTTGAAGAATGAGCAGACCCGGTGCGAAGAGTTGCAAAGGCTAATCGAGTAAATGCGAATCAGAGGCGTTTACAAATCTATGAAAGAAGAAATTTAACTTGGTGGATAGGAGCAAGTGTCTCATCAACGTGTTCGTCTGGGAGATGTGAAAATGGTCCCAGTGGAAATTTTTAGGTGCTTAGAGGGCAGTCGACAGGTGTAGGTGTACGAAAATAACTTCCCGATAAATTTCACTCGAGGCGATTACACAAACCCTAAAAAAATCTCAGTTAGCAAATTAACCTCGATTAATCCCGCACAATAGCATCACATTAGCATGAATGCTATCTAAATACCTGCGGCGCATTTTTTAGGCGGATAAATATAACAGAATAACGATTTAATCGCATTAAAGGTAATTAACATTTCACGCCGATTGTTTTCAATCACGATATAATTAATAGAGACTATCGGAACACAAAAATAATAAATTCCCTAGACATAGTCTAAAAATAACACCGTTTTGGTGTTGACCTTGTTTCTATCCGATATCGTGCGAGATCCGAGTTGTATTGTTTTATGGCGATCTATCACATTAAGTTTAATGACTGTTGCATTTTTTTTTTTTTTTTTTTTTTTTTTTTGAGGTAAAAGACAAAATCCCCATTAAAAATAAAATGCTTGTCGACAAACCGATTGGAAATAAACGAAAATTTTTTTTTTTTTTTTAGCTGCCGATCAAATTTAATTAATCAAAGTGATGGATGTTGGGCTGATAGAATGCTCTGCCTCCTTAGATCAGCGATTTCCGGAAATATGAAAATTTCGATGTTCCGTTTCCTTTAGAAATCTACAGTGATTTAAGGAGGTCAGTGGTTCTCGTTAAATCATACTCACTCGCCTAGAAACGTCAATTCGACCTAATTACTGTATAATATTTAAATCATCGCTAATTGCCGCCATTTGTCTCTATCGGACGTTTCTGTATCTTCAGTCTACCTTGAATATCCGTTGGGTGCTACATTTCAATCGACTAGTTAATGTTGGAAATACAGAAAAAGGATCAGACAACTTTGTAGGCCAGAGTTTAAATCCCGTATTAACGCATCGCCTATTGTACCCACGTTCCTATTGATTCAATGGACTTATGAGCACAGATGTTCTCGCAAATAACAAAGTTATGTAATTCTTTTAAGCAAGTCATCATCATCACGTATAAAAATGAAGTATGGTCCATTTGACCTTTAAGGTGTTGCGTCAGTTCAAACCCTCACGTGTGCATGAGGCGTTAGCCGCAAACAAAATAGAATAAAAATTAACAGTCCGCTTCAAAGGTATAAAATACATTTTTACACAGGGTCCGCCTTTGGGAGCTGCCGCAATCCGCGTATGGAAAATTCCAAGTTTTAATGTATTTTGGTTTTGCAGAACAAATTTGACATTGCAAAAATACTTTCAACTTGATATGACTTCCGGTTCCACAGGAAACGGACTGTTACTTCATTTTTTTCAATGGAATTTGGCATTTTTTTTTAATGATAATGTTGTTTTTGTTGAAAATTAGCATACGATTCATAATACAACATAGTACTGATTTTCAACTTTTTTTGATTTATTTTGATTTTTAGTAATTCTTCGACCCTTTTTTTTTAATTTTTAATCAAATTCAATTATTTACGAAACTATTTGACATAAATTGATTGAGGCAACTTTCAATTACTGAAAAATTCACACATTTTTATCGATACTTAAAGAATTAAGAAAAATTTTTTGAAAAAAGTTATGAAAATTAAAAATTTTAAAATTCAAAAAAGTCATTTTTTAACGCAGCACCCTACAATTATTTTTGCACGATACACATCAAAACTAGAAAAAACGAATACTTTTTGAGTAAATCCAAAAAAAAATACTATGTACTTTATTTTGCTTAGGTAATAGATACATCAGCGTATCTTTACACGATCGACTTACTTAATTTAATTTTTTTTTAGTTTTAGTAAAAAATTAATCAAAAACGTAATTGAAACAAAAGCGTATGTCACTCTAACGAATTAATCAGCAATAAATGTTTACAACTAATTTTCAATAAATGTTCAAAGTGTTTCTCGTTAGATGGAAGGCATTATTGAACCCGTTTTGTAGCAGCTCCATTTGTAGCTCTTTGGATTTCTTGAGGTGAAAGAGAATTGAAGGCATTTGGCGCCTTTGCAATGCAAACTTCCTTGGTGGTTAATGGTGCAGCATAAACAATATTTCATACAAAACCAGCAATAAAAATAAACATTAAGAAACTTGATCGTGTAAAGGTGCGCTGATATATCTATTACCTACGCAGTGTAAAATATTTAGATTTTTTTTCGATTTATTCAAAAAGTATTAGTTTTTGATGCTTATGATGTAATATCGTGTCAGTTAATTTTTTCCCTACTAATCGAATAATGGAAAATTAATTATAGGGTGTTATTTGAAAAAAATCAATTTTTTAACGTTAAACATTCTAAATTCCAATAATTTTTTTCAAGTATTTTTCTTAACTCTGTAATTACCCATCAAAATGTGTAAATATTTCAGAAATTCTAGGTTTGCTTTATCAATTTATGCCAAATAGTTTTGAAAATTATTGAGTTTTAGTAAAGCTCAAAAAGCGTTGAAAAAGTGGCAAAAATCAAAATATATCAAAAACAGTTAAGAATCTTTTTTATTTTGTATCATGAAATTTATGTTTATTTGCAATAAAAAATGCATTTTCACTGGAGAAGCTGCTACGTTTCATAGACAAAAATAAATAAGGGCCAATTTCCGGTGTAACCGGAAGTCATGTCGGGTTGGAATTATTTTTACAATGTTAGGTTTTTTCCAGAAAACAAAACTACATTACACTTGTAGTTTTCCATGCATACGAATATATACCACAGGGTGCCTGATGACTCGACTGTGATAGGCTCAGAGTGAATTCCTTAACTAATTTTGAGTCGTATATGTCTGAATAACTTATGCCCAGAAACCATTCTTTTTCAGAATACAGAGTGTTCAATTAACTCGCTTTTTCAACATTATATTTTTGTTTTAATATTCCATCAATTCCTAATAAAACTGTCTTTAAGTATTGTCTCGCTCAAGTAGCCGTTTTTGAGACAAAAAATCAATTCCGATATCTGGATCTAACACAAAACCGGCATTGAGCACGATGTTCAAAATGCGCCTCTGTGGTTGCAAACGGATTTTCAGAAGCCCCTGAATGTGTGATTCGAGCAACAAACGTTAATAAATAATGCTATTATAATATTAATGACATGACAGCAGCTACGATAGAAATTATTTTGAGGTTTGTGGTCTTAAATAACCATTGTTTGGGCATAATATAAAATATTTATGTTAAAAAAAGTCAGTGGTGTGCCATTTTTTTCATTAAGCATATGTTTCCTCACGGCCACACGGACGCCACTGACATAAGTGTAAATGTTCTGGTCGCTCTAAAACATATATCTAAAGCCGTTTTTTAACTATTAAAGAATATACGCTCACTTTCACATGAAATGCACCACCCAGTAATACTAACAAGTAAGTCTCGTAACTTTGGCAAAATAATGCTTCATAATGGAATATCAAATGATCAGACTTTCAGTAAAAAGATACATTTTTTAATTAAAAAATTAATAATGAGTGACGTCGCCTCGTACGGCAATGCGAGCACGTACTCTTCGCGGCATACTTTGCAACAAATGATCAATATCCTCCTGGGGTATTTCATTCCATGCTACCCCAAGATGATGTCGTAGGTCATCCGCATTATTTGGAGGCCTCGGTAAATTTCGAAAACGGCAACTCATCATGTTCCAAAAATATTCGATGGGCGATAGGTCCGGTGACCGTGCAGGCCAAGGCAGTATTTCCAATTGTGCTTCTTCCAGGTATTGTCGAGTAATGTTCGCACTATGTGGTCTTGCATTATCCTGTTGGAAAATACCATTTGGTAAAGTTTGCATGAAGGGTACTAATACTGGCCTCGGAACATTGTTAAAGTAGCGACGTGCGTTTAGGGTGCTTGGAATGAATACAAGAGAAGATCTTCGACCAAAACATATCGCACCCCAGACCATAACACCAGGTGTTGAAGCTGTGTGGCGCCTTTCACAAAATTGCAAATTTCTTCTTTCACCTCGGTATCGTCTGACTCTTCTACGACCATCATTGATTCATAAACAAAATCGCGACCCGTCACTGAAGGCGATATTGTTCCGCTCTTGACTCCAATCAACTCGTTCTTTACACCAAGCCAACCTGGAAGCTTGGTGTTGGGCGGTTAGTGGCAGTCGTAAATTTGGGCGGCATGAATGCAGGCCAAAAGGCGAAATTCTTCTGTAAACTCTTGCCATCGACACCCGACGATTTAGAGCTCCCATTCAATCTACTGCGGCAGACATTCTTGTTTGAAATTGATCACCAATGGCCATCCGTCTAAGAAGTCGATCTTCACGTACATTGCTGCTACGGGAAGGACGTCCAGCTGGACGATGTTGCTGAACCCTTTCTTCAGACCGTGAAGACCACATTCTCGCAATCGTGCTGTGGTTCCGATTCGTTCTTCGGGCAATCTCACGGAAAGAAGGTCCACCCTCCTTCATGCCGATAATTCGCCCTCTCAAAGTCCGAAACGTGGGAAAAATTTCGACGCCGTCTCACTGGGGGCATCTTGAGATGTCTCGTTCACAGTTCAACAACAAAATAAATTGATATTTACATGGAAATATTATTTTATTTATTTACAATTGAGTAAAAAATCTAAAAGGTCAATGACAAAAAAACCACCAGCATTCTTTCTTTTTTACTGAAAGTCTGATCATTTGATACTCCATTATGAAGCATTATTTTGCCGAAGTTACAAGACTAAATTGTTAGCATTACTGGGTGGTGCATTCCATGTGGCAGTGAGTGTACTTGTCAAAAAAGAAACAGTTAATTGAAGACTGTGTCTTGGAAGCGAAGCGTTTCCGGATCTAAGTTATTTCGACGTTTTCGACTCGTAATCATTCAGGAACTCGCCCCGATCCTATGCCGGTTAACTCCCAAACACCCAGTATACGAATTGTGTCAGCCCCCAAGGGCGCACCCTGCGTACTATTTGGCCGACGAATTTAAACTGCAAAAAACCCTTATATTTTATATTTAATAAAATCGCCCGGCATCCCGGACATGCAAACGGATTTAACCCTCGTGTTTGGCACCCCTGACAAACGAACTCCACCGCCGGGGAAACTTTCATAGGGAAGATTTTCTGCCATCCGTCCTATATTATGCTTTGATATATACAACTTTCCACCGTGTTGTGAAAAATCGATATTTGCTGCCGAAGGGAAATAAAATAGCAATGTTAGTCCTGATGATGTAATGTACGGCCGTTTAACTACTTGAATGGGCCTCAGCCAATGCTGTCGAAATGTGAAATTTCCATTAAGTCCTGCGACGCAACGTTGTTCGTGTCGTGGGTTCAATTTACATGCATGTGCCATGGTTTATTCGTTCTGGGCTAATGGGCTGTGGACTACGGGGCTTCTTGCCGATGGACATAACGGTAATAAATAACCAGTTACAGTCGATTGCGATATGAGTACTTTTCGTTGCAAAATGCCATATTACAATCGTCGTTTTTAACGGCCGCTTCACGCGGAATTAAAGACAAAGTTTTCCAGGTTCAGATTCGTAGGAACTTAAATGTAATTTCTCTCAATAAAGTGGCAAATTGAACAGGCATTTAAGTTACGTGATTCGATTTTAACTGGAAAAGTTTCTGCGTCGCGGACGCATCGAATCTGACCCAGATTTCACAAAACCGACCGAATGAATGTGTTTATGTGATGTGAACTTGATCTTTACAGCTATTTTGCCTTGGTGACTTAGCGAAAGTCGCAGGCGTTTCTCTTTTAAGCAATTTACATACAGTATTGGACGAAAAGGTGGGAACTCTTTTCAAATTTGAAATATTTTTTTACACACCCAATAGGCGGATTCCGGACTGCAACGTTATAACTAGTGCACCTGTGGTGAAGTAATCCGAATGTGATCGGCTGTGAAATGTGCAAACGGATGGCTACAGTTGCGGAAAAAAGCGTTTGGACACCGCTTCAGACGAAGTCAAAAAAAAAAAAAAAAACGTTCAGAATTTTAAAATGCTAGCTGGGCCAAACAATGTACACATAAAAATGAATTTCAGCAGCAGGTCTTTTAAATAATGTGATTTATTAGAAATGAAAACGTGTAAGAGGCAGCAAAAACAAGTTTTATTAAAGTTAGTGTCAAGAACAATAAGAAAAAAAGTGTTTAGACACCCGCGCGTGCTGCTTTTGAATCATTCGCTACTTCTGGAAAAGCGAACAACCCGCGACCTCTTTACCGCGAGCATTTAGAATCAGTTGCTGCTTCATTGAGACGATAAAAACTTGAAATTTTGCATAATGGCCCCAAAAACTAGGGAATTAACGAAAGATAAATGTCAGGGACTTTAAGTTATTGTTTTTTTGTTTGTTGTTAATTTCGGTTTTTGTCAAGTACACTGACTTCCAAAAAAAGCGCCACACCAAGAAGAACACATTGTACACGTTTGAAATTCTGGCATTACCTTGGGTCGGGTAATAGATAAAAACGATCAAAATATCCAAAGAAAATTATTGTGAATAAGTGAAAAAATTTAATAATAATTTAATAATGGGTGGTATCTCCTCTTAAATTAATACATTCCTGTAAGCGACGTGGCATGATTAAAATTAAATTGTCAATATCTTCCTGTGGTATCGTATCCCAGGCAATCTGCACCTGCTCGCGGAGTTCATCTATGGTCTCCGGAGGGCGAACTAAACGTTGAAGTCTCCGACCCATTATATCCCATACATGCTCTATTGGGGACAAATCTGGAAACTGAGCTGGCCAAGGCAAAGTATCCAAATATTCAGCTTCCAAATACCTCAAAGTATCATTGGCTACATGTGGTCGCGCATTATCCTGTTGAAATGTGATTCCAGGATGGTCGTGCATGTATGGTACAAGAACCGGTTCTAAGACACTATGAACGTACCTCTGAGCATTTAATCTATCATAAATGGAAACAAGAGGAGACCGACTACCATACTAGATGGCACCCCAAACCATGACACCTGGTGTTACACCAGAATGACGCCTTTCTAAAAAGTCCAAGTTGAATCGCTCTCCTCTGCGCCTTCTGCTGCCATCAGATCGCCGTAAACAAAATCGGCTCTCATCACTGAAAACGATTCTTCTCCACTCATCCACCCATTGCACTCTCAGACGACACCACTCCAGTCGGGCCACCCTGTGGTTTCGTGATAATGGAAGCCGACGCATAGGACGATATGAATTTAGTCCAAGACTTCGAGTTCTGCGATACATCGTACCAAGGGAGACCCTTCGATTAAGGGTGGCTACCCAGTTAGCACCAAGAGACGGAATTGTTTCAAACAGGGCGCTTGTTGCTGAACGACGAAGTCGCCGGTCTTCGCGTTGGTTCGTCATTCTTGGACGGCCACTACCACGATGACGATTTACTGACCCTTCGTTAGACCAATCTCTCCAAGCTCTTAGCACTGTTGGTGCGTTTCGATCCAATCTACGTGCAATTTCGCGGAAAGGTAAACCTGCCTCATGTATACCAACAATTCTTCCCCTTTCAAAGGGAGTTAACTGCATTTTGGTGTATACGAGACATTTTGCACTACCACACATTCAATATGGTACTAACAATAATACCTTTATTATTGGCCTGTAAAAAAATGTGCAAAAAGGACGATCGTCACAGATAAAAAAGTAAAGAAAAACTTCATATCGCATTAAAATAAGAACTTGAAATTTTTATCATTTTTTTCTCTTTACAAGTCCAAAATCATACCAAAATTTCAAATACGTACAATGCATCCTTCTTGATGTTGCGGTTTTTTTTTAAAGTCAGTGTACTTGCATTTTATCCCTTAAGTTACGCCCATGTGCGGCGAAACTTATTCTGAGAATACCATCTGGGTGCCAAATCACATGGCCCATCAGGCCAAAACTAAGGGTACGTTTTGGCTGGGGAATATGCTACTAGTCAAAGGAAACTTTCTCGGTCGGGACTATTGCCATGATGGGCAACTTGTTGGGCCTGTAATATTCCCAGAAAAGCGACTAATATAGATATTCCCCAGATAGCCGCGATTTATGGGATCCGGCGTAACCATAGCCCCTAAGGGTTCTTGGTGGTGGTGCACCCTTGGTTGGAATTCCTCGGGTTTAGTACTTAAGGGATAATCGAAGTAATTTTTGCTCTCTTTTCTCTTTTTCTCTTCTTCGTGTGGAAGCTGCGTCGGTGTCGGGATGTGATCGAAATCATAGTGTGTAACCCGCCCAATTAAGCATTCTCTCTCTTCCTACTTAGATCAAAACTCTTTCATTTTTTGATATAAGTGCAAGTTAAGTACAGTCCATTTTATGTAAACCAAATTGGAATTTTCGTCGTTTCATTTATCGAAGGAACCCCTTAACATTTTGTGGTCTTTCGAGCCTTATCCCATAAATCGCGGCCATCTGGGGAATACCCATACTAGTCGCTTTTCTGGGAATATTGCAGGCCCAACAAGTTGCCCATCATGGCAATAGTCCTGGTCGAGAAAGTTTCCTTTGACCAGTAGCATATTGCCCAGCCAAAACGTAACCTTAGTTTTGGCCTGATGGGCCATGTAGTCTGGCACCCTGATGGTATTCTCAGAATAAGTAATATAAGTAAGAGATAAAATACAAATACACAACAACAAACAAAACACTAATAACTTAAAGTCCCTAACAACAAAAAAGTTGGTTATTAAATTTTATAAAGACGATAAGCCTGCAAGAGAAACAGGGAAACTGATGGGTAGCCACCGATCGACAGTGGCATAAACTATAAAAAAACTTAAAATTTCAAACGAACCAGAAAATAAAAAAAAAATAAAACGGCTCGACAGACCTTCAAAACTTGACAGAGATGAGCGCTTTATGGTCAGAACCATTAACAAGAACCCGTTTGAAAGTTCAACAACTATCGCCAGAGATTTGGGATTCGCGACAAGGAAATCTGTAACACCAACGAGAGTGAGAAGCAAATTGAAAAAGGAAGGATTCAAAGCTTGTACTGCACATCGTAAACTAATAATTAATAATGTTAATAGAAAGAAGCTATTAGGCTTCGGAAATGCTCATAAACTCAATGTAATGGAAATCCGCGAACCAAAACTCGATAGCATTTTTGGTAGATCTTGATTGTACTGGTTTTGACACACACACACACACACACGCACCTTAATCATTCACAAATTTAAAGAATGAATTATTTTTGACATCAAAATAGTCCTTCGAAAGAGGATGCTGAGAGATTATTTTAGTCCTGCATTGACACTATGTACCTCCTCTGTGTCTCTCCTCTAACATTTTTATTTTTACCTTCAGGGTATCTTCAGTACCGGTACGTGGGGGACGGTATTCATAGACGTACCCCGGGTTTTGGCAATTCACAGGGTAATCCATAGTTGGTAACTTTCTAAGTCTTTGAACCGTGACATTTTAAAAGAATGGCAAAATGAGAATTTAAGGGGAATTACCTCTGTATTGATTTCTTTTTTTAGCCAATGGGTACGTACTTAGACTTTTGTCTCGATAAGGGTAAAGGAGTGAAAGGTTCTTTATGTAAGGGAACCCTTATAGGAAAATAATGGGTTCCCAACATATGGTCATCCCAGAGCAATCTACTAAGATAGCGTATTGCATAGGCGTAGCCTAAGGGTACATTACAAGTCAAATAAATTTTTGATTTTTTTTATATTTTCTGACGAAAGTAAATTTACCATTTGGGGATCGGATGGAGAAAAATTAGTTTGGAGCAAGAAAAGTGCAGATCTGAATAAGGAAAATCTTCAGTCTGCAGTCAAATATGGAGGAGCTAATGTGATGATATGGCGATGTATGGCGGCAATTGGTGTTGGAAATCTTGTATTCATAGATGGTATTATGAACCAATACTCTTATTTACACATTTTGAAGAATAATTTGCGTCAAAGAGCCATTAAATTGAATCTAGAAGATCGTTATCATTTTCAACAAGATAACGATCCTAAACACATATCGCGTTTAGTGGGGGAATGGCTTCTTTACAATACTCCCCATGTATTGAAAACACCCTCGCAGTCACCTGACGTGAATGTTATTGAGCATTTGTGCGAAAAATTGGACAAAAAAATTGGCGAAAACCCCATACACAACCGTACCGATTTGAAAGGGAGTTAATGGACGCATGGGTGAGCATCCCCCCAGAAGTTACCAAAAATTTAGTTCATTCTATGCCTAGTCGGTTAGAAGCTGTTATAAAGTCTCGAGGGTGCCCGACAAAATATTAAAACATTTATTTGTTGTTTTTTATCTTCGTAGAATTTGTCTAAATAGTTTTTTCTTATTGAATTTCATACTTGTTTCATCCATAATGTGTTTTTGTCGTCTCACATTTTTGTTTTTTAATAAATTATATATTATTTTAAGAACCTGATTACGAGATTTATTTTGTTTTTTTTTCGGTTTTGGGAAATTTTATATTCTAAATGAAGCGGTGTCTAAATACTTTTTTCCGTCACTGTATATACAGGGTGGCCCATCGAAAACAGTCCAGCAAAGTTTACTGCTTTGTATGTAAAAATTTGGAAAAGCCTCGGACCCGTATACTTTTGTTTTCAGGGGGACAAATTTCCACATTAATTCTATCACTGTAACTTCAACCCCTTAGCGGGGGCGGCATTCACCCTTATTTTTTCAAATGGAAAGGGGTATGTTGTGATACATCTTTTGAATGGGCATTAAATTGTCTTTCAAATGGCATTTCGTTTTTTACATTTGAGCTGCGCTTCGCCGAGAAATATTAACTTAACTTTATTGATTAGTATTTACATGTTATCTTATTAAGTGTTGAAAATGTCCCCCGTTCACCTCCATACGATAGTGCAGCAACTGTTCAAAGTGTTCCCGGACATTTTGAAGAATATCTGGTTTAATTTGTTGACATTCATTAGTGATGCGGTTTCGTAAATCTTCTAAGGATTCAGGCTGGGTGGCATAAATTTTCGATTTCAAATGTCCCCACAAAAAGAAATCAAGAGGAGATAAATCGAGTGATCTCGCGGGCCATTCGATAGCACCCCTCCTCCTAATCCATCTATCAGGAAACGTTTCATCCAGAAACTGCCGTACAAGTATTGCATAATGGGGAGGAGCTCCGTCTTGTTGAAATATCGGATTTTTCTAATGGTAACGTTGGTCGTTTTCCATAATTTCGATCAGCGCTGGGTTGACGGCATTCTCCAACAAGTCTAAGTAAGTATCTCCAGTTAAATTTCTCGGTGAGAAAAATGGTCCAATTATGTGATCACCAAAAACACCAGTCCAAACGTTTAATTTTTGAGGATGTTGAGTAGGGACCTCATGGTAGATCCTTGGATTCGTGTCAGACCAGTAACGACAATTATGTCGATTGACTGTGCCATTGAGAAAATATGTACAATCGTCTGAGAAGCAAACGTTAAAAAGGTAGTTGGGATTATTTATCATTTTTTCGGACATTATTTCACAAAATTGTAAACGGCGGTCATTATCGTCTTCATTCAATTCTTGTAGAAGTTGAATTTCATATGGGTGCCATTTATTATGTTTCAGAATTCTTTGTACAGTGGTCCTCGAAACTCCCGTTACTTCAGAAAGTTTTCTGGTACTCAATGTAGGGTCCATACTAACTTGGCCCAGAACAGCTACTTGTACTGCCTCATTTCTCACCGGATTTTTAATATTCCGTTTTTTATTTGTCACTGAACCAGTTTGTCGGAATTTTGCTACTAATTGTAGGATGTAACCATGATGTATGTGTCTGTCTGCATGCCTCTCATTAAACAAAGTTGCCGTTACTCTTGCGCATTGATTGTTTATAAAATACAATTCAATAATTTCCACTTTCTCCGCAATGGAATAAACCATTTTTATCGAACCGAAAGAAAAGAATTGCACAGCAATAACGAACTACCCACATCAACTACTTTACTGAAGGCAAAATCGAATTGTCCACCGATATTTGTTAGTTTACAAAACGTTTTTACTCACAAATCTATTTGCAAATAAGAAGTCCTGTAAAACGTTTAAAATTCCATTTCTTGGTGACGCGCAGCTCAAATGTAAAAAACGAAACGCCATTTGAAAGACAATTTAATGCCCTTTCGAAAGATGTATCACAACATACCACTTTCCATTTGAAAAAATAAGGGCGAATGCCGCCCCCGCTAAGGGGTTGAAGTTACAGTGATAGAATTAATGTGAAAATTTGTCCCCCTGAAAACAAAAGTATACGGGTCCGAGGCTTTTTCCAAAATTTCACATCCAAAGCAGTAAACTTCGCTGGACTGTTTTCAAAGGGCCACCCTGTATGCAAATCTTATTTTGAGTCTGGACAAAGTAATTGGAACTTTTCCATTGAAAAAATTGCAGGTAATGAAAACAGTGCAAATGTTTTTTTTTAATTAACATTTAGTGCGGTGCCCGTTTTCCATGATCACATCGTTTCTAGGAAGAACGTTTATAGTATGTTTGCAATGGCCATCTTTTGGTGTCATTTTCACATAAGGATTGTTTTATGTAAGGAAATTTCAGTGAATTTCCTTTGTCGGATCTGGAATTTATTATGATTACTTTCTTTAAATCATAAAAAGATTTATCTTGGTGTTTGTCTAAGAAAAGTCCAGATTGACCGTAAAAAACTTCAAGTCGGTTAGATAAGAAAATTATACGATTATCACGAAATGATCCGTTTGCGTCTTCGTCAAACATTTTAGCTGTCATCAATGAAATTACTCCTGGGATCATGGACGGGACAGTTCGAAGACGTTTCGGCCAGGGACGAGTCTTCACGGTTTTAAACCTGGCAAAAAGCCCCTTCTGAACAAGAAGAATATACCAGGTCTGTAAATATGAAACCGGAATCTTTTAACAAAAAGTATAACTTAGCTGCGCAATAATTATAAAAAATATTTTATTCGAAATATTTCCCATCGTTACATCTACATTTTTCCCATCTTTCTGGCAATTTGTGGATGCCTCGCCAAAAGAACTGTTGTTCTTTTGAGGCAAACTGTTCATCGAGCCATTTTTGAACTGTTTCGTAAGAGGTGAAGTGCTCTTCTGCAAGAGCGTGTCCCATCGATGCAAATAAGTGATAATCGGATGGTGCTAAGTCGGGTGAATAAGCCGCGTCCGATAGTACTTCCCAATGAAACGTCCCAATTGTTTCCTTCACCAGTTTTGCAGTGTGTGATGGTGCATCATCATGAAGCAATATCACCTTGTGTTGCCGTTCTTGGTATTCTGGTCGTCTTTCACGCAAAGCTCGATGCAAGTCCATCATTTGTTGTCGGTAACGTTCAGTATTAACTGTTTCTCCAGGTTTTAGCAACTCATAATAAATTAGGCCTTTTTGATCCCACCAAACAGAGCATTGTTTTCCATCCATATCGATTTGGTCTTGCTGACGATGTTGATGGTTCGCCTGGAGTTACCCATGATTTTTTACGTTTGGGATTCTCAAAATAGATCCATTTTTCGTCACCAGTCACAATTCGATGAAGAAATGACTTTCTGTTATACCTTTTTTTTTACGAGGAAAAAAATCTTCTAAAGACACCACCGGCCTCGGTGGTCTGGCGGTCGGGTAGTGTGGGATTCACCCGGAGGACTCGTCTCGCATTCAGCTGGCTGCTTGCTGAGGCGAGTTCCCCGAGCGCCTACCCACTAAAAATAACCTCGCTCTTCTTGTGGCTGCGCTCCTCTCGTCTTCGGGACCATCCAACTGGGGACATTTGCTGTCGTCGGCGAGTGGCGTCGTGTTCTGTGGGGATCAAGGTTCCTCCCATCTGTTCTTGTTTTTGTTTTTGGTGACTTCCGCATTAGTTTAGCCCTACCCTTCTCCACTGTGACTGGTTACCCGATCTCGGAAAGCAGGGGGCACCACGCGGAGAGCCGCCTCTCGTCTCCTTTTGTATCCCCTGCGTTAGTTTTCCCTACCGTCCTCCACCGGGGTTGGTTACCCGATCTCGGGAGTAGGGGCACTACGCGGAGATCCTGTTTGCTTCTGGCTTTTTCTTCCTGCGGCATTGCTTACTGCGAGGCTATTTCCCGCCGGATGGCGGTTCCCTGGTCCTCGTCCTGGTTTTCTTCCCCCTGGCCCTCGGTCAGGTCTTCCGTCGGGGCTTCCGTCTGGAACTCCTTCAGGTCATCCATCAGGTCGTCCATGTGGGCTTCCGTCTGGGCTTCCTTCTGGGCTTCCGTCTGGTACTCCATCAGGTCTTCCGTCTGGTACTCCGTCAGGTCTTCCTTCAAGTCTTCCGTCAGGTCTTCCGTCAGGGCTTCCGTCTGGCCCTCCGTCAGGTCATCCGTCAGATGGTCCGTCTGGTCTTCTCCCTTGTCTGGTGTTCGTGCCTTCCTTTCCTTTTCCATGACTATGGCGGTGATGACCTCGCTACAGCGGTCCCATTTGCTTTTGGAGTCCAGCATACCGTTTATTAAGGTTTCTGGAGCCAACTCCTCGACGCAGCGTTCTAGTGCTGTTCGTCGATCTCGGAACACTGGGCATGTTTTCTGTTATACCTGGTAAGCAACAATTGGCAAGTGGTTTTTCGATTTTCTTGCTGTCTTTCATCGAGTTCATGTGGAACCCATTTTCCTATCTTCTGAATTTTTCCCATAGCTTTGAAACGAATGAAAATGGCTTCTCGTGTCACATTTAATTGGTTCGTTAATTGTTGTTGCGTTTGAGTATCATCCTCATCTAACAAAGCTCGCAACTCGCCGTCTTCAAACTTTTTCGGTGGTTTTCCACGCTCTTCGTTATTGACGTCAAAATTGCCACTTTTGAATTTTTTAAACCGCACTGTGATTTTCCAAGGGCATGTTCACCGTAAGCTTCAACAAGCATGCGATGTGAATCTGCAGCCGTTTTTTTCAAGTGGTAACAGAAAATCAATGCTGTCCAATGTAGGCACAAAATTTGACATACTCAAAGCTATTGCAAACTGTACTGCAGTATTGAACCTGTATTGTTATCATTTGAAAATCATTCTCAGATGTAAATAAGAGATATAGTACCCTAATAACACGATAAGGTAGTACCTATATTGAACACTAGGAATAATTGGAGACAAATTCCGGTTTCATATTTACAGACCTGGTAAAACCAAGATTACACTTTGCTCAAACTCACATTGATTGGCCCGAAGAAGATTGAAAGGAGCCGTTTTTAGTGATGAATTCAACTTGTTTGGAAACGATGGTGCTAGCTACGTCAAGCGTCCAAAAGGCAAGCGATTGGATAAAAAGTTCGTTAAAACTAAAATAAAATATGGTGGCGTTTCTATCATGGTGTGAGGCTGGTCTTCACGATATGGCATGGGTCCCCTGCATCGCCTAGTAGACAAAATCGACAGGGTTAAATATTTGGACATTATAACAAACAAATTAAATCCTTATTTATTCAATACAATGGCTGTAAAGCACAAATTTCAACCCGATAATGACCCAGAACACACGTGGAAATTAGTGCAAGAACGTTTGTTGGAAGAAAAATTTGATGTTTTAAAATTGCCGTCGCAGGGTTCTGACCTCAATTCCATTGAAAAATTATGGGACGTAGTGGATAGGAAAATAAGATCGAATCCAATTAAAAATCAACAAGGACTTTTTGAAAAATTGGAGAATGCGTTGTGCACTATAGATCGAACAATAATTGTGAAATTAATTAAATCTATGCGGAAACGATGTCGCGATGTGATCAGAGCAAATGGGCAACGCCTGAAATATTAATTAAAATAGACATTTTTACTGTTTTTATTATCTATAATTTGTTCAATAAAAAAGTTCCAACCATTTTGTCTAGGCTCAAACGAGGTTTGTTTATACAGGGTGTTTCCTAATTACGGTACATAACTTCGGGAGCGTGTTCTACAGCTAAAATAAAGGTAATTTTGTTATATAAACTGTATCCCAAAAATGCTTCGTTGCGGAAACACAGGGTGTAAAAATTTCTTTAAAAAATTACAATTTTTTAAATATCTCCGAAACTACTCGAGGCATTTTAATGAAATTTTGCAAGGTTTGAGACTTAGCAACGATACGTATTTTACGCTAAAAACAGTGGCTGTTGTGTAACCAGTGGCGTGCGGGCAGGATAATTTCTGGATATTTTAAAGGAAAAATGTGGTACGACACTGTCCTTCTCCAATATTTTGTTCCTTTTTTAATTATGTGTTCGATTTGGAAGAAAAAAGGTCTATTGCCTTTTTTTCGTAAGACGCACCGTTTTCGGGTAAATAAATAAAAAACATTGTACCTAAATTTTTTCATTCTTTTTAAGAGAAGGGATACTTGTATGACGATATTAATTTTTTTGTTGTGTACTTGCCTTTTTATTATAGTTTCATTAAAATGTCTCAAGTAGTTTCGGAGATATTTAAAAAATTGTAATTTTTTAAAGAAATTTTCACACCCTGTATTTCCGCAACGAAGCATTTTTGGGATATAGTTCATATAACAGAACTATCTTTATTTTAGCTGTAGAATACGCTCCCGAAGTTATAGACCGTACTTAGAAAACACCCTATATAGTTATCTGTTTGCACGTTTCAAAGGCGATTATACAGGGGATTACTGAAATTAGTTTCGTAAATTTAACCAGCGATTAAGAACATCGTTTTAAATTTTAAAAAGTTCTTACGAAAGGGGTCGTAAATGCAACCGTGTTCCCGAACAACCAAAAAACATTTTTTGAGAATTGGCAACGTCGCATCGTGTTTATTTCATGTTGATATCTAGGTAGCCCACGTGAGCTAGATATGGTGCATT
Organism: Euwallacea fornicatus; assembly: GCF_040115645.1. Classification (NCBI taxonomy): domain Eukaryota; kingdom Metazoa; phylum Arthropoda; class Insecta; order Coleoptera; family Curculionidae; genus Euwallacea; species Euwallacea fornicatus. The sequence continues at coordinate 607,881 of NC_089560.1, read as the reverse complement.
TACCACGGTTTTTTGGGTCCAATAGGTTTTATGGTTAAAATGTAGACATTATGTGATTCTTATGTTATTATTTAGGAAAACCGCTTATCTTTAAATTATTGTAGTCATCTCTAATTAGCATAATATGTTACGTTACACATTTTGCACCACTCACAATAAAAAACACAAGTTTGTTAATGCCTTTACTACATTAAACGTTCAATATGTCCACCATTTTAGCCCATATACGTATAGCCGCCTTTTAAACAATTTTCCCGTACGCGATCAAAAATTCCCGGCATATTCCTGATATGATCAGCGGCAGCGAAAATACGTTGTCATAACTGATTTCCATCCTTTATTTCAGCAGCGTAGACCAAATTTTTCATGAAACCGCAAAAGAAAAAATCCAAAGGATTAAGATCCGGCGATCCGGCAGGACGACGATTGGGACCATTTTTTCCTATCCCTCTTTCTTCAAAATTATGACTTAAGTGCTCTACCACTGGGCGTAAATTATACATTTTTACGTGGGTACTGTTAATAACTCGGAACAAATCGAGGTACGGCCCGCCCAAATTGACTTCGAGGATGAGGTGGTGCGCGGAATGCCAGAAGAAGCATTCGAATGAAGAACAAGGCCATACCGAAATATTAAAAGTATGGAACAACCTATGGCCCATGCCAAATGTGAAAACTAAAGGCTTGTGGTTGTGCTCGGAATATTTTGCCGATAGTCTTCTAATTGTAATGATATAACCCAGAGTTCGCCTGTTAGATTTTACGAAAATATTTCAGTTTTGAAAGAAAGTTCCGACCTTTTTGTCGAATACTGCATGTTTCAAGCGGGATTTTGAAATATCGTCGAAACGGCCCCCGGCGAGAGAAAAAAAAATTTCTGCTCGGCCAAAAATGCATTAGCGACGGAGAGGTGCAGGTACATCATCGTTTGTACGAGAAACGTATTTACGCAAAACTAATACTGGATTCGGTCCAGAAAGTCCAGTCCATCCGGGAGGATCCGGTGTTTCATTTTAATTTAGGACCGGCTTTTATACCTCTGGAATCGAGAAACTGGTCTTAATGTCGGCGGCCTTTCTTCCAATATGTATCCCACGCAAACAAAATATGAAGTTGTTATACATCCCATTTTCCCCATTTCCTATATGAATTTGTTCCAAAATGGCTTTCAAAGTTCATGCGCTGCCAGTCTCGGAGCATTTTACTCGACCTGACGGCTGTCTTCCCAGAACTTTCTTCCTTCGTAAGCTTTGGGGTGCTTCACATGAATATTCAAAAATAAACAAACGCAAAGTAAAATCGCCGCAAAACAATACTGTTTAAACTTTCTTCTAAATATAAACTTCTTAAGTTAAAATTAGATCGCGTGTAAATAAGTGGTGTTGAATGAACTGGTAAACGACTGTCGTTATCCAAATATTAACATATAAATTCCGTATGGGCGATTTTAATTGCCCCCCCAAGTATCGATCTGCTCATGCGAGTACGTGAACCCCCGGCACGAATGCCCGAGAAAATAAATTGCGGGCTTGCAAATAAAATACGCACGTGGGTTCTGTAAAATGGCCTTTTGGGCAACATGAGCGTGTAGTTTAGTGGGCTGTAGTGCTACATTCTTAGATACGACGGGGTGGCTGATCCAACTTTCATTCACAGAGCTAAATTTGCCCAGGCCAGTGAAGAAACCGAAAAATGAGAATGGGTTTCTTAACCTTTTTAAATAAACTACCCGTAAAAGTCTCGGTGCGGAACACCTTCGGCTTTCAAAAGCGTAAGTATTTTCCCCGTATCAAGCCAAACCTTAATTTTATTTAAATTAATGTATTGTTGAGTTGTCCATATTCGCACAAGTAATAATGACAAAACACAACAAAAACTCAAACTTATCCAGAAGAAAAAAAAATCATTTTCTGATAGCAAATTGATTGCGCAAAAGTTTTGATGCTCCAACGAAATTGCCATTACAGAGGATGGCGCATTTCGCCTGTCGTCTACTACAGGGTGTTCTAAGAGGAGATGCGCGAACTTCAGGATGTCGTTCTACATTTCATCCTAAGCAAGAAAGTTCCTACAAACATATATCCGGAACGGCTTCGTTTAGGATGTACAGGGCGATAAAAGTTAATTTTGGAAATGATTTTGTTTGAGTATTTGACAAACGGAATTTTAAAGAATTTCGGCAGAGAAGGACTCGTCGGTAAAACACGTGCCCTGGGAAGTAAATAAAATCTTCAAGCAGTGTCGTGCGCAACACCAATTGTTACAATTAAATAAACAAACGACGGGACGCCACTGTTTTTTTTCAACACGATTTCCTGATTTTTAAAATCGCCCAAATTACTAAAACAAAGGTCACTTCAACATCTAACGTAAAGTGTGTCGTTTTCGAGAAATAAAGAGCGGTTAGAACATCAAGTCATGATACTTATTACAATAGTTAACATTTAGACGTTTTTCAAGTTCTTTTGGACTCAGTATAACGTTCAAATCATAATATTGTTTCAATTTTCAGTAGTTGTGTCGTATAAAATTGTCTTTGACTGCAAGTTGTAAAGATGCCAAAAATTTTTACTCACGATGATTATGCTGACATGATGTTTTTCTAAGGCTTTTCCAACGGTAATGCACGTGCTGCTCGTGGAGAGTATCAAAGCCGATTTCCTAATAGAGCGCCTGCGGGAGCAGGAGTTTTTACTAACACATTTAATAAACTGCCACAATCCGGTGTCCTTTCTAGAAATCGTTTTCATTCTAAACGAGCAGATAACCAAAATATCGATGAAATGGAAAATATTCTCCGATCGATGGACCGAAACCCATCGACTAGCACAAGACGCAATTTCCTCACGGATGAACATTTCCCATATTAGGGAGTGGCGAACATTACGCAACAGGGTCTCCATTCTTTCCACGTCCAAAAAGTACAAAACCTTCAATCAAGCGATTATCCCGGAAGATTGGAATTTCATGAATGGACAAATGCAAATCGTCATCTAGTTCCAATTATATTTTTCACTGATAAAGCCACTTTTACTCGGAACGGTATTAACAACACTCGCACTAATCACCGTTGGTCCGATAACAATCCATATGGATGTGCAGAAACAAATTTCCAACACAGATTTTCTGTAAATGTCCGGTGTGAAATGATTGGTCACCAATCGATTGAACCTTGTGTTTTACCTGGTCGTATGACAGCACTCAAATATTCAGATTTCCTGCACAATGATCTTCCGGTGTTGTTAGAAGATGTTCCCTTGAAGACAAGATCAAGAATAATTTCTCAACATGATGACGCTCCGTCCCATTACTGCAGACACACGATCCATTATCTAAGCGAACATTTTGAAGAAGGGGGCATTGGTCGTGGAAGACCCATCAATTGGCCAGCTGGATATCCGGACTTAAGTCCACTATATTATGGGCGTTGCGGATGGATGCAAAATGAAGTTCATCACGATAAAGTAAACGCACGCGATGAGCTGATCCGTCGAATAATGACCACATCCACGCGAATAAAAGAGCGCTCTGTAAAATTGAATAATACAATACGCAATATTTTCATTAGAGTCGCGAAGTGTATGGAGGCCGATAGTGGAATTTTTAAACCAAATTTTTGAAAAACAATTTAGTGTTGGTAATTAATTGTAATGTTTTGTTAATCAAGCTTTGTTTTATTTAACCAAATTACAAAAATAATGTAAATAATAAATTGCTTTATTTCTGGAAAACGACACACTTCCCGTTAAATGGCGAAGAAGCCATTTTTTAGTGAAATGGATGGAGAAAAATTGAAAAATTAGGAAATCGTGTTAAAAAAACAATGGCGCCTCATTTTTTTGTCTATTTAATTGTAACAATTGGTGTTGCGTACGACACTGCTTACAGATTTCATTTATCTCCATTGCAAAAGATGTTTTTCTTTGGCGAATTCTTCTCTTCCAAATTTGTTTAAAATGCCAACAACCGTTTTTGAAATATTTAAAAAATATAATTTTCAAAATCAACCTTTATCGCTGTGTATATCCCAAACGGAATCTTTCCTGATTAATGGGAACTTTTCCGCTTGGAATTAAATGTAAAATAGCATATTATGTATCTCCTCGTGAAACGCCCTTTATAGCTCAAATATCATTGGAAGTAGGATTTTGATGTTGTACATAATTTCCCCGTGTTTTAAGACAAACTTCAGGAGAGTATTTCTAATTACAAAGGGTGCCCAAACAAGCGTGATTATACTGAACAATCCCCTTATGGGACACCCGATATTTTTTCACATTTAAGTGCTTTCTGTAATTGTCTACACATACTTAAAATTTTTATTCAAGTCTGTTAGATAATCTCGGCGAAAATAATTAAAAAGTAAACGAAATTGCATTTGCACCTATGGTTTACAACATCAATTAAATTAGAAATACTGTTTATTTAGGGAAAATGCGCAAGGTGGTCTTTGCAATATATAAACAAATCAAAGGTGGTTTTGGGCAAATTTAAAATTGTTGTTTTTATTATACCGCCAAGCATTGTTAACGTCACATCCTTAATTGGTTAAGTTTTAAATGTTATAAATCTGTCGGAAAAATGGAGGTCCAATTAAATGGCCGCCCCGTTCACCAGACCTAATCCAATGGATTTTTTAGTAATAGCATTCTTAAAAAGATGTTTTATGAGCAACTACCTTTTATATATTTATTTCTAATTTATTTATCTACATATTTATCTCCAATTACAGCCGAAAACATGTAGGAAATTATTATAAATGCATTTCAACGCATTAAACCCGATATGTTGCGAAGAGTTACAAGGTCTTTACATAATCGTCTGAATTTGTGCCTTCAAGAGAACGGAAGACATTTCGAACACACACTTTCGATTTGTAATAGTTTGCAGTTAATTGTAATTATAAAATAATTCCTATGAATAATCCTTTTTTCCTAGTGACCTTAATTTTATTTCATTTTAATTACTGTTGGAATGGTCTTCGCCGAATAACTTTTGACGTGTGAGGAATTCCGGCAGACATGTAATTAGATAAATATTTGTTTTCGTTTTCTACAACGAACTAGACTGAAATATACGGAGGCTCAAATTTAAAATAAGAAAAATAAAAAACTTAAAAGTTTGAAAAATTTTACTCTAAATTTTGGACACTCTGTGCAATATCGATTATTGGAGCTCTTCAGGCAGAGGGTGTCTGTAAAAGATGCGGAGAAAATGCTACCACAAATTCCTGAGGCTATAACGTGATGATCTAACCCAATTTACCTCAGTCTAAAAGTGGAGGATTTCGGATATACCGAGTGTAAAAAAGTTCAATTTGGTTTCGGTTTTTCATAATTTTTTTTTTAAATAACTGAAGTATAATCACTATATTCGAGGGGGACAAATTGAAATATGTTTTCATTTTTATTGTTAAAAGTGGGGGACGCCATCCGCGGTACTTTGTGCACATTTAAAACGAAATAACTCTTTTAAGCGACACTGTGTTTTACTTATAAATAAAATTTCTTATTCTCCCACGTCTTTTGCCTAAAAACGGCATACCTGGTAAGAGTTGATTTGAGCAACCGTTTGTGAGATATCTGGATTTAAAAAGTTCATGTCGTGTATGACCAGGACTAAATTAATTGCATTAGTTGAACACAATTTGAAGCGAAAATTAACTTGATTTCTTACATAAACTCTTTCATGCATAAAACTGTATTGTATTACCACAAAAATAACACCAAAAATTACAAAAACAAGTAAATGCGTTGTTAATTTTATTGTCTGGTAAAAACAGTCAATAAAAGATTTATCAACGAAAAGTTAATTAATAATAAACGCTTTTATCGAATGCTCAAAATGACCTCAATTTTCGTGTGCACAAAGATTAAAACGTCGTAAAAAATTAAATTGAACTTATGACACTCTGTATCTCCTAAACCATCCACTTTTGGACTGAGGTATGTTGGGTTAGATCATCATATTTTAGCTTCAGGAATTTGTGCTAGCATTTTTTCCGTACCTTTTAGAGACACCCTGTATAAAACTATTAAGACATGATTAATGAGCACCTTATATAGTTTCTTTATATAGGCATTGCTTTTATATTTTATTTATTTTTCAAACGAGAGGTGCAAAAGTTCTTTTTTTGTTTTTAATTTTTTCCGCCAGTATTATCCAACAGATTTCAACAAAATTTTAAAAATATGTGGACAATTACGGAAAGCACTTAAATGTGAAAAAATATACAGGGTTTTCCATTAAGAAAAATTGTTCGGTATCATCACGTTTTTTTGGGGCATCCTGTACAATTAGAAATATTTTCTTGAAGCACTTTTTAAGACATAAGCAAAGCGTACACAATATCAAAATCCTACTTTCGATGATAACCGAGCTATAGAAGCCGGGAGTTAAATGCGCAACCCTGTACAGTGGCCAGCAGAAAGTTCGCACCATTTAGGATTTTTTTTTAAATTTGAATTTCTCACAAAATTTTATTTTTGATAAAAATTCGTGAATTCCTGGAAACTCACACCTCAGTTTACAAAATTTGTACACCTCATTTCATATGGGGGAAATTCGAAAATTATGAAAATGGCCCATGAGCAAAGGACCTTTATTTTCAGTTTTAGAGGAAATATGTATTATTATAAATAATATTATTTGTATGGTTAATCATCTCTCAGACGAAACTGGCATATTAAATAAAGTTATCATACTTTCTATACGGGATAAATCATACAAAATCCAAAAAAATCTTTTATGGAATAGAAACTTGAAATTTCAATTTCGAGATTATCTTCTAATTCTCATCATTTTTTCACAATGCATGTTTCATCTAAAATTAAAAACAAAGGTACTTCACTTAAGAGCCATTTTCATAATTTTTGAATATCCCCCATATATCGTAAGCTGCGTTTTAGTTCTGCAAGAAAGCACAGGCTTTTATCAAGAATAAAATTTGCTAATAAATCAAAATTACAAAAAATCCCATATGGTGTGGCCGATCACTGTGTAAGAATATTGGGAACAAGAATGAACTTGTTTACTGTTTTCTGTTATCTTCCCAATATCAACGTAAACACAGGAATAATGACTGGTCAGTAGTATTTATTTTGTCTCGTAAAATATGGGCAGAACAGAGCGGAGTCAGTGTGAGGGATAAATTATTACTGATTGAAACAAAGAAGGAAAGTTTTATGCGAAAATTTGGAAAATTATCAAAATAAGTCGCTCTACCGTTCAAAAATTTGTAAATCGTTTCAAATACTTAAACAAAATTAAGAATATATTCAAAAAGTGAGCTGAGCGTGAAACAACATACAGTCACTCAAAAAAGTATTCATACAGCCGGAAAAAAATTCTGTAAACCGTAACTTTTGGTTGATTTTGTTCAAATTTTGTATAATGAAAATTCAAACCGAAACTCAATTAACGTGTTTGAGCAACTTTTGAAAATTTAACTTTTAGAGTGCTTTCCAGCGTTAAAAAAAACTCCGTTTTGAAAACTTCTTGTGCAGTAGAAATTTTTCAATGTGGTTTTAACATTCTTGTAGAGGGGATTTTTCTTCATATATCCTGAAAATTTGATCAAAATCGAAGAACAAATAGGGGAGTTGCAGCCTTTCAAAAACGCCAAAGAGTGACGATTTTCGCGAAAAATTATGAAACTTTGACATTTTTGACGACTTTAAAAAGCTGCAACTCCCTTATTTGTTCTTCGATTTTGATCAAATTTTCAGGATATATGAAGAAAAATCCCCTCTACAAGAATGTTAAAACCACATTGAAAAATTTCCACCGCACAAGAAGTTTTCAAAACGGAGTTTTTTTTAAACGCTGGAAAGCACTCTAAAAGTTAAATTTTCAAAAGTTGCTCAAACACGTTAATTGAGTTTTGGTTTGAATTTTCATTATACAACATTTGAACAAAATCAATCAAAAGTTACGGTTTACAGAATTTTTTTCCGACTGTATGAATACTTTTTTGAGTGACTGTACATTCTCAATGAAATCAAGGAAAATCCGAAAAAAGTGCTTCAAAATGGGTATGAGAATTACAGCAGCACTTTGGAACTATCGTTCACGAAGAAACAATTTCACGATCATTTCATAAAAGAAAATATAAACGATACAGTGCACGAAGACATCTTGCATAAGAGATAATAACAGAAAGAAGCGTGCGAATTTGCTGAACTATACAGAGCGGTTGAGCCAAAATTTCGGAAAAAAACCATTTAGTCGAATGAAAGTAAGTTCAATCTTTTTGGAAGCAGAAAAATGTGGAGAAAAACTGGATTCGCAACATACAGTTCCAACCAGTAAACCGGGAGGATGCGGATTAATGGTCTGGGGTTGCATGTCGGCTTCTGGGGTAGGCAAATGATGAAATCATGAACCAAGCAAAATGTCTCCAGATGAGTTTTTTTTTTTTTAATAAATGTCGAAACATTAGGAATGGGATAAATTTTTGTTTAAATCAGGATAACGATTCTAAACCTAAAGCCCAACGTAGCATATATGATAAGTCAGTGGTCAATTTTTTAGCAATCTATTGGAAACACCTCCCCAAAGTGTCGATCTCAATCCTATAGAACATTCATGGGGTTATTTGGAAAAAGAAAATCGGAAATACGTAATTAACATTAAAGCGGATGTAAAAAGGGTCATCTCAGAAGAATTATATCAAATATCGATTATCTATCAGGAAAATTGATTCGATCGATGCCAAATCGTTTATTAGAAATCTTTGAACAAAAAGGGTGCCCCATACTGTATAAATTTGCTTGATTTTCGCGAATAATAGCGGTTGGGGTACCAGTACCAGGCCTTTTGTGGAATCAATTTATTGTTAAAAAACTAATTTTTGGTTCTGTGAAGAAGTTCGAGTTTTTGTTCGATTTTATTATTATTACAAAATGCATCTAGTTGAATAAAATTTAGTTTTTATTTGATACGAGGAAAATATTTGCTCCTTCCAATGAAGAAGTGTACTGTACCGAAGCTTTCGCGGGCGAGTGTAGTATTAGTACCGACTTCAAGTGACCCCACAGAAAATATCTAAAGGATTTGTATCGGATGGTCTCGGAGGCCATGCATGCGGTCAAGCTCTTCCTATCCAACGGTTAAAGTAGTTACCGTCGGAAACTAACGTGTAAACAAACTAAATTGTGGTACTGGACCGAACTGGTCGTTAACCCAACGTCAATTTCTAAATGTTCAGAAAGGTCGCACTGCAAAAACCTTCGGTAAGTAACAATAAAATGATCACAGATAATGCCAACACAAATATGGATGTTAAATAAAAATAATTTCCTATGAGAACATGCGGATTCTATGCCGGTCCAATATTGTTATTGTGAAGCTTCGTCCGTTAAAAGCTCGCCATGATAAGAATAAAGCTGCCGAGTCTTCCTTCGATTTTATTTATACTGTTTATTTTCTTTTTTTTATTTATTTTATCTCAGCCGTTCCCGCTGCTGGAGGTTTTCCTGGCAAATGTGGTGTCCTTTTGAAAGTGCTACTTGTACAACATTCGGAGACACTCAATGAAGAAATTACGTTTAATATGTTCGTCTTGCAGCGTGAGCATCGGCGTGAGCTGATCCGTAGACAAGATGCACAACACACAATTTATTATTTTTTAATTTTTAAATTCTTTAAAGATTCCCGCCGAAACTTGTTCTACATATTCAATTAATACCCGATACTGTTAAAGGACAGTTCCGCGTATCATGTGTTCGCAGCGCTCTCGGTGGTGTCCACAATCTTATGATTTAATGAACTCTTAGGGGTCTCTGAAACGTTCTGTGATGATTTCAGTTATCGAGCTTCAAACAGATAATACCTTAGTAGTAGTAATTACAGTTAAAAAATTGGAAAAGTTTTATACCAGTTCGTAAAAGGAATCGAGCCTGGAATGAGAAATATAACGAGGATTACGGCGACACATGTCTTTACTTATTGGTTCCATCGCATATGTGTGTGAACTAAATAGTAACTTAATATTACTTATTTGGAAAATACTTACTGCCTACTACAATTAACCGTACAAGTCAGAACTTTACGCTCCACGTGTCCACGTTTCCAGGGTGGGTCAGAAGGAAGAATGCAGGGACAGTCCAGAAACTTGGTTAAAATAACAGCGGTGGAGAGATCTTCAATAAATTCAGAAACACACTGCTCTCAAGAGGTTTGATAGTTGCGAGAATTGTCTGTCAAGGCTTAATGTAGTCAGATCGAAGCCGCTCATTACGTTCTCAGCCCTTTAACCACTGTATTGACGTGTACTAAACAGTACACACACATCATGCTGTGCATGTTCGAATTTACAAGCCCTTAAGGCCGTGTCGGCTCGAAAGGATGGAAGGGAGAACAGCGAAATCACCAGCAAGAATCAGCTCAGCTTTTTGTGGAAACCCATCCCCAAAGTTAGGGCGAAACTGTGGGTGTTTTCGTAAATGACTGAGCTTATGCTTTCTCTCTTCATCTCCAATTTCCTAAAAGTTTTTTAAAGTTTATCAGAATTCGTAGTTACGTATTCCAAAAATTGAACGGTGGTTAAAAATTTTAAAAATTTATATTTATTTCTTAATTTCTCATTGGAAAAACAAAGCTGCATTTTCTTATTGAAAATTTTCTACACCGTTTCCTAAATTCAACATCTTGAAAATCCTGGAAATTTTGAGAAAGTTTTGTATTGGAAGTTATTTTGACATTACATGTACGCACGCATCGATCATCGACTATGTATGCACATATACAGGGTCTCTCTAAAAGATCTACAAAATTCTTCCACAGATTTCTGAGGAGACAAAACATGATGATTTAACCCAATTCAGTTTAGTCCAAAAGTGGAGGTTTTTAAAAATATAATGTGAAAATTAAAAAAAAAAACGAAAAAACAATTGCTTTGTTTGTAATGGTACTATCTAAACAAAATGGTGCATCAGGGTGTTTTTCAGAGCGAGAAATCCATTTACACTTTCGGGGCACACTTTAAAGGGCGCCGTCAGCGCTAGGTGAACTTTGTTTGAAGGGGCATAATTTTTTTAACGTCCGGTATAACATTGATTTATGATTAAATTTGTGTTTTCCCATATGTTTTATGAAAGAAATATATATCTTGAGCTATTTGAAGTTTAAAGTTCGCTGTATGTCTTGAAGAATAACCTTAAATTACATTTGTACAGTACAGCAAAATAAATAATAAAAAATAAACTTATATCTTCTACAAAAAAAAAAATTTCTTCGTAGCACATGTAGAAAAACACAAATTTAGCCATAAAGAAATTTTATACCGGGTGATAAAAAAAATTATGCCCTTTTAAAGAAAGTTCCCCCAGTACTGACAGCGCACTCTACAATGTAGATTAAAAATATAAACGAGTTCTGATTTCTCTAAAAACCCCCGATATCACATTTTGTTCAGATAGAATTATCACAAAAAGAAATAATTAATTGTTGTCTTTTTTTTTTTAATTTCACCTTGACATCTTGTATTTTGAAAATCATCTATTTTTGGATTACGATATGTAAATTGGATTAAATCGTCATATTTTTGACCCAGAAAACTGTGATAAAATGTTTTACAAGCCCTTTACAGATTCCCTGAAACGGCCTTTCGGTTATACAGGGTGTCCCACTAACTCCATTACAAGACGTTATTTCCGTTATAGTTAGAAATACCCGAAAATGTTTTTGAGACAAATTTTTAGTTTGATGAAACATGTACTCTGGAAATACTTTGCCGCTCTTAATATTTACGGTTAAACCGGAGGTCAATGTCAATTTCCTTATTTTAAATGAAACACCCTGTATATTTTCTGCATTTTCAGGCTTCACGCGTTAAAGTGATTAAATAATTATTAGGATTCCCCATTCCAGGAACTTATGTTTAAATGTTATATGCAATTTTCGGCTGTTTAGGGCTCAGAAGCTCGTTTATGATTACACTTTTTTTGTGTTTTTTTGATAAAACATCATTTCTGCAATATGCCAGATTTTGGACTTTTTCAATCGTTAGCATTATGAAATTTTGTTTCCATGCTAATCATGCATGGTAGATTAATCTGACATTTTTTTAATATACAGTATACAGGGTATCCGAAAAGCAATGTCAAATTTAAACAATATAGATTTAGTAATGGAATATTTATTGCAATAAATATTAAAAATTATTTCCATTGACTTATAAACATTTGTTTGTTCTATTATGGCAAGAGCGTCGCACATTTACGAGCATTTGAGGTGTAACAGCACGGGTCAGATCCTTTATTTCCTGCAGTCTTATGCTGAAAGTTTACTGGAATAAACTTTTCTCTAATAAACTCCCATGAAAAAAATCGAGGGGGGTAATGTCAGGTGAACGTGGTGACCAGGAAGTCAATGCATTGCGAAAAGAACGGCAGTAATGTGGTGGTGCACTATTTTGTTGCACTAAACATAACTTGACGTAGTGTCTAAGACGTATTTTCCAATAATGTTGAAGGAGTGTTAATTAAAAAATGCGTAAACATATTGGTATTAAACGTTGCATAAAAAAATGTGGTTCAACTAAATAATCACCAATTTTACCACACCACAAATTTAATGACCAAGGATACTAGAATCGTACAGTCTGCATCCATCTAGGTTTTTTTGCACATCACTAATGCATATTGTGCCGATTCATTTGTTATACAGGGTGTTTTCAAAGATGTGTAATTTTTTTTGAACAGCTGCTAGAACTCTCAAAGACAAGTCGATTTACCAAACATCGTTTACATGAAAGTTACCTAAAAATCGACTGACAGGGAAAAATGATTTAGATTTTCTTCAAAACAATCTGCCAAGCTTATAAAAAGATGTTCCTTTAAATGTGAAAGAGAATATGTGATTTTTACATGATGGAGATCCGCCTCGTTTCAGACGAGAAGTTCATAAACATTTAAATGATGAATTTCCTAATAGATAGATGGACGAGGCAAAATCCATTTCTTGGCCTCCACGTTCTCCGGATCTAATGCCCTGCGATTTTTTTCTATGGGGCTATTTAAAATAATTAGTTCATCACAATGGAGAAGTAAATAATGTGGAAGAACTACAAGAGCGCATTGAAAATGCTTGTGATGATATTCACGGACATCGGTATGTTATTTTTGATATATGTAGTCACTCGTGGGTGCGCCGAGCAAGACTTTGCGTTAATCGAACAAATGGTGGCAATTTTTGTAGAACGAGATGATCCATTTTACCGGTGAGGATAACATCATTTTTAATTGATTGGAGCTTAATCTAATATTATTTAACTCTCTTATTCTGTGACTTTTACGTAAACGATATTTGGCAAACCGACTTCCCTTTCCGAGTTCTACCAACTGTTGAGATTATAAAACGAAATGACTCAACTTTGAGAACACCCTGCATATTCGGTGCTGCTTGCAAAGCTAATAAAGATATTACGAATTATCATTACGCAGTATTAAAACTTGCAAATTTGATTAAGAATGTTTAATGATTTCGTAGACATGTTACTAGTATTAGTGGAGTGTTAATAAAATGACAGAGATACTTCTGAACTCTACACAGCGAAAAATCGCATATGACAACCTAAATGTAGGATCCATAAATGGAGAGATCTAATAATGATTTAATCGTTTTAATGTGTGGAACCTAAAAGTACAAAAATATACAGGGTGTTTCGTTAGAAATAAGGAAGTTGGCATTGACTTCCGGTATAAAGGGAAGTAGTAAAAACAGTTAAGTCCCACCACATAATGCGTTTCAGCACACCAAACAATTTATTCAAGTATTTCTAACCATAAAGGAAATATCATCTTGTAACTGAGTTGCTGAGACATCTGGTATAATGCGGTCTACACTTAGACTTGCTGCATCCTGTAAATTTCGTATGTGGATAGAGGAATTTCAGTTTACTCCCTTACAGGTTAAGAAAGACAGTGACATAATTCCAACAAGGAATACGAGTAGGAAACATGAGTCAAGCAATGAATAAAGTTTTTTTTATTATACATATTAAGAGTTCTATTGTTGATTTCATTGTTTGTCTTGTGTCAGGATATGATTGATATAGTCACCATTGTTAGGCACGATTTCAATCTGGATTTTGGAAAATCTTTGCATACCGCAGCGTTTACCTCTGCTGAATCCGATTGAAATGTCAAGAGTAATGTTCTGCGCGATTTCATTCATTATATCGCCTTCAAAAATTTTGTTATATGGAAGAAAGGTTGTGGGTCATTAAAACGTTTTACAGAGGTAGAGAAAATGCTCAAGCGACTTTATTTTGCCGAACATAATAGAAAATTCTCTCAATGCCATACATAAAACGCTTGTTTGCAGGGAGCGACGGAAAATGAACAGTGAAAATAAACTCAATTCGGAATCCTGTGCATTCCGGATATTAGGCTTAATCTGGAAGTTTCAATCGAGCAATAATTTCTTATGATCTCTTCATCGTCCGGCGAAATTACAATACTTCATGCATGTAAGAAATGCTCTTGGGCCACAATGAACGACCAAACTGAAACCCCCGTTACGCAAAACTACGCATTTCCAAACTAGTCACATAATCGGCTATTGTTGATTCATAATTTTTTATTCTTCGTCATTTCCACCGATTGGAGCGACGCCTGACGGAGAATCTGTACTCAAGGCAATCAACCATATGACCATCAAGCTTTGAAAATAGACCTCAACCTGGTCCCATTACCAAACTGTGAAAACAACAGCACGCCTTATTGAAACATATCAGTCAGATCACGATCTAAACCCATCATTAATAAAATCTAGATTCAGTAATGATATGTTCACTCAACAAATAATAATCTTGTATACAAAAGTACGAGGGTAAATCAATTATGAACCGGAATTTCCCTCGTACGTCTATTGAAGCAATGGGAAAGAGCTCATGCATCTAGGGGTAATAAATGAGAATACCGCAAAACCGCCTCCACCATGCTTAACCTCTTGAGACCCCTTTTGCAGTCGGCATCACCATGAGTGGGCACGAAGTACACTCTCAGGTTGTACAACGCATTGCCATAAAATTTCTTACATGTGATGGCGTAAAACCGGCAAAAATTCCTTAAAGATTTTTAGCAAAGTTCCGAGAGACCTGTTTAAGGAAAACCCAAATGGTCAAATGGTATGAGAAATTTCTAGAAGGGCGACAAATCAGCCCCATGCACTCGGTACTAGTGTCTCTTTTGAGTTTTCAAAGGGTGTGTACACATTAACTTTCTCCGTGAACGAGCTTGCTACTGCCAGCTGCTGGCTGAAACGAAGCTTGCAAATCTCTAGAAAATATGAACATTTTCGATCAAAAATGTGATTCCGCCTCACAACAATCACCGTCTTCACAGACCCTGACTCCGGAAAAGACGGAAGATATTCACTGGTTGATAATGGAACACCCTCCCTACAGTCTGGATTTATCCCCATGTGATTATTACATGTTTGGCCCGTTGAAAGAGGTACTGGGAGAAGAAAGATTGAACAACGACGTACAGTTGTGGACAAAAGTATGGAATATTTTTTGAAACAACATTTTCTCGGTGATCATTTTTGTTTTCGTCTTCAAAGGTTGTTGATAAGGTAAAAGTATGTTCCTAAATTCACCGTACAATATTTGGCGTAGGAATGTTGTTTTTAAAAAAGTTGTTGCTAAAAACAATTTTTTAATTGGGCAAAAGTATGGAACACTATGTAGTGTTGTTGTTCATGGGGGCATCATCAGTCCGTCAGTCCGATTGTGCGGTGGAATTTGTACGAAATATGCCGAAGAAAAAGAATTTTTCGGAAGATTTTCGGAATTCAACAGTCAAAATGTCACGTGATGGCTACAACCAAAAAGACATTGCAAAGACGTTAAAAATCAGCCAAGATATCGTGTCCAAAATCTGAAAAAAATTGGACACTTATGAGGATGTAAAAGATCGCCTAAAACCTAAACGTCCAAGAAGAACGAATGCCACTACAGATCGACGGATTAAAAAAATTTCATCTGCGAATCCTGATAAGTCTTTCAGGATTACAAAGCAGGAAATCACTAACAATAGTGACAGCAATAGAAGCGATCGCACTGTACGTTGTGGGTTGTGCGAAATGGGATTAGTGAGAAGATTTGCAGTGGAGAAGCTCCTAATTTCCAAGAAGAACACGAAAGTCAGAACTAAATTTGCCCAGGAAAATTTGTTTTTGCCATCTCCACTGTGGAGCACTGTTCTTTTCAGTGATTAAACTAAAGTTAATGTTGTTAATTCTGATGGGAAAAGTTGTATTCGTCAACCCGTGAGGATTAGGGTTGATCCCAACAATCAAAAACCAACAATGAAAATGGTGGTGGCAACACAATAATAAGGGGATGTTTTTTCGATCCGGCGTTGGACTATTGGTCAAAATTGAGGGAGTTATAGATCGGTTTCAACACAAAGCCATCCTTGAGAACCCTATGTTGCCATTTGCTGTAGAAGATACGCCTTTATTTTGACACTTCCAGCTGGACAGCGACCGTAAACATTCATCCCTGTTAGTAAAAAATTCGCTGAATGATAACGTCCCCGTATTAAAATGGCCGTCACAGTCGCCGGATTTCGGTCCGATTGAGCATCTCTGGGAACGCTTAAAACGAAAAATTCGAGATGGGAATGTGTCCAACCGGGGCGAGTCGTGGAAAGTCCTGCAGGAAGGACGGGTGAAGATTTCTATTTCCATTTGTGAAAATTTAATCGATTCTATGCACCGTCGATGTCAGGCTGTTATCGGCTCGTAAGGATACGCCACGAAATATTAATTTATTTGAAGTTTTGTATTCATTATTATGAATGTTACGAAGTATTCCATTCTTTTGTCCAGCAATATTTATTGTTTTTATTTTTTTTTTATATTTATAGAAATGAACTTATTTGTTTTTGTTAATAACATTGTTAAATATATATTTAAGCTTTTGTGTTATATAATATGTATAGTTTTTATTAATCCACTATTTTGATATAAAACGACGATAGATTTAGAATATTCTGTACCTTTGTCCACAACTGTAGCCGTCGAGGGCTCCCCGCGCAGCAGTTTGCAAATATGCGCCGCTTCTTTCTACTATAAAGGCATAAAGAAACTTCCAATGCGATGGAAAAAAATTATTCCCAAATCGAGAGATTATCTAGGAAAATAACATGTACCTTTCACTTTTCGATCTTGTTCCGATACATTTTTAAAAAATAATTCTGGTTTATATTTGATTCGCCCTTGTAATATAGAAGAATGGCCGTACGTAAACTCCGCCTGGGGTCAAAGATGGCTCCTGCCGTTCTCGTGACCTAGAAACAATACGTCACGAGCAAACAAGCTCCAATAAGAGTTTTCCCACAAACGATATTTATTACCGGTAGTTAAATTGCATGGAAGAAGTGGACGACAATAATGTGGATTTCGGATCTAGAGATAATCTTTGAAAACAGTTAAATAATCGAGGAAATATAATGTCAATAAAGATATCTCAATTGATATTATAGCGCAGGACACCACGTGGAAATAGTTGAGATCGCCCACTGAGTCCGAAAACTATAATTATGTTGATGGAGTAATAATGAGGTCATTACCTTACTTAAGCCTCGTTAGCTACCTACAAACGGGGGCCGTAATAAAAGTGACTAAATTTTTCTTTTGTTACTATTTGCCTCTGGGGAGAACGTCTGACGCTGTGCTTTGCTACATCTTCAATGATCGCACTGGTTTGTATTTAGGGCGGTTTCTACCCCACCCGACTTTCTGGAGACAAAAACATTATTATATAAATTGGGGACGTTTTAGAACACTCTGCGCATTCGAAAATACCGCAGTTACAACACTTCCAAGGGTAAAAATATAGTGAAGCGTCACACCTCGAGGTTCCCCCCGTCATTTTCATCGCCGTTCATGGTACTTCATTTGTCTTTGTCAGTTTCATTAGTCATTTGTCGACTTTCCTACGAACAGAGAAGTAGTAAAAATGTTGTCTGATTCGGATAGTGATAGTGACCCGCTGAAGTCCTTGATATGGTGACTATTATTAATAACGCCGTGTTTCTATTAAATTTGGTCTGGTTCCTCAAGTAGCACCACATATTCCGTTCTGCCACTCTCACCGTATATTAGATCCTTCCATCGGACCGAAAATGTGGGGTACTGCTGGTTAAACGTTACGTTCATTGCTGCTCTGTAAAGGGAGTGGGGGGTCGAGAGAACCAATCACAGAGCAAGTTTCAAGGCTTTCGCCGTTGGAAAACAAATTATTCTGTTCTTCATTTTGCTGCGATGTGAGGGGCGACGTGCCATTCTCAGCGGACAACTTCAGTTGGTTTGCACTCGTATGATTCGGGTGCTTTGACTGACCATAGCCGGATAGCCAGGTGACCGTTAAGGTGCCCGACGAGGAGCGAAGCTTCGCTATCTTTTTGCCCTAAGATCTTGCTCTAAGACTAACGAACCGATTGTCTTCATCCAACACCTTCAATCAAGGGGTAATTGGGGGCTTAGGGCTCGTAACAAATATTTGTATTGACAATTTGCTGTCGAGTGCAGGTTTGGTAATAATCGACCAGTTTCATACCAAAAAACGAAAATGCATGTATAGCGATCTCTCACTAGCAATGAACCTATCAATATCAACTTTTGTATCGTGATAGTCATCAACATAAGAAGACAAAACCAAATGGATGTTTTTTTTTAAATTTGATCTGCATTAACTCTTAAAACCAAATTCATATTAAATAAATGAAGTTGCACCATAGTTCTTGATCAAAGAGTTTCCATTGGGAAAATCAATTTATCTGTAAAATACACACAACCAAACTTATATGGAATGACTGGGTAATTAGAAAAGGACAGTATTACACTAGAAAAAAATAATTTAAAGATAAAAAGCAGTTTATCCAAAAATATTATATTATAGAAAAAAATTATCGTACAAATTCAAAAATTTTTAAAATTAAAACCAAATAATGTAAATTTCACTGTAAATTAAATGGAAGGTAAATGATAATTAAAAAATAATAATTAAAAAATAATAATAATCGTTTTTTTTTTAATTTACTAATCAGTATTGCATCAATAATACATGAAAGAATTCGATGAGGCGATCGATAGCATTTTGGGGGACATTTCTCCACTCCTCTGAAACTGTTTGTAATCATTACTTGTTATGGCCAGGGTTATTTTAACGAGCTCTAATCCTTCTTTTCATATTATCGCACAAGTGTGCAATTGGATTAAGATCCGGCGAATATGAAGGCCAATTTGACACCGTCAGATCTTCCACTTCAAAAATATGTCTACTAGCTCCGTTGGTATGTGAAGGTGTATTATCGTACATGAATGAAAAAACTTTATCAAAGACCCCTCACCTGAGCCTTACTACGGGTTATAACACTTAATCCACATAGCTTAGACCTATTAGTGTGTGTTTAATGAGAATTAAAAGAGTTTTTTCACCAATCATAATACCGCTCCAAAACGTTACAATTCCTCCTTTGTATTTGGAATGAAATGCTCTGTTTCCCACGATCTCTTAATACACGTATTTATCTGTTGTCTGTTTATAGGCCAATTCTGGCTTCATCGGAAAACGACAAATTTCTCCAATGTTCAATTGCCCAGTTTTGGTGCTCCAAACACCAATTTAAACTGTTAACTTTATTTCGGTACGGCTGGAGGAGACACTTAGCTCTCTTCTGATAAAAAGGCCCCGACCTCGACGTCTTTTTTCTCTGTGATAACTTTTCTACGACTTCTTGTAGGTCTATTTTTTAGGATTTCCAACTCCTGAAATCTTGAATAAGTTTTTGTAACAACCCCTTGTGTAACCCCCACCGTTCGTTCAATTTCCCTTTGGGGCATACCCTGTTTCGAAAGAGCAATAATTTTCCCCTCTGAACTCCTGATAATCCAACATAAAGCATTTTTAATCAAATTTGCGGAAAGGAAAAGCTTATAACTTCACTAAGACTGCATCGGAACACTCAAACCCACAGCGCAGGAACAAATCTGATCGTATTTTTATGAATTCAACAGTTTTCAGTAGTAAACACATTCGATTTTAATTCGCTTGTGTTTTTGCAAGATAAATTTTTTCCTCTTAATACTGAGTGACCCCATTTCGATTGTGTGTATTCTAGTGTAATAAATTTTCTAAAGGGTGTTGTTAAGAGGCGCGCAAACATGTTGGAACGCCATTGCAGGGGTCCAAATGAAGGGACTATTCGTTTAAACGAAAAGTCGCAAAGGATTCGTTGTTGAGATACAGGGTCTTAAAATTAAGGTTCCATAAATCAAAAGATGAGCAAATATAGTTCTTGGGAATAATACTTTTGATGCAGAAATAGGGATTGTTGGAGCGGTGAAACATGCAACTGAAACTAACCGGGAATATCACTCTTTCTTTATTTGAGCTTACATACCTCTGTTTGAAAAAGAAATAAACCTTGCACACAGAAAAAGGCCCTAACCACTACTAAATATCACTTAAACTAATCACCAACACAGATAATAAAGTTTTAAAACAGACAGGGTAAATTAGATACAACAATCAATCACTTACCTCAAACCACAAAAACTGTCTTTACTCGGCTGAAACGTTAATAAGGGTTTTCGTCCGAGCCCTTAATAAAGAGTCAACGTTAACCTCGGTTGGCTTTAACTGAGAATGGTGTGTAATTTCACCACTTCAACAACTCCTAGTTGCGTATGAGGTGTTTTTTCCAAACATAAGAAAAGAGCATATAAATACTCCTCCAGTAAATACAACTAAGATATAGCGTGAGGCTCTAATTTGTCTTACTCCAACTTCAATTTTGAAGATTTTGTTTTTTTTTTTAAATTCAAAAACAGCATTAAATAGGACAAAAATACTATTTTTTGACGGTTTTTTTAATATTGCTTACGTCACTGGTAGCGCAAAATGACTGATTTTTTAAAATTGATGAGTACCGCTCCAAGTTAAAGGCCTTGCAAAACTGCATTCAATGGTGCATTGCGATTCAAATTTTATCGATTAGTTTTTGAAAAAAGCAAGTATAAATTTGGTAAAAAAATGAAATAGAAACTCAATTAAACAGTAAGTAAAAAATTAAAAAAACCTTTTTTTTTTATAAGACATTGGTTTTTTTGTCCATTTTGCGCTCACAAATACTCTTTAATTACTTTTTTTAAATCAAAGACTGCTTGTGAGCATAAAATCGAAAACAAACCAATTTCCCGTCAATAAACAAGTTTTTTTATTGTTTATATACTATTTAACTCAATTTATATTGCATTCTTTACCAAATTTGTACCAGTTTTTTTAAAAACAAAACGATACCTGTCGAATCGCAACACACCAGTGAATGTTGTTTCGAGAGATCTTCGATTTGAGGTGCCACTTGACCCTTGTTTGAATTTTTTTAAATCGGCCATTTTGTGCTACCGGCGACGTAAGCAACATTAAAAAAAATAAAGAAACCTCAAAAGACAATATTCTTTTTCCTGTGTATTGCTGCTTTTGAATTAAAAAAAAAGTATGAAAAAGTTAACAGAGTCAGTAACTTGGAGCCGCACGATAGAACGTACTGACCAAATTTGACAAAATTCGTCAAAAATCGCACTTCGATGGAGTTATAATTCTCGACCTTATGAGACACATTTCTTGAATATATAGTGCAATTATATGTACAAAACTGTATTACATTACACGTGCGATATCGGCTGTTAACGTTGCAAGCCCGATAATGAGTAAATTACGTGAGACGGCGAACCGAGGTTTATAGTCACGTAGACGAGCCATTGTCTCAGGTAGATGTGCCACACTTGCGACCACGAAGTGGCCACCGTGGAGATCAACACACGGAAAACTAATGATTTCATACGTACGTACAGCCCCCCTTAGTACGTATGCTCCCCCACTTGAGGGAAAGCAAACGTACCCCCCCTTTAAGTGAAGCTCTTATGGCTGGAACGTGTTCATTGTCTTGGCCCCAATAACCGTTACACTCGTCTTCAATTCTTTGGTTGCAGCCTCAAGCTGTCTCCATTGCACATATGAGTGTAAATTACATTCACGTACAATGGACTGCGGTGGTGTTTATATATTCAATAGTGCAGGAGCCTGTTTACGTAAGCACGACCTACAAGCGAATCGCTTGACCTTTCTCAATATGTAACACAAACCGATACAACCTAATCTTCCCTGTGTGTAACGAAACACACGCAAGGACACAATTAATAATATTTAATATGACGCAGCGTGTTTGCGTCGAGATAAGATTTTAGTATCTTTCGTTTTTGGTTTGAGTCTACATTTTGTTTAACAGCAACATAAGAAACGAATCTATTCGGGACGTGTCTCTGCCATTCAGGCCACAAGGGACAGAATTGGATTCTCCACGTTGCTGGCAAGCGCAAATATCATGGGGACTGCATATGCAACACAAAGAGAATTGTCGAAAAGCCACATCGGGGCCAGCCTCCGCTAAACTAGCCCGGGCGGCTCAAAAGTGCAAAATCAATCACCAAAGTTATGCTGTCAGGGCAAATAACCCACGTACCGTTACCCCAAACTAATTGTCTGAACTGGACAGAGGATTGATGCGGCATTTCAGCTTCGCCCTCGACGTTTATTGTCTTTTTGACGATGTTTTATCTGTTTTCAGACACTGAAAACTACCGGTTTGCAGGTTGACACCTGCAGATTATGGATGTGTCTTTTACGAACGTATTGGAGGGGGCGCGTCAATACTTCCAGGGGCTGCCGACGGCGAGTGCGGCGGCCGGCCCCTACTTCCAGCAGAATGTGCACCACGAGCGATCTCAGCAAAATCCGCAACAGCAGCAGCAGCAGCAGCAGCAGCAACAGCCGCAACAGCCGCAGCATCAGGTGCAGCAACACGGCCACGGCCCGCCGCAACAGCAAGGGTACTACCAGCAAAGCAACGAGCATTATGCGGCCGAAAGTGCTAATGCGTCCGCGTCGAGTTCCAGCCATTGGATTCAGCAGCACAGTCCATCCGAAGGAAGCAGGTGAGATATTCCTCACATAGCGATAGCAACGTCCAAAATGTTTGCTATTTAGCCCTGGTCTAATGTAAAAAAACCCATCAAAGCAAACGTTTGTCAGAAACGTAGCGTCAACGTTTTGTTATTTGCGTTCTTTCATGGAAAAAAAATCATTCTTCCACATTGGTCAAAACACTTGGAACTCGTTTTTGTTATAGTTTAAAAGCAGGTTTTTTTACATTAATTTATTATTTTAAATTTAATCTCTTGATGCGCACCACCTATTTTTCAACAACGGCCAGAGGCCAATCATATTCCCTCGATTTGAGGATAAGATTGTTCAATTTTACAAGCAAGGGGTAGGGCAAAAAGACATTCCTATCAGCCTAAATAGTCCAAAAAATACTCTATCCCGTATTACGCGTTAGAGAGTTTAGAGTGAACCTTCATATTGTCCCGACGAAAGGTAGCAGACAGGCCTTAGAAACTACCAAACGAATGGACAAAACAATGATCAACATTGCCAACAGTCATCCGTCTCTGTGATCGTCCAAGATCTTGCAAAAAATGCAGACAGATTCACGTTCAGATCATCATCGAGAATTATCAGAAGAAGATGGTCTACCGTCCAGTAAAAAAAAACACTGTCGCGGAAGAACATCAAAGCGCGGTTACAACTGGGCACTCGGTCATATTCACTAGACAGTGCAAGATTAGTACTTCTTAGTGATGAATCCGAATACGACCTTTATTCCAGTGACGACATACAGTTGTGTGGAAAAGTTTCGGGTCTAAGATGATTTTGTAAAATAATAATGTAGAGTCATTGCAAAAGTTTTCTTACAGCCGAAAAAAAATTCTGCAAATCGTAATTTTCGACTGATTTAGTTCAAATTTTGTACCGTAAAAATTCAAATTCAAACTCAATTCACGTGTACGAGAAACTTTTGAAAATGTCATTTTTCGAGTGCTTTTCAGGGTCTTAAAAAAAACTCCGTTTTGGAAACTTCTTGTGTGATGGAAATTTTTAAATACTGTTTTAATGATCTCGTAGGGATTTTTCTACACATATCCTGAAAATTTGGTCAAAGTCAAACCACAAATAAGGAAATTGCAGCCTTTTAAAATTGTTAAAAATGTCCGAATTTCATCATTTTACGTGAAAACCGTCACGTTTTGACGATTTTAAAACGTCGCAACTCTCTTATTTGTGGTTCGACTTTGACCAAGTTTTCAGGATATGTGTAGAAAAATCCCTACGAGGTCATTAAAACAGTATTTAAAAATTTCCATCGCACAAGAAGTTTCTAAAACGGCGTTTTTTTAAGACCCTGAAAAGCACTTTAAAAATTAAATTTTCAAAAGTTGCTCAAACACGTTAATTGAGTTTAGGTTTGAATTTTCATTATACAATATTTGAACAAAATCCGTCGAAAATTACGATTTACAGAACTTTTTTTTCGGCTCTACGAATTCTCTGCTGAGTGACTTTATAACACCAAAATTACGAACATAATATGTAGTAACGCGACCTACGTTTAATGTACCATCAAAATGAACAACTTAGAAGTTTAATGGAAATAATCAAAACAAAGTATAAAAGAAATAAATATTTTGCCCAGTTCAAGAGCGTCAGGCCACACCCTTAGAATGGTTTTATTTTCCTTTTTGAGAAGATGCTGAAGCAAATATTGATAGGTCAGTGACGAATGAGTCGTAGGGTGAATTTTATCTTGTTAAGGTGCCGAAATTCACGTGATATTGCTTCATTATTATCGATCTGAAAGCCCACAGTGAACAATATCGTTTAAAAACGGAAAATGAGTTTAAAAGACAAGCGCGATTCGGGAAGAGCGAGAAAAACTACTAAGCGTGTAGATGCCTGACACAGAGGAAAGCGATCACGGATCGAAAAAAGAATGCTGTGGTAATATCTCGGGAATTACAGGATGAAAATGTTCAAATATCAGTCGCACCACTGTTTCTCGTCGGTTGAAGGAAGTCGTACTTGTTGGGCGAGTGGGTACTAGAAAACCATCTTCCAGCTGAGTGCAAAAAATAAGAAGGCAAGGTTGAAGTTTGTAATGGAACATCAACGCTGAAGTACAGAAGATTGGAAAATAGTACTTTGGTTGGAAAAATATTAGATGTATCCCTATGACTCCGCGTTTTTATTTCTAGTTCTATTTTCTTTGAAAAAATATTTTTTTATTCAAGGAATTTTATTTCATTTTTTGCTCCGTATTACCAGTTTTCTATTTATATATGATAATTGCTATATGACCTTTTAAAACTGTTTAATTAAGGTTTAAATATGTCAAATTTCGGGCCGAATAAACATCATTTGCGGGAAGCTTTGCTCTTCCTTTTCCATCTTGAGAAAAACGCCACTGCCGCTCACCAAATGCTCGTTGAGGCTTATGGCAATGATGCTGCATCTATAAGAACTTGCCAACAATGGTTTCAGCGCTTCAAATCAGGTGATTTCGACCTCAACGACAAGGAGCATGGTAAACCATCGAAAAAATTTGAAGACGAAGAACTGCAGGATTTCTTGAACGAAGACGCCGCGCAAACGCAAGAACAGCTCGCATCTTCCCTTAACGTCACGCAGAAAACGCTTTCGGTTCGTCTTCACGCTATGGGAAAAATTCAAAAGGAAGGAAAATGGATGCCTTATGAATTGACGGAAAGGAACAAAGAGCAACGAAAAACGACGTGTGAGATCTTGCTTGAACGTTTTCAAAGAAAGTCTTTTCTACATCGTATCGTGACCGGAGATGAAAAATGGCTTTACTTCGACAATCCAAAGAGGAAAAAATCATGGGTGAGCCAAGGTGAGCCAACAACTTCGACCGCAAAGCCAAATATCCACGGGAAGAAGGTATTGCTCTGCATTTGGTGGGACCAGCGCAGCATACTGTATTACGAGCTTCTCCAACCTGGCGGAACAGTCACTGCCAATCGTTACGTCCAACAACTGGTGCAGTTGCGTAATCAACTCTTAGTAAAGAGGCCAGAATGGGCGGATCGACACGACAAAGTCATACTGCTTCATGACAACGCAAGGCCTCATGTCGCTCAACCAGTCAAGAACACCTTGAAGGATTTCAAATGGGAAGTCTCACCGCACCCGCCATACTCGCCAGATATCGCCCCGTCGGATTACCACCTTTTCCGTTCAATGGCTCACGGTTCGGCAGAGCGGCGCTTCCAGAATCGCCAAGAAGTCCAAGAATGGCTTGATGAATGGATCGCTTCAAAACCGACGAATTTTTTTTACGATGGAATCCATAAACTGCCTAATCTCTGGGAAAATGTTGTCGTTAACGATGGAAATTATTTATAATAAACATTGTTAATAAATTTATACAGTTTCAAGCAGTTGAAAATGCGTAAAAAAACGCGGAGTCATAAGTATACACCTAATAAATTTCTTTGGCAATGATAGCAGACCTTACGTATGACGACCAAAAGGTGCTAGATATGATTCTGGATATCAAATAACAAGTGTTAAACTTGGCGGGGGTAACATCATACTTTGGGGTGCGTTTTCGTCCAACTGTTAAAATTGATGGCAATATGAATGCTGCCATATATCAAGATATTTTAACAACACAAATCGAATACCATCAAAATATGCCGTGAGGATGGATTTTTCAGAAAGATAATGATCCGAAACATCGGTCTCAGCTGGTTCAAAATTAGTTTAGTACCAAGAAACTACATGCCCTTCGGTGGCTTAGTCGGTCTCCCGACTTGAACCCGATTGAGCATTTGTGGCGGAAGCTAAAACTGATTGTGGGAGCTGTAAATTGTCCTGACAAGCATGATCTCTGGGTGAAAGTGCAAGAAGCTGTCACAACATTAGAGCAGGGAGAATACAAAAGATAATAGAGTCTATGCTACATTGGTGTGCTGCGATAATCAATTCAAAAAGAATGGCTACAAAGTACTGACTAAATAATAGTTTTGCAGTTTTTTGAGTTAAACACGTTCAATTGTGTATGTATTGTTTAAATTTCTTTGACTTAATAGTTTTGAATAGGGCAAAATATTTATTTCTTTTATACCTGGTTTTGGTTATTTCCAATAAATTTCTAAGTTGTTCATTTTAGTAGTGCATTTAACGGAGTTCATGTTACCACATATCATATTCTTAATTTTTGCTTTATAAATAATTTATTTATAAAATCATCTTTGGCGCGAACTTTTACTCGCAGGTGTAGTTCACGTAAGGAGTCCAATCACTAAATAAAACACATATTTAACTTACCGTTAAGCATGGTGGACGAAGCGTATTAGTGTGGGGATGCTTTTCTTGGTATGGAATGGAAACCTGTTCATTTGAATCTTGCCAGTCGACTTTATTTTTCGACACCAGAACGCGAAGAAGTGTGTACCACGAAGTGGCCTGCCCAAAGTCCGGATTTGAATCCAATCGAAAATTTACGGAACTTTGTAGATAGTATGATCCGAACAGGAAAGCCCATTGGGACTGGAAATGAACTGTTTGAAAGATTCACACATGTCTAACGTCAAAGCGATCAGCGACTAATTAAACAGTTGACAGAATCGATGGCTAAGAAGATGGTAAAAGTGATCAAGGCAAACGGGATATCACACTAAAGCTTTTTCGTTTACTCTTTATAACAATTAAATTTTCTTTTAAATTAATTAGGTTTAAACAATTTTGTCAATTTTTTGCTATAAACATAACGTTTTGTAAAAAGAATTTTTTTATTTTCTTATAGTTAGAGTGTATTTTTTTAAGAATGAAACTGTAATAAAAAAATTTCATGATATTCATAAAATTTTTAATTTATGCGAACTTTGAAGAAGTTCCAAGTATTTTTTCTAACACCATATTTGTATAATTGCTAATTGGGAAACCGACCTTTACTGGGTAGCCATCAAATTTCTGGATTGTGTAGAGGGTACACAACAAACGAAACTAAACAGTGGGATTGTAGACTAGCACACAGTAATTTCAATGAACCTGTATTTTATTGTTAAGCATTCAATGGTAAACATCTCTCCACCTTAGTAATTGTTTCCTATTAGTTTTAGGACCTTTGCGAAACTGATCATCTAAGTCACGCCTTGATCAGGTTTTCCGGTCTGCTGAGTATTCCGAGTTGTTGATTTTCACACAGGGTCTTAATTACTTTGATGGTTGCAATACTCTTGAATGCTTAGTTTATCCCTTTCGCGGAATTGAAATCTCGCAAGCAGTGAAATGTCTGCAATCCTAAAGAACGAAAATCTGTACTTCGGACGAACGTTGTTGTCTACAATACTCTTAAGCCACTTAATGTCTTCTTTGACCGAAGTGAGAACTGAGAACGCTTAGAACCATGAGCTCAGAACATTCACGTGCCTCTTGTAGTTCGCGAGCTCACCACCCCAGGAAAACATAATATACTTGAGTTCAATAGCAATATTAGCTATTGCATTTTCATCAAACAGCTTTTCAGTTTTCCTCTTGTTCTTCAGGACTCCTACCCGGGAACGCACGCCACTCCAACAACGGCCTTCTTCCCTCAGTTCATCAGGCTCAAGACCGCCATCACATTCATCTCTCCCGTACCAAGAAGCCCCCAGGCAATACCATAATGCGTACCCTCCCCCACAGCAGCCAAACCAAGACCATCATTCGATGGCGCACGCGTCGCAGTCTACTTTCCAGTTCACCAGACCCCAGTCCCGTGACCTGCACCCTAGTCAACAGTACCACCAACAGCCTAACGTTGGTAGCTCCAATTATCAACCATCGGCCAATCCACACTTGTCCAGACCGTCTTCCAGAGAACAGTTAACAACTATGGCACCCTATCAGCAACCTGCTAGACCTCCAGTACCGTCGCAAAGTCAGTACGCTTACCATCAAAACCGGGCGTATTATGGTACTGCTCAGGCTCAGCAAATACAATCCGCGCAGCATTCTTATTACGGTGGTAATAAGCAAAGTTCCTCTGTGCCCATGCAAGCCAGTGCTGCATTGAAACCTAGCAATGGACAGTACCACGGAGAGCAGACTCCTTACAGAGCCACGCATAATCTGCCTCCTATAGCTGCAGTTTCCAGTTATCATTCGAATAAGGCCAAGGATCCTGTTAAGAGCGCATTGCCCCGTCCTAAAGTACCTTTTCCTAGCTCGTATCCAAGCCACACCCCCACAATTCAGTATGGGAAAACTGTTATTAGATCTGAATCTTATAATCCCCCGGTATCTAGTGCTACCAATTACAATCAATTCAGTTCTTACAATCAAAATAGCCGTCAGGCCTCCACGGTCATTACTCAGACGTATACGAATGTCATCATGACCAGTACAAACACTATTCCAAATAATAATCAAAGTCACTATTCCTCACAGCAAAAATTGCTGAACGTTGTTAAAAGCGAGCCCAATCAAAACGTTAGTTACCTGAAACCAAATTCTGTTCGGAGCGAGGTTCTGAACGTTCCAGCTAACCCCTCTGTGATTAAACAGAGGAAAGAGAGCCCTTTAGATTTATCCGTGAAGACTGTAAAGTCCTCCGCTGATTCTACTGAAGGGGAGGCTTCTCGGAACAGATACGGTCCGAATAAATCACTGAGTCACAGCTATCCTACTTTGGACGTTAGCACCATAGAGCGCAGCTTCAACCAGAGATCTCAGCCGCCCACTGTTACTGCGCCGAAGGTGGAGTTCCAACCGAATTTCAACTTATCAGCTTCTTCCAGACATTCCAACACTTGGACGGCATCAAAACCTGTGGATGAGCAATCGATGAGACGTTATCAGGAAAGCGTGATAGCGTCCCATATGAAACAGCCCTCACCGATACAGCAGCCGGAGTACCTGTACAAGAATAAGTATCCTAGCAGCGTACCTAATACGCGGCAATTCATGCCTCAGACTGACGGTTTAACAGCCAAACGTCCTGGCCAAGTGGAATCTCCAGCAATTCCAGCCAAACTAGCTAAAGTTGATAATTGGATGGAGTCTATAAACCTACAAATCGAGGAGAAATTTACTTCTCATTATAGGCAGCAGCAGCTGCAAGCGCAACATCATCAAATCCAACAGCAACGCACTCAGTCGGTGGTGCAACAACATTCTAAGGCTGTGGGACAAGTACCAGTGAATGGAACTACTCCTTATAATTACTATAATCAAAAGTCGGCTTATAATACTCAAGAAATGTCGTTTGGTAAAGCCCCGAATGTGCAACCGAAGGTTAGTCATCAGAACTACGTTCCTTCGTCCAGCCATAGCTATCCAGGCTACTTCAATCATCCAGGAAAGCCTTCACAATATTTGTACGTAAATCCGGTCGCTAAATTTAGCAATTCTACACAATCATTGGCCCCCGCAGTGAAGCAGAATGCCCCATCTGGGGCTGACAAGAGAGTTCTGAGCTTGCTACGAAATAGTATTGAAATCAAGGAGCAAAAGAAAATTGAACAGCAGAAGGCGCAAGATTTGAACCAGTTAAGTGACGTACAACATCCGAGTACTGACGTTACGGCCCCCTTGCAGCCCAAACCTGGCATCGATCGAAATAACGTATCTCCCTTCACACCGATTAGCGTACCTGACCCGAACGTTTGCAAAATGCCACCGAAAGTGATTCCATCGTCGGAGATGGCAATCACTAAACTGTCAAATGAAGAGAGCACAGTTATCATGAACAGCAATTTGAACAACGATTATGATGGTTTAGCCGCGTTCCTGGCAGCTAGAATACGAACAAAAGGAGAACTTAAAGAATTGGCACAGAACCATACGAATGCGGCTAGAGACGCCAGAATTCAGGCTTTCTTGGAGGACGCCATTAAATCTCCAAATAGGCCCAATATGCACTTACCTCCATCTGCAAATGTCTCTAGTGGACCCCCTAAGTTGATCAAAGAAAAGCCTTCGGTCTTTCCCCCAAGAAAACGGCTCTTTAGTAAAAATGAAGAAGATCCAGGAAAACACGAGGACATTCCCGGCAGGGAGAAGTCCATGCGCAGCTCCTCCGAAACTTCCGTATTTGATTTTCCAGACTCTGAAGACGAAAACGAAATGCCAGTGTTGGAGAGGCAAACGTTGGGTGCTATGAGAAAGGATCGGAGGAACTCTTTAAAGAATTCAACGTCATTGCTCAGTCTGGAAACGGAAACCAAAATAGAGCCATTCGAACGATCTTTAAGCCCTGAAGACGACATCTTCAGGTCGATCTGTGATAAATTCCTGGAACAATTGAAAACTAAACCCGCTAAACGAGTTAGGAGGACTCCTTTGGAAGTTGAAGTAAAAACAGAGGCTGTTCGTGAAGACGCTATTGAAGCGGTTAAGATTAAAGTGGAAGTAGAGGACGAACCAATCGAGCGTATCAGCAATGAGGAACTATTGAAGGTTGAAGCTGTCGAGGCGGAGAATTGTGCCACTCCCTTAACCAAGAATGTGATTCAGAGCGACAGTGACCTCTCGGAGAGCGAAATAAAACCAGGGGGCTGTATGATAGTGCGCAACAAGCATCGCGTAGTCCGTAAAATTGTTTCGTCCAGTGATAGTAGTGATAACGAAAAAGAAAGTCCTAAAAACGTAAAACTAGAAACATCTGAAATTACTGCTGATTTAACAGAAACTAAGAGTGAAGGCAAAGTTGTGGAATCTTCAGAAACGGAGAAAACTCCGTCGAAGCCTGTGGACGCTATATCAATAATCCGCCCAGCAAAAAAACCCTTATTTGGAGATGGTTCAGGCTTCTACCCAGGATGGGAAGAAGGAGTGTACAAATATAAAAGATCTCTACGAATGCCTCCTAGTTTGATACCAACGACTAGGCCATCCAACAGATTGTCCACCTCTTTGCCAGACCTAGATCCTTGTCCTCAATCCCCTACTGCATCTATAACAACAGAAACGGAACTGAAAGAATCTCTTATTGGTACCAAAAAGAGCTTTAAATCGGAACCTGTGGACAGTGACAGTGAAAGTATTAGTGGTTTCAACGTGTTCAGCAAAACCAATTACGATTCTGAGGGCTCATCATCAATTAGGAGTCTTCCAAATACTAGAAATGAAAATATCTCTATATTGGACAAACTGCTGGAGAAGTGCGGAGGAAGAAGAAAGAGGAACAAAAGAAAGGATGATCATTCCCCTAAAATTATTCCTAAAGCTGAGAATGCAGTGGAGCTCTTGGCCACCCCAACTCCCAGTGTAGAGTTTTCAGAAAAATCTCCAGAAAAGTCCAAACGTCTATCGGCTCCAGTTCTCAGCACCACTTCCGCGGTTCTTCCTTTCAGAAAAGACACAGTAAATCATTTTAAAGACGCATTCATAAATAGTGGAAATAATATCTTGGGAATGCACGATAAATTCACCACCATAGTGCTCTCCTCCAGAACTAGAAAAGAGACAAGGGCCATGAAACAACGAGCTACAATCAAGGAGGTATTCGGGGAGGATCGGCCCGCCTCAGCTCCTCCCGACACCTGCGTAAGTGAAGCTAAAAAAGAGGTGATGCTACAGTTAGAGCCGTTTTCCAAGAACTTGGAGGAGATCCTAATCAAGAAGGAGAAAACTGATTTAGCATTAGATCAAACTAATAGGAGCAACAACAACAATAACCAACAACACTTTGACAATAGTTTAGAACTTTCTGCGAAAATCAAGAAGGAAGTTCTCGAAGAGGAAGAAGAAGAAGAAGAAGAAGAGAACAAAAAACTAATTGATTTAGTAGTAAAGAAGGATCCAGATGCTTGCTCGGAGACAATGTCTTTGGACAGCGAAGAGGCTATGATGACCGGCAGACGGAAAAACAAGTACGGCAAAATACGTAGAAAATTCAGCTCCGGTTTCGACTACATAAGAAAGAAGAAGAAAACGAAGAAAGAAGAGTTCGACAGTGCTAGTATTGAGCGAAAGAAGAAGAGAGTGGTACCAGCCAAGGCCCCGGAATCCATTGACGACATCCAGAAGGAAATCAAGAGCTGGGTCCTGAATAAGGGCATCGGAGAGTCGCATTTGCATCGGGCAGCTCGATTGGGATATGTGGTAAGTTTGCAGTTATTGATTTTAATATATTTGCTCTATTTATTGCTCAGCGATGAATTTTTTTTTCTGAGCAGTTGAGACACTTTCTGGAGCGAGCTTCAAAATTCCCTTTAGCTTTTGGCTTTTGGAAAGTGGAAACACACGTTGTTGATATTTCATTAAGCGCATTCGTGAACTAGAATGGATGTTATATAAATTTATTTTTTATCCAGCACTGAAAATTTTCATCTTAATTGGGTTTGGTTAAGAATTTCATGAATTCCCAAACACCTCGAAAGCGTTAATAACTCGAAAGTAAAAATGCCGTTTCCATTTTCCCCCGGCTTCCTTCGGAGAAAGATAAGAAGGTGTTATTTATGACCCAGGGGCGCCAAATAGCCGTTTTTCTAAGTGGCCGGCATTAAATCTACTATGTGTGGAAACAGGTTAAAAACGCCCTTTTCTGTTTAATAATAACTTTGCGAATGGAACTATCGTTTATCAGTGTGTTTTTTCGTTCTTTGTTAAATATTGTTATTTCCCGGCAAGATGTTACAAAACGTATTTTCTCGTTGATAACTTTAGGCGAATGATTTTTGGTTAATAACAATTTTAAATTGATCAATGATAGAATTTTTCTATGGTCACTCGTTAACCAATTCTTTCCAATTTGATCACAAAACTCGTTCAATAGGCAATAACACCCGACATTTTTTCTAGGACGTCACAGCCTATTGTCTGGACAAAATGGATTGTCCTCCAGGACCCAAAGACAATGCGGGATATACACCTTTGCACGAGGCCTGTGCAAGGGGCCAACTGGAAATAGCAAAATTATTGCTTAAATACGGTGCCAATGTCCATGAGGCTGCTAAGGGTGGTATAAGGTAGGAGACAATTCGTGTTCAGTGTTGGCCCTTCGGGCCAATTGGTTAATATATTGTTAACTTCAATTGCAAGCTAATTCATATACAGGGTCAGAGAAATATTGGTACAAATTGTTATGGGGTGACATAGCGTTAAAAAATAATGCTATTAAGCCGAACGTGTCTTATATAAAACCTGTTCGTTTTAAATCTACAGAGTGTCAAAACACTTTTTTTGTAATGTATTCATAAATCTTAGAATTTGCATGTTGTTGAGATGAAACTTTGCACAAGGGTTTTTTGGATGCAACAAGTTTATCTAAAATGTCTATTTTTAACTAACATATGGGTAGCGCCACCTACGTCGTAAACGTAACTGGAAAAACTAACGCAACTTTTTAAGCAACCCTCGTAGCCTAATTTTTTGCACTCCCTTGGAAAGACTAGACCTTTTATTAAGAAAAGTTATATTTGACAAAAATGCACATCTAACGGTTTTTGAGATATTTGCATGTATTCTCTCCCGCTCATATGCCATGAGTGAAGAAAACTGTATTTATGATATATGAAATGCTCGCCACAAAAGTATTATTTGTGAATTTGTATTTTTTTTTATTCCATTAATTTAAATTAAAAGAGTAATCGATATTAGAAATAAAAAAGGAATTCTTTTTAGGGTTAGACAAAGTTTTGGCTTAGGACTTAGAAAATGTATTAATGTGGGTGGCCAAAATTTCGAAAATTTACTTTGGTCTGATTATATTATTCTTTTTATGATTTAAGTGTTCAAGTTAAAGTAGGTAAGTTTCCGTGTAGTTTAAATTAGTTCAATAAAAAAATAATTAAAAAAACGAAAAGAAGGAACAAATTTATAATTTACAAATAATAATTGTATGAGAACTATTCACGTATCGCAAAAATACACTTTCCATGGCATTTTAATAACGGCACTGCTTTAGTAACTTGTTGTCGGTGCACTCACGACATATACGCTGGAAAAAATACCTGCAAATATCTCGAGAACTATCAGATGTACCCACTATTTTTAAATATATCTTTTCTTTGTAAAAGGGACTTATCTTTCAAAATTTATACAAAAAATCAGCTCCGAAGTTAATTTACAAAGTTATGTTAGTTTTTCCAAACGCGTGTATGGCGTAGCTGGCGCCACCTCTACCTTAGTTAAAAATAGACATTATTTTTTTCAAAAAACCTCCTTGTGCAAAATTTTGTCTCAAAAACTTGGAAAATGTAAGATTTATCGATCAGTTACAACAATTTTGTTTTGTTATAAACTCTGTAGATCGAAAAAGAACAAGTTTTAGATAAGATACGTTGAAGTCAATAGCATCATTTTTCAATGCTGTTTCACGCCATACCAATTCGTACTCACATTTCTGGGAAACCCTGTAAAATAATGGAAATGGAATCTAGAGGTCAGATCTTTGGTTTCTATGGAAACTAGCACAGGGTTAAAACTAACAGCACTTTAATTATGTGATTGTTTATTATTACACAAAAAACCATTCCCAAATTTGTCCAAACAGCATATCTCTCCATTAAATCAAAAAACGACACCTCAAAAAATGATTTTTTTAAAAATATTTCCAGTGTTCTAACTTTAATCGCCGATATGTTGAGTGACGTCATTTCATACGATTTCAGAGATACGAGGTGAAATTAGTACCGTTTTTTTGGAAATTTTAAAAATACTGTAAAATTAAGATCCTCAAAAATGCTTTTCCGACTCTTCAGGAACTCAATTCAGACTCAGTGTATTCACATAAAATGTGTCAATTTCAAAACTTTCGATCACCTATAACTCTCACGATTGAAATTTTTTTAGACCATTCAAAAACCATTTAGGCAGAATGGAGGGGCAACCAGTTTAATAGTGGGTGCAAGTTTCTACATGTACCTTTAAGGG
This sequence comes from Euwallacea fornicatus, assembly GCF_040115645.1. Taxonomy (NCBI): domain Eukaryota; kingdom Metazoa; phylum Arthropoda; class Insecta; order Coleoptera; family Curculionidae; genus Euwallacea; species Euwallacea fornicatus. Next base: position 572,084 of record NC_089560.1, on the reverse strand, counting down.
GGGTTGCTATCCCAACTTTAAATTTTGAGTTAACTCACAATCTGCCCCACTACGTCACTTTATAACGTTACGGAACTAACAGAAGTCTCTCAAGAATAGGTTTGGAAAGTTCTAAAATCAAACGAATTTTTGTTCTTGCAAAATGCATATTCTTCAAGAACTAAATGGTAATGATCTCGACAAACGAATTCAGTTTTATGTAAAATTAATTGAGAAAATTCAAGAACACCCTAATATCCTAATAAATATTTGTTTTACTGATGGATGCATATTTTATTTAAACGGAAATATTAATAAATAAAATTGTCGTTATTGGGATAATGAAAATCCTTGTCTTGTACGAGAGGATCATTCTCAACATCCAAAAATAGTTAATGTTCGGGTTGGCATTTTAGTGAATAAAATTATTGTCCCTTTCTTTTTTAACGAAAACTTGACAGGTTATATTTTTGTCGATTTATTTGAAAACATGGTTGAGCCTCAAATTGTTCAAGCCTTGGAAAATCAAATCGATAACGACCCGCAATTAGACGAAATTCTTTTACATTTTCAACTGGATGGTGCTCCACCGCATTACGCCCTACAAACAAGACCGTGACTAAATCAACATTATCCAGGAACATCGATTGATTGGAGGGTAACAATAGAGTGGCCACCGCTATTACCGGATTTAACACCTCTCGATTTTTTTGATGCCACATCACATCAGTCATTTATAAAACTAAGCCTGCCAATTTGCAAGATTTACAGCGCCGGATTACTGTTGTGTGTCAATCTATTATCCCTGAAACATTTGACAAAGTGAGAAAAGATATGGAGTTCCGACTATTTTTTGTTTAGAAAAAAATGGAGAATATTTTGAACAGTTGTTGTAAATATTTTAATATGATATTTATGTATTAACAATGTTATAAATTCGCAAAAGAAAATGTTTGCTCATTTTTTTATACGCAGTTTACAAAAACCTTTAAAATAAGGCATCACATGATAGGTGTTGTAATTTAAAGTTTTAGAGTTAGGGTAGCTACCCCCTTAGGGGTAAACGTAGAAACTTGCAATCAGTATTAAACCGTTCCCCCCTCCGTTCTACCAAAACGGTTTCTAGATGTTTAAAAAAAAAAACAATCTTCAGAGTTGTGGACAATCCGAAATTTTGAAATTGACACACTGTATATTTCAGTGGCAACTAATAATCTAATAATCGTATTTTCTTCGTGTGATCACGTTTCCAGGCCGCTTCATGAAGCGATAGAAAATGGTTTCATGGAGATCGTAAGACTGTTGCTTTCATATGGAGCTGACCCTACTTTGGCCACCTATGCAGGATTAACTCCAATTTCCTTAGCTTCCGATGACAACACCAGGAAGTTCCTGAAGGACCATCTTAGCGATAAAGCAGGAGAGGGCGGGACACCTTGGCCGTTTTACGGCCCTGCTTCGTGTTTTGGCGAGTAATATGCATGAATTCCCTTCGAAATAATAAACAAATTACTATAGATCCTGGTGATTGGGGCTACGACGTGTTCGAAGATACCCCTCTAGAGGACTGCGATCGAGAACTGGAAGACATCGAAATCGACATGTCTGAAGCTCTACTACCGAACCTCTACACGTTACGAGGGGATCCCCCTGCGGACCGATGGATTTTGTTGCAGGACTTATCCCATTTCCTCAAAATTAAGTCGCGAGATGCGTTGTTAAAACAGATCTCCACCCCCACCTCGCCCAGCCTCAAAGTGAGCCCCAAAAGTGTGATCAAAGAACTGAAAATGACAGACTTTTTAGAGCAGGCTCATTGTTGTCAGTTCTTGAACATGGGTGAGAAATTGAATACGAGAGCGTCGAAAATAGCCCTAGTGAAATATACGGATAGAGTGAAAGAACTGTTAGGAATCGAATCGGCCTTAATTGTGGCCAGGTGACACGCCCTTGGCCATTGAGAGTTTTTCGTTGAATTTTAGAATTTTTGACGGGTTTAGGGCGAGTTTGATGATTTTGCTTTGGGCTCGGAATAATCGGTTCGCTGGAAAAATTTGGCTTATGTTTTCGAGGACGTGTGAGGAGTAGGGCGACCCCCCCAACAACTGAGAATCATAAAAGTATATGAACACAATTTATATGAAAAGCTGCTTAATTTCCCAATCGAGGGAGTCCAAAAATTATACGAGGGAAAATGTTTGATCTCCAGAATGCCGCAAACTTGTTTTTACAATTCGCGGTATAGTACTGAGCGTATCCGAAAAAAATGAAAAGGCTTCATTATCATCCCAGTTAGAGTAAACGGATGAAACAAGCGGATTCAGTGTGAAGTTTTCAATAACGTTTCCCCAGAGAGTTAAGAGTTTCCATAATTTTTGGAACATCCTGTATGTTACCAACGCAAAGTTGGTATCAACCTCTTGGCTTGCAACTCACAGTTAAAAAATATGAATCCTTCATTTTGCAATTTTGCAGCTTTAAAATTCGTCAGTTCAGTTACCTATTTAATTTATTAAACAATATGTGGTAGAATAAAATCAATTTCAGCTATTATTATTATTATCGTATTAAGATTTATTTTTATTTTCTCTATTTCCATCGAATTGCGAAGCTAAATATTGCTTTAAAATGTGTTTTCAAAAAACCATCATGCAAATGGCACTCGCACGTTTCTCAAAAACATATCGGCTCGATAAGGTCTTCTTGGGCAACAAAAAGTGATATTTTCTGTGTTTTTTCCTTTCATAGTTTCCCGTTTTTGTTAATAGGCAAAATTTAGCGATTACGAGTTTTTCTGTTTAACTAATTGTTTAGTAGTCTCTAATATTGAATTTTATTGTATAATACTACAATTGAAACAAATGATAATCCAAATTGTGCAAACCTCCCTTAAGCCTTTAAGTTACCACGTTATTATTATTAACATAATAAAATTATTGTAAACCCCGATGTTTTAAGCCAAGGTAAACATCAAGTGCAATTTATTTTGTTTTAAAAACACTAACCATTATAGGAAGATATTTTAGTTTCAAGCAAGAGTCTTAGGAAGCATCCTCGTTCAAATATACTGAGTGGCAATTGAAAATGCGTACTTCACCTTGTAGGTGTTCGTCTAATTTCCTCACAAAAAAATGAAAAAAGTAAATTACTTACTCTGGCCACAATACAATGAATTTATTTTGTGAAGGAACTCGTTACATTTTGATGTGAATTTTTTGGAACTTTTTGGAATTTGGAATTCTTTGTTCCTACCACTCCTATAACTCGTGTGTTTAAGCGTTATTCTCAGTCAAGGTAATAGAAAAAGTGAATAATCCGCCTCGACTGCTCCATGCAGCATGCTTCTTCCTGATTGCTAGGGCCGTCCAGTGTTGGCATGGGTGTTTGTGGGTGATCCAGCTTATTAACGCTCTTTTTTACTAACTTTTCACGTATTGAACAAAGTCCACGTTCTTGTCGTTTCCAACTCCATCACGTTTAACTGCTGTCTTGAGTATAATATCTACGTCATCTACGAAGAAGACTATGTCCCTTCTGTGCCTTTTACCACCTAAGGTTGTCTCTTTTTTTTGGCGCGGAATTTAGGGCGCGCTCCAAATTTACTAAAAATACATCTAATTTTTTATTGCCAAAATTTATATTAACTGCGTGTCTCATTTCCGTGTTTGAATTATTATATTTGACTTTAAAAATGTTAGATATGAAATTAGAAAATTTCAGCTCCATACGCCGCTAAGCTCTCCTGTCCGCTAAAACGGTTTTTACGTTAAAATGATGTTTGTCTTAAACTCGCAAGAGATACGAACAGACTCACAATGGGGTAAATATGCATTATCTAATGCTGAGAATAATTTTAAAAATTGGCACATCGCCGAATATTCCTGCTTATATTATTCGCACCAGATTGAGAGAATGTTCTAAGTTTGGTATGGGTGATGACTTTATGGAACTTCGCAGTTATTTGACTGATTGTCCGGTTGTTCAAGTATTCTAGCATGATGTTTCGCATAGTCTTGTTCAAGGTTTCCCATATTAGACTATGAACTGCGATGGCAAAATAAAAGTCTATAATCAAAATAAAAAAATATTTTATTGAATTTATACACAGGGCCCGCTTTTGGAAGCTGACACAATCCGTGTAAGGAAAAATGCAAATTTATTGTATTTTTGTTTTGTGGAAAAAACTTGATATTATAAAAAAATAGTTTCAACCTGATATGACTTCCGGCTACACCGAAAACTGACCCTTATTACTTGTTTTTTATGAAACGTAGCAGATTTTCTAGTAAAAATGGGTTTTTTGTTACAAATAAACATAAGTTTCATAATCCAACATAATACTGATTTTCAACTGTTTTTTATTTATTTTGATTTTTACGACTTTTTCGACAGTTGTAGAGCTTTCCTAAAACTTAATTATTTACAAAACTATTTAACATAAATTGATGAGGTGAATTTTAAATTACTGGAAAATTAACGTGCTTTTATAGACAATTAAAGAATTGAGAAACATATTTGGAAAAGTTTTTGGAAAAAATTATTGAAGTTAAAATGGTTAAAATTTTAAGGAGCCATGTTTTTTCTAAATAGTACCTTACAATTATTTTTGCATCCTTCGATTGATAGGAATAAATACATAAATATCGATATACATCATAAATATCAAAAATTAATATGTACTTTTTGAGTTAATCGAAAAAAACTCAAAACTACTCTATAGTGAGTAGGTAATGGGTACAGCAGCGTACTTCTACACAATCAAGTTCCTTAATGTTTATTTTGATGTTTTTTTTTAATTTTTGATCAAAAGTTAGTTAAAAACGTAATTTAAAAAAAAGTTTATGTTTATCTAACTCAACAATAATTCTCAATAAATTTTTACAATTAAATTCAGTAAATGTTCGAAATTTTGCCCGTTATATGAAAGACATTGCTGAACACATCCTGTAGCAGCTGCATTTGTACCTCTTTAAATTTCTTGAGGAAAAAAAGACTTTAAAGCATTTCGCACTTTTACAATGCAATCTTCCTGGGTGATTAATAGTGTAGCATAAAGAATATTTTATACAAGACAAGCAGTAAAAACAAACATTAAGCAACTTGACCCTATAAGGGCGCGCTGAAGTATCATACTTACGGAGTATAAAGTAGTTTACATTTTTTTCGATTCACCCAAAAACTATTAATTTTTGATACTTATAATACATAACGTATTTGTTGATTTTTTCCTACCAATCGAATAATGCAAAAATAATTGTAGGATACTGTTTAAAACAAGACTTTTTTGAACTTCAAAGTTTTTTCAAAAACTCTTTCGTATGTTTTTCTTAATTCTTTAATTGTCTATAAAAATTTGTTAATTTTGCAGTAATTTAAAATTTAGTTCATCGATTAATGTCAAATAGTTTTGTGAATAATTGAGTTTTAGTAAAGCTCTACAAGTATCGGAAAAGCCATAAAAATAAAAAATAAATCAAAAACAGTTGAGAATGGGTACTATGTTGCATTATAAAACTTATATTTATTTTCAACGAAAAAAAATTGCCACGTTCCATTCAAAAAATGAGGTAAAAATCAGTTTCTGGTGTAACCGAATATTACATCAGTTTGAAAATATTTTTACAATGTCTGGTTTTTCGCACAAAACGAAAATGCGAAGTTCATAAATACATTAAATTTGTAATTTTCCATATATGCATTGTGTCTGCTCCGGGAGGCGGACCCTGTATATCTAATTTCATGGGAATTACTATTAATTCAATTTTTTAAAATCACAACTTGAAATGCCCTCCATTAACTTCGATGCAATGTTGAATTTTAAGTTCAAAATTTTGCATCACCCGGTGAAGTAAACCTCGAGCTATTCTTGCAGTATGATTGCGACTCCGCTCTTTCAGCTCCAGAATTGTTGCTACACCACACCAAATAACGATTTTTGGAAAGGGTGAGTTTTTCGGTAAACAGTTCGCGAGGATTTTCATGCCAAATGACGAACAAGCAGGGATAACAATTAAACAAATTATTGTTACAGAACTACTTATTTTAATAATGAATTTTAATGTTAACAAAACTGATGTTTTTCTTTGTAGGACTAAAATCGAGATGGAGATTGGCTTCGCAAGGTAGTACAAAATTTTGAAACATAGAATTGAAAATTGCATTGTGCGAGTGCAATGAAGTTGCAATGAAAAGCATTTAGAAGACGTGATTTTTTAAAATTTAATAAATACCTACATTAATAATAAGTCCCATACAATTAGCTACATTTAGTTCGATAGAAGATATTTTTACTTTGATTAGAAAGTGATTATTTGCCTTTTAAAGCACATAGTTTAATAGGGGAAGCCCCGTACAAGGTAATTCAAATCCGATGTCCCCCCATTTATACGAAAACAGATGGAGTTAGTAGAGCACTTTTTTCGCCACATTAAGCAAGAAAAGGTAAGATAAAATAAATGCTAAAAATGTTAAAATATGGAAAGCGACGCTATGTTTCTTGTTCAGAAACACACCTTTTTTTCAAAAATGTGAACATCGATACATGCTGAACAAGTTTGGTATAAAAAATCTCTTGAAATTTCTAATCATTTAAAAGCTGTAGGAGAAACAAACATTAACATATTAGATACCTAATAGCAAATACATATTGAGTAATCCTGTGCTAATATTACTATTAATGACAAAAAAAAAACGTTCAAAATCTCAATTATTTTTTATTTCTTTATCAGCCATTCAAAATCATCAAAAATTCGAACGATTCGAACTAATCGAAAATCAGTAAAAGAAAAATTTGACACAAAAGTTTAAGATATAAAGCAAGCAACAAATTAAAAATTAAATCATAAAATGTGGTTAAAAGGGCCTTCGTCTGCTAACAAAAAATATTTAAAACGCTTTCTCGCTTATTTTCTGTAAGTTCTGTGATCAATCGATTAACAGACATCCCCAATGTTTTATTTCAAACGTTTTACATTGTTTGTAGAGGTATTGCCAACAACGTTTTTTTAATACTCCCCACAAGAAGAAGAAGTCTAGACACCTTAGATCCGGTGATTTTGCAGGCTAAGATACTGAGCCAGATCTACTGATCCACTTATCCGAAATCGTCTGATTTACGTATTGGATAGCTATTGCAGCATTATGACATGGCGCCCTATCTATTTGAAATCGCATATTTTCTTTAAGCAATAAAAGCACTTATTTTAATAATACTTACAGGTCAGATGCGAGAAAGTGTCGAAAATTTTGCCCATTAAAGTGATAGTCGTAAAAACACGGACCTACTAAACGTTGACCAATTATGACACACCAGACATTAATTCTAAAGTGCTTTTAGTTTTCAGTTTCATTAAGTATACGAGGACTTAGTGGCCCAGTATCTCTCATTATGCCTGTTTGAATGCCCATTACTTTCAAATCTGCTCTCGTCGCTCCATAAAATCTGATTAAAAATCTTATGGTTGCCGTTTTTCATAATGGTCATATTAGTTAAAAAGTTGATTCTTCTATCACAGTTTTCTTCGTTTGATGGCTGCAGGTTGTTCAGTTTATAGGGGAATATAATTATTCCTCTTAAGCGTAGAAAAACTTAAATTTAATTTTGGGCTTCCAGTGATGCTCTAGGATTGTCTTCAAAAAATTGGGCAGATCTAAGCTACGATAAAATCAGTACAAGTAGATTTTGCTATTCGCACTGATTTCCCGCATGAGAATACGTTTGAATTGTTCCCTAAGTTTGTGTCCAAAGGAGGAAAAATTTTATGATCAGCAATCACTCAGTCTGGATACCCCTGTTGATGCAATCTAACTGCTGCTCCTGAATTACGTTGAGTCGCACCATAAATTAATGACATATCAACATTTTCTGGATGTCCAACCATTGCTCCAATATTAAATTAAAATTTTGAGCAAAGGTCTTTCTATTTTTAACTTTCAAAATGTGATAATGAACATTCACTCAAACTGACAACTGCAGTTAATTCACAACTTAATGTTAAAATGAGACCACCTAACATGTTAATATTTATTTCTCCTGTAGCTTTTAAATAATTAGACATTTTAAAGAACTCTTTATACGAAACATGTTTAGACTGTAGAGATTTTCACATTAAAAAAAAAAGGTATATTTATGGAAAAAAAACATAGCGTCGGCGTCGAGACGCCGAGCGTTGCTTTTCATATTTTAATGTATTTAGCATTTATTTTAGCTTACCTCCTCTTATTTAATGCGGTGAAAAATTACTTTGCTAAGCCTATCTGTTTTCGTATAAAATGGGTGGGGCATCGAGTTCCAATGACCCTGTACATTTCTCCCTTTCCCTTTGCTCTTAATACATCTCCAATGGGCGTTGATCAGCATATTTTTGTTGGTCCGGTGTGAAGAGCGTTCATCGCCTTTCTTCACCCTATAAGCGATCACGTTACAACAGTCGTATTGCAAGTCTATTATCAAGCTTCACTTAACGTCTTGAGATTCTTGCATAAGCCATTAAACACTTGTAAAATTGCAAAATTCTGGTCTCTTTCCACTTCGTGGGTCGCATCCATACACGCTTATCGATACCTTTCGGATAATTCTCATCGGTGATTGCGATTTTATCATCATTTATCATCGATACTTCGATCGATAAGGCCTGCAGAAGTTTATCGATTGAAACTTTATACCTGCTTCGTCTGTCGAAATTTTTCGTTAAAGTACCCTGGGTACCGGGTTATCGTTCGGTCATTGAAATTGCTTCCCCCATTCATTGAAAAAAATCGTCGTGTTTGTAGCTGAACTTGCAGAGGTTTCGGTATTGGTTGTAGAGGATTTCTAAGTTTTTACTGTTTCTAGATCGAAGTACAAGGCGTACAGTAAATCCCAAAAATATTTGGACCCTCCCTGTTCAAAGATTTTACAAGTCCTAATTAAATACAGGGTGATTCCTGACCTATGCGCATAAACTTGGAAAATTTTAGCTACGGACAAGTGATGATTATTAATGAGAAAAAAATGTAGTAAAATTTATTTTAGTTTCAAAGATACCAATTTATTTAAAATAAAAATAAAAGAACCTCACTTTCATAAAATTGAAAATGCATTTAAATTATCATAGTAAGCATTCGAAGTTATTTCCTTGATTTTCAACATACAATTGAGCTCGCCGAATCCATGAGTTCCCACACGCGCTGCTCAAACCAGGTTGTTACGAATTGCCTCAGCAGCAGCGCATATGCTATTTCGTAACTCTTGTTCCGTGTTAACTTCAGCAACATACACCATAGTTTTTATGTGACCCTAAAAATAAAAGTCAAGCGGATTAAGGTCTGGCGATCGAGGAGGCCACCCAATTGGACAACTTCGACTCATCCATCACTCGGTAAACACATGATCTAAATGTTGTGGTACTTGTCACGCAAAATTTTGTGAAGCACCATCGTGAAGAAACAACGCATGCGGTAAGATTAACTTTTTCAAGCAATTTCGGAAAATTATTACGCAAAAATTGTAAATAAGAATTACTAGTTAAATAATTTTTCAGAATGAAAGGTCCAGTAAGTACTCTGTTCACAATACCATCCCACACATTTGCCGAGAATCGGCGTTGAAAATGTGCTCGCCGAGTGACATGCAGATTTTCCAATACTCCAAAATGCGTGTTGTGGAAATTGTAAATACAATAACGTGTGAAAATGTATGCATCCATAACTAAAATATTCAGGATAAGATTTGGATTTTAACTGCTGCTGATGTAACAACCACTGGCAAACATTCACTCGAGGCGGAAGATCTCTTGGAAGTAAGGCTTGCACCTGCTGCACATGAAATGGGTAGATTAACTAGTACCTTAACGTGCGCCGAATTGTGGATTATGATATCCCAAATTCCGCTGCAGTTGTCCTAGTGCTGATACCAGAATGCTCGTCGACGACTTTTAAAATCTCTTCTTTAAGATTCACAGTCTGTGAAGTCCAATTCCTCCCCCATGTTATCCAGGCCTCGGGCGCAAATTTCCAATTTTTCCACCCAGCTGAATTAGACGTAAAAAGGCTGCACGTCTCAGGTGGTATATTTGGGGGAACCTTTGAACATGAAGATCTGCTGCAGCCACTGAATTTTGATGTGATTCGATCGAATCACAAAACGAATCATGAAGAACTTATGGACGTGGTACTAGCACCGTGTCCACAAGTTCTTCGTTTGGAAAGTTATGCACCATATTTTATTCTAATGGCGTGAAACTAAGTTCGAATATGACCACAGTTGAACACAAATTGCTGCTAGAAATACCAAACATCGTCCTGACTTGTTTACTTTTTAATTTTTATAAACAAAATATTCCACCTAATTTTTTATGCCTCAATTTAATTGTGTATTGAAATTCACGGAAATAAGTTCCAACGGTTACTATGATAAATTAGATGCATTTTCAATTTTATGAATTTAAAAATCTTTAATTTTTTTTGCTGATAAATGGGTATCTCCGAAACTAGAAGTGTTTTACTATTTTTTTTTCACTAATAATCAATACTTGTCCTCAGCTATAACTTACCAAATTTACACGTATAGGTTAAGGATCACCCTGTATATTAGTTTTTTTTTACATTAAAAATGTCTTCAGCAATGATTTATTTAAGAATCTGCATAAAAAAGGAACATGGAAGCTTAAAAGCTTTTTTTTGTAATTTGAAAAAAACGTTCAGAAAACAGCTAAATGCGTCATAAAAATATTGGGACAGTAACAACTTTTACATAACTGCTACATGTATATAACTAATTTAAAGATATATAAGAACATAATTTACTAAATTGGTATTTTGTACGATCCCCTTTTATTTCAACTACATTTTTTAAAAGTTTGGACATTTACATACAATTTTTTTAAATAATTTAAATCAGTTTATTCCATTCTTCCTACAACCTGGTTTTTAATACTGTTTTAAATGTCATTTAATGTTTTGTAACTTGTTTTTTCAAATAATGCCGTATATTTTCTATTGGATTGAGGTCTGGAGATTGAGGAGGAGTTTTAAGGACTTTCAGATAATTGCGCAATAATTAGTCGCGAAAAATACGGTCGCTATATTTTGGTCTTGGTATAGCTTACGCTAATTAAATGTGATCATGTTTTTCCCGCTTTCCCTTAGATTTTGCCTTAAAATATTTAAGTACACATTGTGGTCCATAATTGCTTCGATAAAAACTAATTCACCGACTCCTACTGATGATGCACACCTCCAAACCAAAACCGAACCTCCTTCATGTTTTACCATTGAACAAAGATGTTTTTTTCAATTCTTTGCCTTTCTCCACACCATTTGACGTCAGTCTAACAAGGGGACCATCAGAGTTGCAACAAAAGATTTTTTGTCTAATTCACATACAGGGTGCACATGTAGGGGAATAAATTTATTTCAACTCCATATATTTTGGTTGGATAATTTTAGTTGTGACGTCATCATTGTTCTAAATTTGACGTCAGAATTAAGTTTTTCTTTAACAACAATCCCTCTTTTTGATAATTTTATGTGAAATGGCACGCGTTTTTATGTACCAGACATAAACTTAGTTAAAAAATGTTTCGATGAGGTCAAAAGCGGCATTACCATTTAAAAAAATGAACGCGAACGTCATATCTGGAAGAATTATGACGTCACTACTAATATTATCTAATAGAAATATGTGGCATTGTAAACTAAAATCGATGTGTCCAAGCATTTTGTATTACTTTAATTCCAAATCCAGAAAATGAATTTATTCTGTACTTTATGTTCACCCTGTATTTTGTACAGTTGATTCCCTGTTATTAACAGGTTCGAGGATTTTACCAAATGATTTTTAGATAACGAGAAAAATGTGTGTAAAGTTTTTTACACAACTTAAATACCTGATATATTTATGATTTTTGCAGAAATGCGGCAATAAGCGGCAGCGCGTCATTGTTTTGCACATTGCGGATCCGCGGTTCAAATCCGTTCACATCCATATTCTTTTTTTCAATTTAGTCTTTATTACATGTTTATTTTTTTTATGATTTTCGATTCTACTGCACCTAAAGTAGAATTCAAATACAGGGTGTTTAAAAATACACGGGGAATATTTAAGGGGGTGGTTGCTGAAGTCATTTTATGAAAATTGTTCTTATAAACATAGAAATGTATTGTTTCCAAGATACAGGGTGTAATTTTATTATTTTTTTTAATAACGGTTTTGGTAATTCAAATATTTTTTATCAAACTTATATCATTTTTTTAAAGCTTTTTAAAAATAATCAAAGAACAAAATATTCTTACGGAATAAGGGAATAAACACTTGAAATATTTGAAAATGTTTTTTATGATAAATGGACACGCAATAAAATGGTCCTTATTTTTTTATCTCGTAAACGAAGCAAGATACGACAAAAATTCAAGAGACGAAAAAGTCGTATTTTTAGTTGCTTCATCTCGAAAAAGTATCAAAATTTATTTAAAGTCAGAGGCGAACATTCCTTTGGCAATAAATTTGGTTAAGATGTTCCCCCTGAAGCCACTGGACTTAATAATTTTAATCTATGATAGTTAGGGCCTAACCAGCCTCTTATTACTACAAACGATGTTACCAAAATTTAAAAAAATCGATCAAAATATACTTGAATTATTTTTCATAAAATTACCTGAGAAATCACCCCCTTAAATATTTCTACGTCTATTTTAAACACCCTGTACATATTATAAAAAAAATAGTTTTTTAACAAAATTTTTTTAAATTAAATTAATAGTATACTAAAGTAAGACGTCAATCGGAATCCATATTTATGCCTTCCACATACACACATTTGGGTAGTAATTGTCATAAAAGCAAGTAAAACACAACATCATGTCGCATACACCACATATGATAGAACTTACATTTCTAAAAATCTGTTTAGGATCAATTAAAAAAGCATTCCATGCCTATTGTATCACGGGGAAAAACTTTTTAGACAACAATTAACATAATATAAGAGAATTTATTCCCACAATATCTTCTCTTGTCGTTAAGTTCCTCTGCGATTCCAATAGTTCCTTTAGCTGCTTTAACTTCTGCTGTCTTCGGGGTCCGAAACGACCGCTTGGTTCTTGTAAACGCACAAATACAAACGGTAATATTTTTCCAGATGATAATAATGCATATTGAGCAGTGTATGAATAGTGGGGTAAGGAAGGTGTCTGAAGGTGTAGGGTAGAAAGGTGTCTCCCAATAAATTTCGTCGCATACCCCTTAAGAGCATATGTTCATGTTAAAAACAAATTAACAGAAACAAATACCCTTCACCCTCCTTCGTCAAAGATCATATGTACAGGGTTATTGGCAATTAGACGTGTGCCTTTGGAGAGGTGATAGAGCACGAGCTATGGAGTAAATTGAACCAATACATGAATATTTCAAAACTCGCAAAATTTTTAGTTATTAAAATTTCTTCTTGATTCGTCTTAATGATTTCAAAATGTTCTTTTTAGATTATTTTGTTTTCGCTACTCGATCACTTGCCTAACATTGTACTCTTCCGTATGAAGTGAAATGCCCTGAAACATTCGCGTTATGTAAAAAGTTAGTTATTACTTAACTCTAAGTTAAATTGTTCATCTAAAGCATTTACGACTATTTTTTTGGAACCGCAAATTATTTGGTGAATATGTAATACCTCATTGGATAGTTATTCAAATGAGGAAGTTTTTAGAGCAATTTGTACCTTGTCTATTGTTACATGTTGCAACATGTTAAATTCGACATTTTTTGAGGACTTCTCAGGAGAAGTTGAGGAATCCGACCTTTTAAAATTATTTTATGAAAGTTTTTACTCAAAATCTTCACATAATGTAAATTTTCCGGACATATTTCATTTAATGCATAAGATCCTAATGTTAGACAAGTGATCGAGTAGCGAAAGTAAAAAATCTAAGAAGAATGTCTTGAAAAGTCACTTTGAAATTATTAATTCAAATTAAGAAAAAATATTAATAACTCAAAATCTACTGAGTTTTTGAATATTCAGATATGGATTTAATTTGCTCATTACGTCATGCCCTATCGCATCCTTAAAGAAATACATGGAATTATTAGTAATTCTGTACACTTCAATTATTGTTTAGGTGCTACAATATCAAAAACCATAAAGAAAAGTGAACATATACTAATATTATTAAGTTGAACACGGATTGAACCGTGGATCTGCAATGTTCAAAACAAGTATGCTGTCGCTTAACCCAAAGGACTACGGCAGTTTTGTAAAAGTCATAAACATATCAGGTATGTAAGTCATTTAAAAGACTTTGTACAAATGTTTGTCGTTATACAGGGTGTTTCCTAACTACGTGTAAAAAATTTAAAGGCGTAATCCTCGACTGATTTTGAGTCAAAAATGTCTAATAAACATATGTCCGCAAATGCCTTGTTTCCCAGATACAGGGTGTTGAAATGTGACAAGAAAAAGAGATTTTATTTCCAAAATGACTCAATTTGGGTGTTTGAATTTTAGAAAAACACTTACCATCAGCAAGGCCGTAAACAAAAACCATATTGGCCATTTCTTGATTAGTGTAATTAGGCATTTGAAAAATTTTCAAAACTGAGGTATAATCTGATTTTTGGGACACAGAACTAAATTCTTTCACTTTAGAGAGTAAAACATCAAAATAACACTGACTATCTTGTTTATAGTAGTGGAAGTAGCAAAAAAAAACTAACAATAAACAAATTAGTAAATACCACCAAACCTTTAGAAACCTTTAAAACCTTTTTCAACGTCTTTCAGTCAACACCCTGTATCTTGGAAACAAGGCATTTGCGGACATATGTTTATTAGACATTTTTTACTCAAAATCAGTCGAGGATTACGCCTTTAAATTTTTTACACGTAGTTAGGAAACACCCTGTATAAGAGTCTTATTATTAATACGGCGAGATTAAATATACCATGCGTCCTCGGAAAAGGAAACCGGCTCTTGTAAAAGGTAAAAAGAATTCCATTTAAATTCTCATTTTTTAGGGTTCAGCACTGTTTGGTTAAAGACTAATTTCTAATATAATTTTACTTTTACAAAATAAAGTATGTCTTAAGAATTTTCAAAAAATCTATTTTCCTGTAAAATAAAGTGTCTTTTCTATATCAAATACGATATAACGTTAGTAAGGAAAGTTATTTAGAATCGGGACCTAAGCCCATACACCAAATTTAAAAGACTTCGGCCAACTTACATTTCTCATGTTTTGTTGTATTTCTCAAATTGCAAAAATATGTACTTTTACTAATTTTTTTTCTATTCAAATGATAAACTATTATCATTAGATAAATTAAAAAATGTATAATGGCATATTAGACTTAGAGCTCCGCTAAATCTCCTTAATTTGCACATTTTTCAATGCGGTGTCTGAATTCTTTAAAAGCTGCCTGCACTTGTACTCTGAGAATTAATCGTACTGCCTGCGTTATCCAGTTTTTTTAATATGTCTGTATCATTTGGAATGGGTTCTTCATAAAATATTTATTTCATTCGTGCTCAAACGAAGAAATCCATTGTCGTAAAATCTGGGGATCTGGACGGCCATGATGCCCAGCGCTTTCGCCCAAACCACCTTTCACCAAATTGGTTATTTAGCCAAAAAAAGTTTAATATGAGATTATACATTTTTTAATTTATCCAATGGTAATAGTTGACCATTTTGATGGCACGAAATTGGTAAAAACAAAATTTTACATTTGGAAAATACAGCAAAATGTGAGAAATCAAAGTTCACCGGGGACTTCTAAATTAAATGTACGAGGTTAGATCTAGATCCTAAACAACTTAACCTTATGTCATATTTGATATAGTAAAAGGCACTTAATTTTAGAGGAAAATAGGTATTTTGAGTATTCGGAACACATACTTGATTCCCTAAAAGTGAAATTATGCTAGAAAGTCTAACTAAGCAGGACTGAAGAGCAAAAATTGAAAATTTAAATCCAAAATGTTTTATCTTTTACAAGGGTCGGTTCACATATTCGGGGACACACGGTATATTAATTACATAAAAATCCCTTTGTCACAAGTGAGTTTGTGAGCCAGAAGTTGTGAATTATGACTCGTCACTCAAAACGAATCTCTTAGCAAAATTTAATCGTACTTCTACATTTTTAGTACTAAGTCATGGCCCTTTCCTGAATCCTCCGCCATAGCTTCTAATGCACCGGCGAGTGATTTCGGTACTAGTTATTTTATCAGAATGATTTTACAATAGAATGTTCATTCTTGGAGCAGTAACTTTTCGGATTTTTCTTAATGGTTCTCATTATGAAGCGACTCTCCCTCTTATTTAACAATTTTAGACGACCTACTTGTTTCCTTGGAAGTATTCCGTCTTCATTTTTGTAACATTAGACGATGTCTCCAACTGTGCTCTTACTTAATTGGAGCATTCCACCGATCTTTTTATAGAATTTACCCTTTTCGTTATGAAATATCACTAATTGCTTTTGATCGAGGCTATCATTACTTTTGTTGGCACCCGAGCCATTATGGATTTTATTTCTAATTCAACGGTATATACATTCGACAAGCAAAAAATGCATAGTAATGACCTAAAAAGTAAACTTTTCTGCCATGGATCATTCTGCTGTGCATACAATCGGAATGTTTTTGTGACTCGTTTAGTTGTTCTCTGGGCTTTTTCTTCAAATTGGAAAATAAGCCATCAACATTCCGCGTGCTTTTTTATGCAGATAACTCCATAAGTGATTGATGAAGACATTTTTAATATAAAAATAATAATAATAATAACTAATAAATTTAATAGAGACTCGTAAAATCTTTAAAAATGGTGCTTTCGAATACTTTTGGGATTCGCTGTAGGTACCCGGTTATGGTCGGGTTCTTAAGCATGCTTCCCCAATTCGTTGAACAAAGTCGGTGTGCTTGTAGCCGAACATACGGAGCTTTTCGTGTTAGTCGTAATGAATTTCCAGCTTTTCGCCGATTTTTGATCTAACCACAAGACGTGGGTACCCTTTTCGTCTCATTGTCACCCAGTATTGCGCCCAATTTTGAATCCTATACATAGGATCGTTGTATATTTGTTTTAGGAAAATCGTAATTTTTTAGCAACGCTCAGGGACCTTAACTTAGTATATTATTTTCATTTTTCATTAAAAAAAAAAACGTACTTGGTTGTGTATACTTATACCTAATTATCCACCTACAACATTTGTGTATAAATATAAATAGTAGTTTAATGTTTTGAGTAGTAATATGTCTGGAGTGTCACGAGGGACAATGTTGTTTCCTATAGTCAGTTGTAAATGTTGCAAATCCAGGGCGGATTCAAAATGGCAGTCAGAAAGTGGCAAAAGGTATTTTGTAATTTACATTGCATATCAAAAACGCCGGATATACAACGGGAATCGCGGGCAACTTAACTGGTAGATTAAGTAGCAATTGAAGCGTGTGTATGTGCAAGATATAAAGAAAAAAAAAACTATTTTTAAACAATATTGATATGCCTAAGTAGATTTGTATTTGTATCGAGGAATGCATTCTTACGCTAAAACAAGGCTTTTTAGCTGTAATTAGTTAAGACATAATATTTATACGTATTTATTTTTTTCTGCCTTTTTGGTGGGTGTACAGTTAAGATTATCTGTGATGAGTAATTCAATAAAATTATTAATATTATTAAATGGCAAAGTGCAATGCTTTGGAAAGTGAAAATTGTGATTTGCCCTATGTCCTATCTTTGATTGTTCTTAGAATTGTAACGACATAACTAAGTATAATTATTATTATTTGAAGTTATCATTAATTTTTCACATTTTTCATGTTTTTGTTTTATATAAAATACGTGGAATAACTCATGACATGTTTTGTTTTTGTTCCTTCACCACTGTACCTCTGGACTGGCCCATCCTCAGACCCTGAAGCACGCAGGTGACTTTTGAGCTTGAGGTTTCCTTCTTTTAGGGGGAATAAACGCATGAAAGGTAAGCGTTCGTTCGCTGGGTATTTTCTGGAAATTAAAAAATGAACGGAAACACGAAGTGTTCTGACTCTGCCCGTATCAGTGGCGTCCTAGTTGGTGATGGTAATTTAAAATTATATTTTTCATAATTTTAAAGCGTCAGTATCACTAATTGAAATTCTTTCAGTTGTATTACGTTTGTCCAAGTACTTGCAAGAGTTTGGAATTTAATTTCAATGACGAAAGCGAACTGCGAAACGAAAAAGAGTCAAGAGACGAAAAATTAATATTTTCAGTTGCTCTAAAGTTGCGAAAATCTACCGGGCGTCGGCGTTTTTGTGTAAAATTCATACAAACCTGCCCCGCGGGAACGGCCCCAAAAAATCCGAATAAACTCTGGTAAGTCCAAAAGAGATGCCGCAACTTTGTTCTTAAATGACGATAATTTTAAGTAAAAACAAAAATAAAACACTTTTTCAAAGTCGACACCCTGTGTTGCGGGAACAAAGCGATTTCTGATTTATGACCTTTTTTTCTTTTCTCTTTTGACATAACGACAACCATCAAGTGACGCCACATGTTTACGCAACCCCCTGTATACTTCCCTAAAGCAATGTATTAAAAGTGAATTAATAAAAGCAAATAAACTAACTCATTTGTATAATAAGTCATCAATTTACTTTTTAATTATTATTGGTACACAAATGACATGTCATATTGCCGTTTAATATCCATATTGCTAATTAAGCAATTAATTATTAATACGAGTTTTCCTTTTAAATATGAAGATTACGCATAAATAGGTCAGAGTTCATCCTGTTAGGACCAGGAGCTTATCAGACCTGACTCCAAATTATTTTAATATTTTTTAGTCCAGAAGGAAATCGGTGTGCCGAGCAAAACGTCATAAGGTACAACAGAAAATTGTTGCTATACAGGGTATGTCACCGGGACCGCCATTAAATGTTTCGGGAAAACTATGAAATATACAAGTTCAGTAATACGTTGGCTTTCTTAGAATGAACAGATTTCAAAATACAAGGTGTTTCCTAAATATTAGGCAAACATTTAGGAGGCTATTCTCTGACTAATTTTATGAATATTTTGTCCATTAACGATTTTAGGAAAAATGCTTTGTTCCCTAGATACAAGACCATAAATGTTTATTAACAATTTTTGTTTCTTTATTATTAAAATGGTTAAAATAAGCGTAACAAGTAAGTGAGAATTTCGAAAACAGCACTACTAAACACGTTGAACGTCATTTAATTTCAATATGTTTTCAAATTTGTCATTTTTAATATATTTTTTAATCATAAATGCCTACACGAATGCTGAGATGAATGATATGCATTTCATGTGTGGAATCGCCAATAGGAATTCGTTACAGGCCAGGGAATTTTACATTGAACGATTTCCAGGTTGTAATGTTGCTGATCCAAAGAACTCATCTACGACTTTGTAAAACAGATACATTAAAAGGAAATGGACGTGCAGGAAGCACCAGTGACAGTGAGAATGGCAAAATTGTAAGAAAATATGCTGAACATGATAGAGAAAACATTGGAAGGGTTTTGGATGTTGGTAATAAGACTGTGTGGAAAGTTTTGAGGGAAAATTTGTTGCACCTGTACCACATATAACGTGTTCAGACTCCTCTTCCTACAGATTTTCCGTGGAGGATTGCATTTTGTCAACGGCTTTTACACACATTGGTGGAAATTCTGCAACTACTGTGGTTGATTCTTTTTACCGATGAAGCAAATTCCTCGAGAAATGCAATAAGAAATTTTCATAACAATCACGCATGGGCCCAAAAAAATCCATACGAAGTACTAGAACTCAATTTTTATCAACAATTTTCATTAAACGTTTGAATTGGAATTGTGGGTGATGGACTAATTGGACCAGTACTTCTACCAGAAAGACCTACAGGCGCAGTTTATCGTAACTTTTTAGAACAATCGCCTCCTGAATTTCTTGAAGATGTACCATTGGCAGCTAGAAATGCAATGTGGTTTATGTAAGATGGAGCACCAGCGCATTTTAGTATGATTGTTGGCGAATTTTTAATATAAACATATAGAAATCGCTGAATTGGCCATGGTGGACTTCCCTTATGGCCATCTAGATCTTCAGACTTGAACTCTCTCGACTATTTCCTATGGAGTCATTTAAAATAATTAGTTTATACTGAACCAGTGGGAACCCGGAAAGATTTGAGAAGTCGCATAATTGTTGGGTCCAATTCAATAAAAAACGCTCCTAATATTTTTCAAAGAGTTCGGCTTTCAGTGAAGAGAAGATTAGGAACACGCTTCCAATCTGTCGGCAGCAATTTTGAACAATTATTGTAGCTTTTAATAAATTCCATGAAAAATATTTATCACCTCGTATATAGGAAACAAAGTATTTTCCCCAAAATCGTCAATGGACAAAAAATGTTTTAAAACTACTCAGAGAACAGCCCCCTAAATTTTTGACTAATAGTTAGGAAAGACACTGTATAAACAAATAAACTTTGAAAGTAACGAAGGCAGTTGTCTACAGAATTGCAAATTGTTAAACATACAAAAAGGTAGTTTGTAACTCTTTTTTGCCATAATACTGCAGAAGGTCTATATTTTAGTATTTTGCCCGGCTTTGCCTAATGCATATAATACTGTCGGTTTTAGTGCTCGTACTTCGTGAAGTTATAAGTTTTGTTTCCGCAAACTTTATTAAAAAAACCTTATGGGGGGTTATCAGACGTTCAGAGGGGAAGAATCGTTGCTCGTTCGAAACAAGTCATGCCCCAAAGGAAAATTGCAGGAACGGTGGGGGTTTAAACAGGGCGTTGTTTCAAAAGCTTACTCAAGATTTCTAGAGTTGGGAAACCTAAAAAATAGACCCAAGAGAAGTCGTAGAAAAGTCACCACCGAAGGTCGCGACCGCTTTTTAGCTCAAATAACAAGAAGAACTTCAACCCTGAGCATCAAAGGTAACTTTTACAAGCTACAGCGGTTAGCATTTCGGTCGAAACTCTCAGGACAAGACTTCGAGCTCCAGGCCTCTTTAACAAAAGACAGCTGAAGGTTCCATCCGTCCTGTTCGTCTTATAGCTTAGAAATGAGGATGTACTGATCCTGCATCAACTTATAAAACAAAATCACTTAAAAATTATGTAACATTAATATAAGTATTTATATGTCAAAATAGATTATGTTTTGATGCAGCTTCATAATACAGGGTGTTCCAAATTAGTAGGCCAATCCGCTAACCACAGATTCCTGAGCGAAAATAAGTCGACTTTCCTTATGCGACTTTTTTCTTTGGCGTTTCATACTCACTATACAGAGTGTTAAAGTTATTAAAAAGTTAATTTATTTGGTTAATAACTTCGGTACTTCTTATCGTATTTTAATGACATTTTGTAGTGATGCACAGTTCGATGAGGCGTTCTTTTCCTATAATTTAGGTAAAAAAAAATTAAACCGGAGAAGGGAAATTGGAGGTCACGGACATGCCCCCCCCCCCCCCCCCAACTTTTTTTGCACACGCCAATGGTGAACGTGTTTAATTTT
Organism: Euwallacea fornicatus; assembly: GCF_040115645.1. NCBI lineage: Eukaryota > Metazoa > Arthropoda > Insecta > Coleoptera > Curculionidae > Euwallacea > Euwallacea fornicatus. The sequence goes on along the minus strand of NC_089560.1, from coordinate 550,607 downwards.
TTAATCAAAATATTCTTTTATCTTAATTTTTTCATTCTTGTAGCATGTTGTGAATCTAAATTAAATGTTTAATATAATTGCACTCTCCTTCAATACACATCCGAGCTCTTTTTATTACTGAGATACGAATATTTTGAAAAATTTGTGGTTTCAACTTAAATTGTTCTGCGCCTTCTATGATTCTTTCTCGTAAATGTTGTTCATTTAGTATCGGAACCATATAAACGAAATCTTTCATAAATCCCCAAAAACAAAAATCTAATGGATTAAGATCGGGAGGAAGAGCTGGCCAATGAATAGGTGTTTGTCCTCGGCCAATCCAGCGATTATTAAAAACCATGTTTAGATGGTTCCTAACATTTCGATCGTAATGTGGTGGAGCACCATCCGACTGAAACCACATATTTTAACGCACATTTAAGGGCAAATCATTTAGTGAATCTCTAAATGAATTTCTTAAAAAAAAAACAAATTGTTCAGCATTTAATCGCGGAGGCATGAAAACCGGACTTATGAGACAATTGTCAACTGTTCCTGCCCAGATATTTAAACGAATATGTGGTTTCAGTTGGATGGTGCTCCACCACATTACCATGTATTGATAGGCAATATGCTGGAATATCTTCTAAAGTAAGCGGTAAATCAAAATTTTACAAGAATGAAAAAAATTAAGATAAAAGAATATTTAGTTTAAAAAATTAAACACGTATACCATTGGCGCGCGCAAAAAAAAGTTAGGGGGGGGGCGTGTCCGTGACCCCTAATTTACCTTCTCCAGTTTTAATTTTTTTTACCGAAATTATAGGAAAAGAACGCCTCATCGAACTGTGTTTCACTACAAAATTTTATTAAAATACGATAAGAAGTACCGAAGTTATTAACCAAATAAATTAACTTTTTACTAACTTTAACACTCTGTATAGTGAGTATGAAACGCCAAAGAAAAAAGTCGCATAAGAAAAGTCGACTTATTTTCGCTCAAAGAATCTGTGGTTAGCGGATTGGCCTACTAATTTGGAACACCCTGTATATCAAAATAATTGTAGGGTTTCATTTAAAATTTTTAAGCTTTGACCATTTTTTGATGTTCAAATTGGCTTTATTTTTGTGAACACCCTATAGAAAATATTAGGAAAAGCTTGGCAGATAACTAAAATATGAACCTTTTGCATTATTATTGCAAGAAACAGCTACAAAATACTTTTCCAAACCTTAATAACTTGTAGTTCTACAGACATCTGTATCTGCCACTTTCAACATTCAATTGCATATACAGGGTGTCTTTAAAAGCTTTGTACAAAATTGTACCACAGATTTCTGAGACGAAAACATGGCGATTTCACCCAATTTACATTAGTCCAAAAGTGGACGATTTTCAAAATACAGGATGTCAAGGTGTAAATAAAACATAGAAAAAAAAATCTTCGTTTGTAATACTACTATCTGAACAAAATGTCGCATTGGGGGGTTTTAGGGCCGAGAAATCAGAATCCGTTTACATTTTCAAATGACCCAAAAAAAAGTGCAATGGTGTTAAATCAGGTGATCTTGGAGTCCGTTCAATTCCTTTTTTCTACCTGATAACCTGACGAGTGAATCTTACCTCAATCTGCTTCAAGACTTCATCTACCCTCACATTATAGGTATCCTTGAAAACGATGATCAGATCCTAGAAAATTATGTATTTTTTCAACAGGATGGCTCTCCGTCATACTATGTAGTTCCTGTACGTAACTTTTTGGATCAACATTTTCCCAAACACTGGATTGGTAGAAGAGGTTTTATTGAATGGCCTCCAAGATCGCCTGATTTAACACCTTTGGACTTTTTCTTATGAGGTCATTTAAATATTGTTGTTTATAAAACTAAATCTATCTCTTTAGAAGGTCTTCGCCACCGAATAGTGATAGCATGTGGTGAAATAACTCCCGAAACGCTACAAAATGTGTCAGAGATTGAACAAAGAGTTTATTATTGTATGGAAATAAATAGGTCACAATTTGAATACTTAATTAAATAAAATAATATTTAAAAATGAGTTTTTTTCGATTTATTTTACTGATGTTTTAAAACGGTTTTTTTAACATTATTTAAAGGCGAAGCAAAAAAATTTCAGTACGCTTTTAAAGAGAATTCAAAACACCTTTGATTTCAGCTGCCACTTGACTCCCCGTGTCGTTTAAGATTCTCGAAAGGGTTTCCACTCCGTTTAGGGGGATAACTTTACACCTACGAATTTATGATCTAAAAATGTACCCCTTAAAAGTAAAATTAACGTGTCTCGGGGTTTTCCGAAGAAAAAAATTCCATTCAAAATATTTAAGATGGACTGAATGAAACGGACCACCCTCTATGACTTCGGTATATACATGGCATTTGATTTTTGACAAAATTGCTTAAATATGGACATTTTTATTTTACTCGATACACTTTTCGGTATTATTCTCATGCTACAAATGTCAACACCTCAGCTAGGGTGATAGTTACAGTTAAAAGTTTACATGAAAATGGGGTTCAAGTGATACATCATTTTAAAGATCTTTTCAATATGACTTTATCTGACATATTGCTTTTCATCACAGAATAAAATAATGCTAAAAATAAACAACATCTTAAACAATCAAATTATTATTTCCTTTTGCTTAGCAACTCTTCGAAATGTTCACCGTTGACTTCTTGGCACAGCCCGAAACGATAGCAAAACTCATCTGTCACATTTTCTGAAGCAATTGGAGTGATTTGCATAATTTTTTGTTTTATGCGTGAACCTTTGATTTCAGGTATCCCCATAAAAAGAAATTGAGAGGAGTGAGATCGGGAGATCCCGGCGGTCATTCCATTGAGCCTTTGCTTCCTATCCATCGTTTTGGAAGTTTCATCTGGGTACAAGCGAACATTCGGAACAAAATGTGGTGGTGCTCTATCTTGTTATGATCAAATCCATTCGTCCGACATATCTGGATTTACTTCACTAGCAAACAAATTAGCTAATGTATGAACTAGTTCGTCTTCAAGAAATTTTAAACATCGTTCGCTATTTAACTTTTCATCGTAAAATATCGGTCCTAATATTCGGTTCCCTATGGTACCCGTCCAAACACTTCTTTTTGCAAGGTACTGCGTGTGACCTTTTCTCATCCGATGAGAGTTCACTGCAGACCAATATCGACAATTTTGTTTGTTGACATATCCACTTAATGTAAAAGTTGCCTCATCGGTGAACAAAATCCGTTCCATAGATATTTCTAATTGCCGAACGGCATTCATAGTCTTTTTGCAAAACTCAATTCGTCGATCTGCATCATCCTCAAGCAATTCTTGATGTATCTGCATTTTATAAGGCCGAATATTTGCATTTTTCAATATGTTCAAAGCGGATAAATTACTGATTAAAGTTTCACGAGGTATCTGCCGGGCTGGTGTAATCGGCTTTTCTTTTAATGCCACGAGTGCGTTAATTTTTGCAACGTCATCAATTTTTTGCGATTTATTCCTTAGAGCATTTCTCACATGTCTATTATCTCATAATTGTTTTTTTTTTTTTTTTTATTAATTTACTTATGGTCTCTTGATTGATGGGGGGCAAGTCAGGATACTTTTTTCGAAATAATTCAACGCCCTCATTTTGCGTTGCGACTCTGTCGCCGTGTCCAATCGTAATTAAAATTTCGATTTTATGAAATTTATTCAAATAAGGCATAATTGGCAATATGATAACTTACGTGAAGTGTTTCTTTGTTGTACTACACGAAATGACTAAATTTTTTATTCAACGAATACTTAGATTATTGTGAAATTTTGGAAATATTTCGTAAAAAAAAGTACAAGTAAATAAACATTTAAACGTGAAAACGAATGATTTTTAGTATCATTTTGCTCTATGACGAAAAGTAATGTGAGATGAAGTCAGGTTGAAGAGATCTTTAACATGATGTATCGTTTGAACTTCCTTTTTATTTAAACTTTTAGGGGCAACTGCCATCCTAGCTAAGAGGATGACATTTATAGCATCAGAATACTACCAAAAAGTATATCAGATAAAATAGAAATTTACGTATTTAAGCAATTTTGCTAAAAATCAAGTGCCATGTAGATATCGAACTCATTTCAGTCAAAGTTAACACATTGTATATTCGCATAGTTTAAATGAAAGAAATCAGATTATTTAACTAAACTTCAGTTCCTGTCCTTTTTTAAATCTTCATGTTTTTATTTGACTATATCAGTTTTTTATGATTTATTTTGCTGAACTGTATGAATGAATATGTACTGTAAGTTAGTTTTTAAGACATGCAGCGAATTTGAAACTTCACACATCTCAACAAGGAATGCCCTTAGGGACTTGTATCAAAATACCTTTTTTTCGTAAAACATGCAAGAAAACACAAATTTAGTCATAAATAAATTTTATAACGGGCGATAAAAAAGTTATGCCCCTTTAAAGAGAATTCATCTAGCGATGGCAGCGCCGTCTACAACGCGCATAGAAAATGTAAACAGATTTTGATTTCTCGCCCTTAAAAACTCCAAAGCGACATTGTGTTTAGATAGAGGCATTATAAACGAAGTAATTAATTCTTTTAATTTTTTAATCTCCGCTTTGACGTCCTGTATTTGAAAACCGTCCACTTCTGGACTAAGATAAATTGGGTTAAATCGTCATGTCTTTCCCTCATTATTCTTTGGTACAATTTTTTACATCTTTTAGAGACACCCTATATCTCGAAAACCATTAATTTTAAGACAGCCAACGTATTAATGAACATGTATTAAAATTTAACGTAGAACGCAAAAATACAATAATATACAGTGTGCTTCCTAATTGTTAGGCAAAAAATTAGGGGGCTGTTCTCTGAGTAGTTTTAAAATATTTTTTGTCCATTGACGATTTTGGGGAAAATACTTTGTTTCCTATATACAAGGTGATAAATATTTTTCATGGAATTTATTAAAAGCTACAATAATTGTTCAAAATTGCTGCCGACAGATTGGAAGCGTGTTCCTAATCTTCTCTTCACTGAAAGCCGAACTCTTTGAAAAATATTAGGAGCGTTTTTTATTGAATTGGACCCAACAATTATGCGACTTCTCAAATCTTTCCAGGTTCCCACTGGTTCAGTATAAACTAATTATTTTAAATCACTCCATAGGAAATAGTCGAGAGAGTTCAAGTCTGAAGATCTAGATGGCCATAAGGGAAGTCCACCATGGCCAATTCAGCGATCTCTATATGTTTCTATTAAAAATTCGCCGACAATCATACTAAAATGCGCTGGTGCTCCATCTTACATAAACCACATTGCATTTCTAGCTGCCAATGGTACATCTTCAAGAAATTCAGGAGGCGATTGGTCTAAAAAGTTACGATAAACTGCGCCTGTAGGTCTTTCTGGTAGAAGTACTGGTCCAATTAGTCCATCACCCACAATTCCAATTCAAACGTTTAATGAAAATTGTTGATAAAAATTGAGTTCTAGTACTTCGTATGGATTTTTTTGGGCCCATGCGTGATTGTTATGAAAATTTCTTATTGCATTTCTCGAGGAATTTGCTTCATCGGTAAAAAGAATCAACCACAGTAGTTGCAGAATTTCCACCAATGTGTGTAAAAGCCGTTGACAAAATGCAATCCTCCACGGAAAATCTGTAGGAAGAGGAGTCTGAACACGTTATATGTGGTACAGGTGCAACAAATTTTCCCTCAAAACTTTCCACACAGTCTTATTACCAACATCCAAAACCCTTCCAATGTTTTCTCTATCATGTTCAGCATATTTTCTTACAATTTTGCCATTCTCACTGTCACTGGTCTTCCTGCACGTCCATTTCCTTTTAATGTATCTGTTTTACAAAGGCGTAGATGAGTTCTTTGGATCAGCAACATTACAACCTGGAAATCGTTCAATGTAAAATTCCCTGGCCTGTAACGAATTTCTATTGGCGATTCCACACATGAAATGCATATCATTCATCTCAGCATTCGTGTAGGCATTTATGATTAAAAAATATATTAAAAATGACAAATTTGAAAACATATTGAAATTAAATGACGTTCAACGTGTTTAGTAGTGCTGTTTTCGAAATTCTCACTTACTTGTTACGCTTATTTTAACCATTTTAATAATAAAGAAACAAAAATTGTTAATAAACATTTATGGTCTTGTATCTAGGGAACAAAGCATTTTTCCTAAAATCGTTAATGGACAAAATATTCATAAAATTAGTCAGAGAATAGCCTCCTAAATGTTTGCCTAACATTTAAGGAACATCCTGTATAGGATATTCCATTTAAAATAAGCAAGTGTGGACTTCCGGTAGAACCGGAAGCATGACGTCATCAAAAATATTTTAGCTGAGGCCCTACGAAACCACTAAATCTTCATAACTTTGTTATTCATAGTTTTCGCATAACGTCTAAAGGCGGTTCCCTGTGGGACATCCTGTATGGGGATAATAAACAAAACAAAAAAAACATTATTCGAAATTACTTCAAAATTAAAAAAAATGGTAAATCGATTTGGATCATGAGACCACTCGTTTGAATGCTGAAAACGAACTAAATCTGCATCAATTACCCTTTGTGAGATCCCTCATTCGTCATCCTTATCTTAGATCCACTGGATACTACACGATTTTTAAATGGATCTTTTCTACGTCAAGCTAGCAAAGACTTGACTAAAAAGAGAGTGTATTCTTTGAAATGTTTCCTTACAACTTAATCACATTCTGGTAGAACTTATCTTAACAAGTTTATACCTCCGCTTGTTGATGTCGCTCCATTTTATTCCTTGCCAGTGGCAACTCTCAATCATCCGTTTCTTCACTAAATTTTTAAACATTTATATTACAAATCTACTTGAAAAAATTCACCAAAGCCACAAAATACGTCGTAGACACTGATATCACAGACAAAATAATTGATCGCTTCACTTTAAAATACTCTGCGGCTGTGAATCTCGCATCGTTCCTAGTGAGGAAATAAGCCAGAGACTGCAGTTGCTGGTAATTTGATGAGCGACAATCGTACGTGTGCTGAACCTGATAGCAGGAGTTGAGAAAGTTTTCCATCTCTGTTGTTACCGTATCACACATGAAAGCGATAGAACTGGGAGCAAGCTAAAAATGATTTTTTAACCATAAATTTCCCCACAAATTCGTTCTTACCGATACAACAACCACATTAAAGACCAAACCCAGGATTCGTATCCACATTGTCAGCAGCTGTTCTGGTTGGTCAGGCTTAAGAAAAACGATAAAATTTAACGCAAGTATTATCATGTGAGTCAGCCATTGTCCGAAGTGGATAACAAGATAACTTCCAAAAATATCGTTGAAGATGCAAGTTGATGATCTAGCTCTCAAGATCATCTCTCTACTTTTCTCTAAACTTCCAGATTTGCTTGCCAAGAGAAGTTTTAGCTTTGCCTGCCGTATCTGTACCTTGATCTTCTCTATTATCAATAACATCAACAGTGAGTAGCAATTCACGTAGTAAGTTTGAAACATCGGATAAGAGACGATGCTTACTGAAGCATAGAAATTCTCGCATACTGAATCCACGTAATTCGTTACGATACCAGCTGATAGAGGGAAAAGAATATTATAGAACCAAAACAAACTTAATACCACCTTGGTAATGTATGAATGCTGGATGGGCGTTCCTCGTAAGTGTTCATATAATTTTTGCCACAAACGATTCCGCAAATAGGATCAAGTAATCATTATACATAGAATGTAAGTGAGAATTTCGGACATGTCTTGAAAATAGTCGATACTCATTAGTTGATATGTAGACTGTTTGCACACATACCGGAACTTAATTGCGTTGACCACAAAAAGAGATTGAAGGGTGATAATAAATATCGCCCTTGCGTAGAAAAACGACGAATTATGCTGACCAGGAGCTGGAACAAGAACCAACCATTGCAAATATCTGAAGAAACTGTTGAACATCAAACTTGAGAAATTTTGTGTACAAGCCATGCTATAGCCGCAATGCAGGGTAAAAGTCTAATACTCTACTTAATTCATGAACACTAAGAGGATTACTAAATGCGAGTCATTTGTCGCCCGAATAAAAATGGAGGAATAATACCTATTTCTTAAGGCTTTCATGGAATTATACAGGCCATTTCAATTAGGATCTAATAATAACGTGACATGACTTAGCTGGCATAGTTCAACAAATTAGTACAAATTGAACGAGACACCTCGTCCTGACATAACTTCATATAAAAGAGTACTGCCCCTGAAAGTGGCCAGCCCTTTAGACAATTTTTTTGTCATTTCCGCTTTGACGAATTTACTGTCGACATTGAATTTAATGTCGGGTATACAGGGTGGCCCACATGCATGGAAGAATGTTTAGATCTTTTGAAATATTCAAAAAAAGTTTAAACAAATATTTTGGGACACATGTTTCCACATATAACGGTGACTTTGAAATTTTTCTATATCTCATAGTCTCACGTCTGGAATGTTTAGCTTTTTTTTTCAAATATCAACTTATTATTTTTTCTCTTTTTTTTGAATGCGCACCCCTTTTTACATACCACCACACAAAAAATGTTGGGGGGTTGCGCTAGGAAAATTTTGACATAAAATGCAATAATATTCGGAAAATTATAATTCATTGTTTTACGTGCGCCTATGGCGACGGGTTTCATTTTATGCTGATTATTGAAATTTACTGTGAATGCTCAAAATGTTGACCATTATGAGCAATACATAAGTTGAGTCTTTATATAAAATTTTGCCTTACATTTACAAATATTTCATAACTTATTTCCCGAAATGCATTATTTATTCGAGCTCTCAAATCGTTTAAATGATTTTGTCTATCCTTACCAGATCTACCGGTATGAAATGAGCGCTATTTTGTAAAAATAAAACACCAATTTTGACAAGGAAATAAAAAAAAAATTCTTCAAAATATTTCTCAATATTTTGAATAATTTTTAAACCATTGCTTTCTACACATTTTGACCACCTTTCTGGCAATTTATGGATACCACTCCAACAGAATTGTGCCTATTTGGCATCAAACCAATTAGACGCCCAATTTTCTACTTCTTCGTAGGAATCGAAGTGCTGCTCAGCCAATGCGTGTCCCATCGATGAAAACAAATGGAAGTCTGAAGAAGTCAAGTCTGGTGAATACGGCGGATGGAGTAGCAGCTCCCAGCCAAGTATTTTGATGGTATCCTGAACCGGTGTTGCTTTGTGTGCAAGTGCGTTGTCATGTAGCAAAATTACCTTCCCGTGTCTTCTGGCCCATTTTGATCGTTTTTCGATCAATGCATTGTTTAAATTAATCAATTATTGTCGGTAGCGGACAGTATTAACGGTTTCACCAGGTTTTAAAAGCTCGTGGTGCACCACACCTTTCTGATCCCACCAAACGCACAGCATTGCCTTCTTGCCGAATCAATCAGGTTTTGCAGTCGATGTTGATGGTTGTCCCGAATCAACCCATGATTTTTTCCGTTTAGGATTTCAAAAATAAATCAATTTTTCATTTCCAGTAACAATTCGATGCAAAGCTGATTTTCTTTGGTGCCTTTGAAGCAAAATTTCACAGGTGTTTTTTCGGTTCTCCATCTGTCTTTCGTTCAATTCATGCTGCACCCATTTTCCACACTTTCGGATCCTTTCCATAGCTTCTAAACGATCAGAAATTGTTTGTCGTGCAACATATAATATTTCTACCATTTGCTTTTGACTTAAAGTGTCATCTTCATCCAATATTGATTGCAGTTCGGCGTCTTCAAATTTTTTTGGTGGTCTGCCACGTTCTTCATTTTGCACATCAAAATTGTTATTTCTGAATCGTTGAAATCATCTTTTGCATGTTGCTTCTGATAAAGCATAATCACCATATACCTCGACAAGCATTCGATGCCACTCTGCAGCACTTTTCTTCAAATGAAAGCAAAAAATTAATGCTTTCCGCAAATCATCATTTTGTGGTACAAAATTCGACATTTTTGGCACAATGAAATAATATATTGTTGTTTGTTCAAGGACTTGATTTATACTAAATATGTTTGTCAGTTTGCAAACCAACCAAGCAAACAAAAAAAAGGTTTGTTTACAATAAATGCCCTATATCGAGACATTTATATCCTGACGTTCACTTCATACCGGTATACCTGGTATACACATTGTTCTCGACGTGGCCCCATAAAAAAATCGCGTGGGTTTAAGTCAGGTGATCGAGCAGGCCATTCCACTGCTTTTCTCTTTCCAATCCATTTATTTTTTATTTTTCCCATTGGGAAACGCATTATTTAAATAATTTCTCACTTTTAATCCATAGTGAGACGGAGCTCCATCTTGTTGAAACCAAATATCATTTTGATTTGGATAAGAGGCTTTCGCTGCAGGAATAATATTCTGGATCAATAAGTTTAAATACCGCCTCGCTGTTAAATATATCTTCTAAGAAAAATGGTCCAATTATGGTACTACCAAGAATGCCCGCCCAAAAGTTTACTTTTTGAGGTTGTTGCGTGTTATTTTGTATTGCACCGTAAGGGTTCCTTTGTAACCAATATCGAAAATTGTGTCAATTGACTGATCCGTTCAACATACCAGGTCTGTAAATATGAAACCGGAATTTGCCTCCAAATATCCCTAGTGGTCAATATAGATACTACCTTATCGTGTTATTAAGGTACTATATCTCTTATTTACATCTGAGAATGATTTTCAAATCATAACAATACAGGTTCAATACTTCAGTACAGTTTGCAATAGCTTTGAGTATGTCGAATTTTGTGCCTACTTTCTGTTACCACTTGAAAAAAACGGCTGCAGATTCACATCGCATGCTTGTTGAAGCTTACGGTGAACATGCCCTTGGAAAATCACAGTGCTGTGAGCGGTTTAAAAAATTCAAAAGTGGCAATTTTGACGTCAATAACGAAGAGCGTGGAAAACCACCGAAAAAGTTTGAAGACGGCGAGTTGCGAGCTTTGTTAGATGAGGACGATACTTAAACGCAACAACAATTAACGAACCAATTAAATGTGACACGAGAAGCCATTTTCATTCGTTTCAAAGCTATGGGAAAAATTCAGAAGATAGAAAAATGGGTTCCACATGAACTCGATGAAAGACAACAAGAAAATCGAAAAACCACTTGCCAATTGTTGCTTACCAGGTATAACAGAAAGTCATTTCTTCATCGAATTGTGACTGGTGACGAAAAATGGATCTATTTTGAGAATCCCAAATGTAAAAAATCATGGGTAACTCCAGGCGAACCATCAGCATCGTCAGCAAGACCAAATCGATATGGACGGAAAACAATGCTCTGTTTGGTGGGATCAAAAAGGCCTAATTTATTATGAGTTGCTAAAACCTGGAGAAACAGTTAATACTGAACGTTACCGACAACAAATGATGGACTTGCATCGAGCTTTGCGTGAAAGACGACCAGAATACCAAGAACGGCAACACAAGGTGATATTGCTTCATGATGATGCACCATCACACACTGCAAAACTGGTGAAGGAAACGATTGGGACGTTTCATTGGGAAGTACTATCGGACGCGGCTTATTCACCCGACTTAGCACCATCCGATTATCACTTATTTGCATCGATGGGACACGCTCTTGCAGAAGAGCACTTCACCTCTTACGAAACAGTTCAAAAATGGCTCGATGAACGGTTTGCCTCAAAAGAACAACAGTTCTTTTGGCGTGGCATCCACAAGTTGCCAGAGAGATGGGAAAAATGTATATGGAACGATGGGAAATATTTCGAATAAAACATTTTTTATAATTATTGCGCAGCTAAGTTATACTTTTTGTTAAAAGATTCCGGTTTCATATTTACAGACCTGGTAAAAGTTGCTTCATCAGAAAACAAAATTTTCGGCAAAAAATATGGATTTTGTTTTCACAAATCACTCATAGTTTTGCAAAACTATAACCACCCGTCAAAATCATCTTCCGAAAATTCTTGCAGCACGTGTACTTTGTACGGATGAGATTTCTCCAATTTTAGGAGTCTACAAACTGAAGTTTATGAGACGTTATAATCCCTTTTCAGCTCTCTGGTAGATACTGTTGAATTGTCTTAAAGTTCCAACAGTAATTCTAGGGTTTTGTTACCATCAGTCACTAATTTTAACCGACCTGTCTCAAGTTTATCCCGAACACTGTCCGTTTCCCTGTATTTTTTTTTATTGCTTTGGACACTCGACACTGGGTAATAAAAGCTCGGTTAGGATAAACTTCATTAAAAAGCACACACCCTTCCTGTTGAGTTCTTATTCAGTCTCCAAAACCAACCATTATTAAAATATCGACACGTTCGTTTTCGGTTATACGTACCATGTTGTACCACTTTAACTGCACTTTATCAATAAAGATAAACAACTTTTCAATAACCGGCAAAAAATGAAACCAATAGCCATAGGCGCACGTAAAATAATGAATTCTAACGTTACAAACATTAATGGATTTTATGTCAAAATTTTCCTAATGCAACCTCCCAAAATTTTCATGTAGTGCTATGTAAAGAGGTGCCCATTCAAAAAAAGACAATAAATAGTAAATTTCCATTTGAAAAAAAACTGAAACGTTACAGACGTAAGACTATGAAATATAGAAAAATTTCGAGGTCATCATTATATGCAAAAGAATTAGTCCCAAAACTTTTGTTTAAACGTTTTTTTTTCTATCTTCAACATTTCAGAAAATGTAAATATTATTCCATGTATATGGGTCACCCTGTATGTGGTTGAGTTATGCTTCCACTTACTTCGCAAATGTTCATATCACCACCTTAAATTCCTATACTATTGAACCTCAAGAGGGGTCAAGATTCAAACGTCCTAGAGCAGATCCTGCGTCGTTCTCCTGTTGCACGGTCGAGTCTCGCTCCCACGTGCCCTGCCGACCGATTATTTCGCAATGCCGATAGCAACGACTCCACCAAAACTTCTATTTAGTTTTCTGGCGTGTCTGTTGGTTGTATTTTCCTAAACGGTGTCTTGTCTCTTTTAATTTTTTACCTTCCATTAATATTGAGATCAACGTCTCAACCGAACCTTTTATCGATGCCCTTGAATGACTATTAGGTGTGTTTAGGCCAGGGGCTTTTAGTCACTGCCTAACAGAATCGACTGCCTCACAAGGCACCCGAAGAGGTATCTCCTACTTTGCTGGTGCGAGTTGTTGTGATTCGAAAGACCAGACGCTGATGCGTCAATTGATGTAAATGGGGTTCAAGGGTTCGGGGAAGACAAACTCCGTAGCACGAATTAAGTAATTTACTTTACACTACAGATATCACTCTAATTTACACTACGGATGTACAACTTTATATACACTTCAATTTTACAGAGTCGGTACTGGGCTGCCCGAGATCTGAGAAAGATACGTATAAAGTTTGAAGGGTGACTTGTAAAAGAGTTACTGAGCAGAGATTGAGCTAATGTTGTGAGAGAGGTTGAAATAGAGTTCCGCGTTCAGGGATCAAGAAGTGTCCGAGAAATGGGAGAGAGAGAGAGAGAGAGAGAGAGAGAGAGTTCGCGAGCACTGTTTTAGAGTTAAGTTATGTGAGAGAGATTTTTGATAGAGTTCCGCGTTCAGGGATCGAGAAGTGTCCGAGAGGAGAGAAGAAGAAGGGCGTTCGCGAGTACTGTCTTGGAGAGAATCTTTTTTGGGAATCCTAGATTTTTTGCGTCCCAGGGATGGTGGGGCTGGAGGGAGACCACCACGATAAGATCTTGACCAATCCCAACCGACACCGCCCCCTAGTTCTGTGGAAAGTTTTTTCCCAAGAATCTCCACGGTCAAAGCCCAGATGTGGTTCTCTGGTTCCCTTGACAGATTTATCTGGTGACCCCCATAAATCGGGGCAGCGATAAATCAAGGAACCAGTGCCATCACGGTGGCCGGGTTTAAGCACGTGAGGGTAAGTGCTGCATCGCGGGGTGCAATGCAGCAAATGTGTATTGGGATTGTTCCAACGTCTTTAGGGCCTAATTGGAGCCCAGCGATACCGCTGATTTATGTTGGGTTTTTTCCCAACAAGGTGAATTTTCCACAGTTGTCTCTTTCCAGTTTTAGTTATTTCATTGCATTGCTACTGCAGAAAAGGACCTAGAGTAGAGCACGATCTAATGACTCCCTACACTTGTCCGCATGAAATTAGCCAATAGAATATTTCGCGACATATACACTATCGGCAAAAAGTAGACAAACAATTCAAAATTATCAATAAATCTGCAAAAAAATTATTTAAAAACTTAATCGTTCTGTATACAATATATATTTCAACTTTTAAACAATATATTACCAACATAACCAACAATGATATGGCTGTATATGAATATTTATTATGAATTTTTTTGCTAAGAGAGAAATTATTGATAAATACGAAGCGGCAAAAGTTTTTTTTTTTATAGAAGAGGGAAACCTTCAAAAGGTACCCGGTCTGATGCTTTAGCAACCGGGTTATGTGGAATTCGTCCCTGAGCGGGACGCCTACCCACTAAAACCCTCCTCTCTTCATCCTGGAACCACCGTTAGGCATTACTTCGGGGGGGATGGCATCTCCTCCGGCGTTGCGGCCCCTTGCCCACGGGAAGGGAAAGCGGCAAAACCTTCCCTATGGGGAGCCGCGGTGCCCGCTCCTGTGTCTCTCTTAGTCAGCTCCCTGCCAGTCCGCCTACCGGCATGCCCCGGCTATTGTCGGTGGGATTAGGTCGACGTCGAGGCTCTGGACCCGGCCTCTGGTATCAGGGAGCGCTCAAGCCCCCCCACCTCGCCAAGGTGGAAACACACGGCGGGAGGGCAAAAGTTAGAGAAACATTTATCCATCACTTTTGTGTATTTGCAGTCACTAGTAGTAATAGGAAATCTTTATTCACTTGACGAAGAGTTATCGGCCTCATTGGCCTTTCTGCCTGTGACATAATGTTTTACCGTTCTTCTTTGCGGTGCAATCAAATGTAGGATCACGAAACCGGGCCATAATTCAATTGACCATCGACAGTTCCTAGATTTCTGTATTCGTCCTTTCCGTTCGCAATGCCGCGTCCCATACTTAAATCATTATGATAAGGCAATTATAGTGATCATCCTTGGGCATCTGGTGCCCAGATGTGACCAAGAGGGGGGGAGAACCCAAGTAGCAGTAAGTTTAGTTAGTAAAAGAAGAGGCTGACCCGGGCAGTACCAAAAACCGACGAGCTGAGATAAGACAGGGCTCGGTCCGCTTGCTCTTCTTTCTTTTGTTCCTTTTTTCGTTAATAAACGCACACTTATAGCTTTATTTCTTGAACTGTGATTTCTTTAGTAGATATAACCACCATCCCATATCTACTCTAGTATTGGAGTTTGATATCCCATTAAATCCCGATACTACACAAATATGCACAAAAAGAAATTAAAAAAAAAATCACAATTCTTGGAAATGCTCCAACAGTGTAGGGGAGAGAGAAGGGAAGCGAAGAGGAAGCGGAATTGTCTTCTTTATCTTGATAGTTGGAGTTGAGTATAGTTCAATTGTAGTGATTGTCTTTCCATTGGGGCTGTAGTTGTAGTAATTTTTCCATTATTGTAGTCATTAGCGTCCGTTCATATACAGGGTGATTGGCAATGTAATCGACACAGAACAGGTGCGTGTAGGGGACCTTAAAATATGTCGATTTTTTATATGAAGTTTTTTCCTGATGCCTACGGTTGCTCAGATATCAGTTTCCGAAGATAAATTAAAAAAATGAAAAAATCATCTATTTCAGGAAAGGCTTAACATGAAATCACCATTTTGGGAGATATTTTTGCTTTGTTGACATCTTTATTTGCTGAAAATTTGAAGTGGCTGAAAACTTAGTAAGGGATGGTTTAGGAGTGGGCCACCCTTAAAATTAAATGAATTTTTTTAACCCTAAACAAATTAAAAACTAAGATATATCAATATAATAGTAAATTTAATTTAATATCTTTTTGTGCTCTTCAACATTTTTCGAGAAGTCATTCATTTTAAGAAAAAAAAATTTTTTTTACGAAATTACGTTCCTTAAAGACTGTAAGACCGTGCCCCAACTACTCTTCAACTGTTCCGTTGCAGGATAATACAATTAGGAAATCTTCAACGATATTCTTCTACTCTTCTTCGGCAATTACCTTGGCAGTACCCCAGTATTAATAGCATATCAACTTGTTCATTAAATGTAAATTTTCCAGCCATTTTGACTACAAAGTAGTACAAGTAAAATGAAGATACGCGAAAAACTTGTAATCTGCAGAAATTTGAATAACTTCAGATTTAACAACAGCCATATCCGAGCAATGAAATAGTTGTAGTGTAGTTGGAGCACGGCCTTATAGACTTTAAGGAACGTAATTCTGTAAAAAAAAAATTCTCAATAACGAAAGACTTCTCGAAAAATGTTCAAGAATACAAAAAGATGTGAAATTAAATTTTCTATTATGTTGATAAATCTTAGTTTTTAATTTGGTTGGGGTTAAAAAAATTCATTTAATTTTAAGGGTGGCCCACTCTTAAAACACCCCTCACTAAGTTTTCAGCCACTTCAAATTTTCAGCAAATAACGACGTCATTAAAGTAAAAATATTTCGCAAAGATGGTGATTCTATGTTAAGCTTTTCCTGAAATAGAGAATTTTTTCAATTTTTTTTATTCATCTTCAGAAACTGATATCTGAGCAACCGTAGGCGGCAGGAAAAAACGTGGTATAAAAAATCGACATGTTTTAAGGTCCCCTACACGCAACTGCTCTGTGTCAACTGCGTTGCGAAGCACCCTGTATATGTGCCTGGATGGATTGTGGAGGGAATCACTAGTATTTAGTTGCGATCCTTTCCTTCTGATGAGGTCGATGCATGTAGATCGCATTGACTTGAGCAGGTTGTCAATGCATTTGGGAGTCATAGACACCCGGGCTTCTTTTAATTCCGAGAACAATTCGTCTTGATTTTTAAATATTCCTGGATGTCGTTGGTGTAACTGTGGATCTAACTGATCCCATAGGTTCTCGATGGGGTTCAAATCGAGACTCTGCGCCGGCCATTTCAAAACGTAAATCCTATTTTTTGCAATCCAGCGGTTAAAAATCCCAGCAGTATGCTTCGGGCTGTTATCATGTTGAAATAACCAGAAATACTTCGGTGAATATTGTCTCTTGCAAATTTAGGTTTGGTGGCTCGGTTTTTGGTAGAAATAAAAGGAAGTTTTGCTGGACCCTTTCCATAAAGTCCCATACTGTTCAAGCGAAAACGAATACTGCGAACCGAGAGCGATATTTCTGGAAATTCTTTCGTCACTACAGTGGTAGATACAAACGGATTTGCTACAAGACATTTTTTTTATTAGTTTGTCTTCAGCGGGGGTTGTTTTTTAGGTCTTCCAGTTTTCCTAGGACTTCTCGCTGTTGCACAACGTTTAAAGAATGAAATAATTTTAGTTATCACACATTGATTGAGATCGAATTGTCTAGCAATTGAAGCCTGTTTCTCACCAATATTGAATATTTCTATCATTTTTAATTGAATATCTTCAGATAGATTGTGGAAATTGTTTGAATAAATTGCAATAACAAAAATGTTCCTCTACTTTTTGTCGCACTGAATTTATCAGTTATTTCTCTCTTAGCAAAAAAATCAATAATAAATATTCATATACAGGAATATTGTTTACAAGTTGAAATCAATTTTGTATGCAGGATTATTAAATCTTTAAATAATTTTTTGCAGTTATTGACAATTTTGAATTGGTTCTCCCATTTTTGCTGTTAGTGTTCCCGCAAAAATTCATTTTATCCTCGTGATGCTTGCGTTTTTGAGAACACAATGAGTAGAACAGGATGATATTTTTCTCAAAACCGTTTTATAGAAACACTTTTCGGCAAACAGATATTCGCACCTTACCATAGACCTAATACTTAGTTACAAGGGATGAAGCCCCACCAGATCATTTGGACAACGTATAGGAATATTTCAGATGTGGTTCTCCCGTCGCACCCTCGATTTTCCATTCACCGACAAAGTCAAAGACTTTTGAGTTGTGAAGCGTAGTACGTAACGATCATAATTTATCATGAAGGAGAAGATCGAAGGAAGATGCAGACGTGGAAGAATGAAATTATGGCTGAAAAATCTGAGGGAATGGTTGCACCTCCAAGCGCAGAAACAGCATCCAGAATACGCACTCCAATGAGGACAGTGCACCTTCGACCAGATAAGAGGAAGGAATATAAAAATAGTGGAACTGGGAGAGACGACGCCTAACACCCTTAACTATCGACGTCCGCAGGTGCTCTGCCCGAAGTAACTGTGTAATCACTGCGCATGCGTTTAACTTGATTAATCAACGTCAGCAAATCAAGCCAAGCCAATTAGCACGTAGTGCGCAGCAGAAATGCGCCGTACAACTGTTTTTGTCAACCAACTACGGGTAGCTTCACTTTAGACCTACTGGGAAGAATTGTCATTATCGGAATGTTAAATTTAACAGGCAATACGAGGCGCAGATCGCATGAAGATGAGAAGAGGAAGCGACATAAAAAGGACAATTTCCTATAAATAAACTAAGAATCTGTGTACAGTACTAAATGAACACAAACAATTTAAATTGCTTAATTATTATTATAAAATGTGTTTATTTGAAAACTTAACACCAAATATTATAGAAACATAAATATGCATGAAAGTACTGAGTAAAGCGGTTCAGGTAGTGAAGGGGAACACTTTAACATTCACTTAAACCTAATGGTCCCTCCTTGCCACCCCGATACCACCACTTCAAAATTTTAAATGGCACCTCCCACCGAGTTACACCTCTTATTAAATATAATTAAGAGTACAAAATATCTGTGCGTTAAGAAACTTGACTAATCAAAACGTTTATGAAAAACCACGGAAAAATGTAAGAAAAGTCAATTTAATGTTATTTATCAGTGGGGCTAAAACCGTCAAGTTACTCGCAGCTAGGTGCAGGAACGTTTCTAGACTTGCAATTTTATCACATTTAAGTCACTAGATGTTCAAAATGATTTCCATTTTGTGCTAAACACAAATATAATCTGCTTTCGAATTGTGTCTAGTGATGGCCCGATATTTTGTGGTTATGCGATTTTTTAGTTCATCGATTTCTTCAGGATTTGATTTGAGATAACCCCATAGGAAAAAATCAAGAGGCATTAAATCCGGAGATCTTGGAGGCCATTCAAATGCTGCCAATTCACCATCAAGCCATTGTCCCACCGACATCACATAATGGGGCGGTGCCCCGTTTTATTGATAGTGCAAAATATTTTCTTTAAGTGAATAATCGCAGTTGTGATCTACTTGCGTAGCTATAGCCTCTGTTACAAGATGACGAATTGACCCTTTTAAGATATTGAAGTATACTCACCATCGAGGTTATCATGGATGAATAATGGTTCAATTACAGTATTTCCCAATATTTAAACCAATACATTAACTTTTTGAGACTACTAAGTATGACTTTCCAAAAACATGAAAATTTTGGCCCTACCAGTAACGGCAATTCTAAAAAATTCTAAAACCATTTAAACAAAACGTTCACTCCTCGGAGAAACATATTTTTAACAAGGTTTGGGATACCGGTAATCAGTGCTGTAATGCATTCACAAGGCTCAATCCTGCGATGGAGGTCATCCTCAGCAACTACCTGATGAATTTGCATCTTGTATACGTGAAACTTATGTATTTTCATCACTTATGAACAAGAACCAACTGAAGTCTTCGTAAAATGAATTTTCGTCCCTAAATGATTGATGGAATGTGTCCCATCTGATGGATAATCTTTGTTTTTTTAGTTGTTGAACAGAAAGAAATGTGAAAAAATCTGAAAAGTTTCAAAGTTTATTGGATGTATTTCAAAGCGTGGTATCAGTTTTTCCTTGACTTTTCGAAAAAGTTTTAACAAATTGAGTATCTTAATGAACCTATATTTTGTACTTTTAAGTACCTTCAATATAAGGTGCAACTCGGTGGGGGATGCTACTTAACATTTTCAACTGAGGGTAGCGGTTCCACAATGACTACTAAGTTTATGCCGAAGACGTCTAAAGGGTTCCCCTTCGCAACCTGGAAGACCACCTTACTCAGTATCTTCAAATATACTTCCGTTTTTACGATATTTAGTGTGGTAAGTTTTCAAATGAACACATTGTATGTATTCTAGAACAATGTAATCGATAAACTGAGTGTAATTAGAATTCCTTTGGGTATCATTAGAATTGAATTATTTACTTACAAATCCTTAGTCCTTAGTCCTTGCATTCTATTCGTTGTAGACATGAACCAGAGCGGCAAATTATTCCTCCAGAGACTTTCATTCAGAGCTCACAATTCTAGCAGTGTAATGGCAACGTTCATTACAACAACAATATATAAAACATTTCCTAAGTTTTTGCAATTGCTGGGAGTTATTCCAAGTCCTGGAGAAGAAAATGCAACGAAATTCTACTCTAAACCAGCAGTTTTTGTTGTTTTTCAAACTTTATTACTAGCAATTTCAGTGATGGGCTATCGTGGAGTCTGCAAAAGAACGGTTACAGAAACTATTGGGATTAATTACCTTCAACTGATTTCAGATATAATCTACTATGTGATAAGCATAAGCATAGTATGGTCATACCTAAAAAACAACCATTTATGGCAAAGATTCTATGGAAAGATGGGAGGCTTCGATATTGTAGACACACGATTTGCTGTTATCACATTCACTGTAATTTTATGTGGTCATATTCTATCTGTCGTGGGATGATATTACATCATAACCCATATTTATATCAGTTGCCATGATGTTTTCGGAGCCTTTATCGCTATGATTTTCCCCTTGTTCCAATTCTGCTATTTGGGTTACCATTCACTATTGATGGCACTGGTGATACACAAAATAGAAATGCAAGTCAGGAAAGCCAATAGAAAACTAAGAGAAAGCAAGCTTGGTGATTTGAGAGGAGCAAGAGATCTACTTTTCAAGGCTTGGGAAACAAATCACTTTTTCAACGAAGTCTTCGGTCAATCGTTAATGCTTGAATTTGGACAATGGTTTTTCCACATCACAGTACTTGGGTTGAACTTTACACTGATATTTAAAAATATCAAGGCTGTGCCAGGATCTGAAGAAGGGCTCCCTTGGCAAACCATGCTAAACCTAGTAGTACATTTTATATTTTCCTCGGTAGACATTAATTTTGTTTAATAAGTTTCTCACCTCTGAGGGGTATCACTAAATTTTAGATTTACCCATGTTGCACCGCTTTCATGTGCGATGCAGCGTGCTCAGAAATAGGAAAGCTTCTGCAGGCGTGTTATTATCTCCAGCAGCACGGAAAAAGTCAGTCGACAAACTACCAGGAATTGCTGTCGCTGGCTAGTTATATCTCTAAGAATCAAATACGATTTACTGCTGGTGAGTACTTTGAAGTGAGAAAATCCGTGATTTTAGCTGTAGTTGCTACGGCAACTAAGTATTTTACTGCACTAATGCAGTTTTACAACTAAAGTCGAACTACAACATTTCATAATCACTCACCAATGTGCTAATATTACAAAAAAAAAAAATCGTCATGTTCAAGTTTCGTCAATGACATATTATATACGGAGTGTCCCAGAAAAGTGTCCCCTGAATACCTTTTCTGTTGTTTGTGAAACAAAAAAGCGCTAAAACGCATCATCTTTGATAGAGAAGGCAACACAATTTGATGAAAAAGCTGTTTTCGAAACGTCATCCTTCCACCCCCTGGAAATTTTCAAATTGGAAGAGAGATTGTGTTATATCCCGTTTGAAAAATAATTTTATTCTCTACATGGTGAAAGTTTTAATTTTATTTTTGTAGGTCAATCTTGTAGACATTAAAGAAAAACCAAATAGCTTGATAGTAACCATGAATGCTGAAAGTGTGCAGTTAGACTCAAACCGTCTCGACATCCCAAGAGTATCAATAACAAAGACATTACTAACATTCTATTTAAAATTGATAAACCCTCAATTTTTTTTAAGGAACAATTTATTGATATTGTTTTCTACACTTCTCGATTTTAGTACTTTCTGACAAAACATCACTTTGTAGTTCATTATTCAATTTTTAATTTGATTAAAATGGTTTACTCGTTACAAGAGAGAATCTAGATTGTGAATCTCTATTAAAAAAACAAGAGCAGCAGCTCGTATCCTCAATTTTTTTTTGTTTTGTGCCCGAGGAGGTAGAAATCATCAAAAGACACCCGGCCTAACAAAGCCGGGTACTGTGGGATTCGAGCTTGCGCCCGCCTACCCACTAAAACCACCCACTCTCTTCTTATGGCCTCGGTATCGCCAGATCGGCATTCCTTAGGGGGCTCCAAGTTGCAATATCTGCACTCTACCCTTGGTCTCTCCTCCCTATATGCTGCCTTTCGGTCTTCCTGTACATAATGCTATCTACCATGCGCTCGAACACCTTCCACTTCCTCTTGCTCTCCACCAGTTCGCTGCCAATCGTCCCTTTATCTAGGTTGAGTCTCGCCCTCTTAGCTTTGGTGCGTTCAGCCTCTCACTCCGGACATCCCCAGAGTGTGTGCTCCGGGGAATCGGCGATTCCCGGCATCTCACAAAACTAGCATTCGTCGCTCTCCTCAACTCCTACTCTGTGTATGTATTTCCCAAACACTCCATGTACAGTGAACATCTGCGTTAGCGTATACCCCGTCCTCGTCCATTGACATTCGACCCACTGTCTTATGTTCAGGACCAGGGTCTTTATTCACCCATCGTACACTGCCCATTCACTCTCCCACTCATTAATTACCCACTCTCTGGCCTCATTCCTGAAATCCTTATCTCTCTCCCAGACCATTCTCCTCTCTTTCACACACAATCTGATCGACGGGATCTTGTCGAGAGCCAACACCGCCTCACACGGAACCGTTCGATAGGCGCAGGCCCCCCTGATCGCAAACATCCTGTTCGCTCGCTTCAGGACGGCCCTAAACGTCTTGGCACCTAGAACCCTGTGCCATATTGGTGCAGCATAAAGCAGCGCCGACGATGCCACCATGATCATCACCCGCCTCCTGTCGAAACTTAAACCATTCACCCTGAGAGGATGCTTTTCATCTTGCGGATTATTCCCCCTACCCTGTCAAATGTCCTGCAAGCGT
The DNA here is from genome assembly GCF_040115645.1 of Euwallacea fornicatus. NCBI lineage: Eukaryota > Metazoa > Arthropoda > Insecta > Coleoptera > Curculionidae > Euwallacea > Euwallacea fornicatus. The sequence continues at coordinate 527,449 of NC_089560.1, read as the reverse complement.
GTTCGCCGAACCTATCGTCCTTACCGAACCATGCTCCCAAATATTTTAGGCTGGCACCCGTCGCATATCTAAATCCATCCACAACCACACTAATGCCAGTGATCTTACGTCTCTCGGCCTGTAGCGCCATCTCTGTCTTCACTAGCGCCATGCCGAGACCATTGACACGAAACGTGTCGGTGACCAGCTCCACAGCCTCCATGGTTCTCATCTCGAAAGTTTTCCTGCATCCCGCCGTAACCACCAGCGCCAAATCGTCCGCGTAGACCTCCGGAGTGACGCCCCTCGGGTAATCCAGCGTCAGCAGCTCGTTGTAGTACAAGTTTCACAAAATAAGGCCCATGACGGACCCCTGAGGAACCCCATACGTCAGTCCATAGACCTCCCCGTTAGGCAACTGCACCGTCCTTTCGTCGAGGTACGATTGGACCACTTCCACCAAGTACCTACTAACCTGGGACCTCCTCAGCATTTCCACTATGAGGTCCCAGGGCACTGAGTTCAACGCATTCTTAACGTCTACAGTCACCATCACGCAGAAGGCCGCGTTTGTGTAACTGATCTCCCTGATTCCGTCCACGATCCGCATCACAGTCCGCATGGCATCGACAGTGCACTTGCCCATAACGAAGCCAAAGTGCCTATCACTCACTATACAATCCTCGTTGACGTCAGCCATTAGCCTGGCCTTTGATCACTTTCTTCGCGACCTTTCCGAGTCCGTCGATAAGGCAGATGGGTCGGTAAGACGCCTTCGCAGTCGGGTCCCTCTTCGGTTTCTCCACCAAGACATGCCAGGCCCTCTTCCAAATCTTCGGGAATTCCCATGTCACAAAGATGTTAGTGACACAGTCTGCCATTTCTTGGAGATTAATCCCCAGGTAGGCCTTAACGACTTCGGTGGGTATTTCATTCAATCCTGGCGCCTTTCGGCTCCCTAGTTCCCCCGTCGCCCGCCGGAGCTCCTTCGTCGTCACCCGGTCCACGTCCTCGGCACCTGTAACTTCTCGATTCCACCTTATCCTCTCCTTCGTCGGAAAAAGTCCTCCACTTGTCTCAACATGTCCGCTTCTGCCAGGTGACCTTGCTTCAGGCGCCCCAGTTTCCCCATCACAATCCTATACCTGAGGCCCCAAACGTCCGTCTCCAGATCATCGCGCAACTTCTTGCATGCCTCCCTCTTGGCCCTCCTTATGGACTCTTTGAGGGTCTTCTTCGCTCTGTGATACTCCTCTTCAGCCTCCCTTCTGTTCTCATTCATCTCTCTATTTTCCTTGATCCTTGTCATCTTTCACCCAGCCTGCAGGCATTGCTTCCTGTGCATATTTACCGTAGCATTCCACCAATATACCACTCTCCTATTCCTCACTTTTTCGTTTTTAAGCAAGCAAGCATCGCAAGCTTCCCCGATTTCCTTCAATATTTGATCCGGTTCGGTTCCTCCTGAAACTCCTTCACTTACGTATCTACTGAACTTATTCCTTCCTCTCTCTGTTACGATCCACCCCTTAGTCCCTGTGTCATTCCTTCTTCCCAGAGTTTCGCGTCCATTCCCCATGATGCCGTAGATGATGTACCACATCATGTATCGTATCCTCAATTTAGATCATCCTGACAAAATGGCATACTCCCATTAAGTATCTAAGATACTAATAAAATTCAATGAGATTAGTTCCCTACAAAATAAAAGATTCAAATTTAACTGCCCAATGGAAGATGATGAAGCCCAAATTACGGTTATCGTATTTGTTCAAATGGACAACAAAACACCTGTAGGAGAGATCGCTAAAGAATCCAACTTTTCAAAAAGTTCTGTTCATAGAATTAAAAAAAAAGAAAAATTCCATCATTATAAAACTAGTACAAAAATGAGGATCATTTCAATCATCGGCTTTCTTCTTGAAATTCTACGAATTTTTCATTAACGTATCACATTTCAACAGACATTTGTTGTATAATGCAATATTTTCTAATGAATCTTCATTTTATTTAAATGGTAATGTTAACAGATATAACCGTCCTTACTGGAGTGACGTCAGTCCTCATTTGTCCCGAGAGACCCATCCCCAACAACTACAAAAATTTAACGGTTGGACAAGAATTCTAGGTGATCACATTGTTGAACAATTTTTCATTTCTGGAAACTTAAATGGAGAAAACTATCTACAACTTCTACAACACGCCTCATTTTTCTTGATTACTGAACTACTTGAATAAGAGCGCCGCTTCTTACAATAAGAATTCGTTTTTCAACACGGTGGAGCGTCTCCACACTACATTGCTGTTGTCCGACAACTTCTAGATAACGATTTCCCTGGAAGATAGATTGGTAGAAGAGGTTCGGTGGAATGACCCGCGAGATCTCCTGACCCTAGTCCCCTGGTTTTTTTTTTTATGAGAGCATTTGAAGGCCAAAATTTATGACGTAAAATCCATTTGTGCCCAAACCGTCGAAGGGTGGAGGTGAATAATACCATAAATGTCAGGTAATGTGCGACGCCGTTTTGAGAACACCTGTACAGGGTTAGTTTTTATAATTTGACAATTTGCTGCAAATTTATTATCAAAACTAAGGAAAAGTTGCTTACATAAAAGTTTTGTATATCGACGTATATTTTTATGGCATAATATTAAGAAAAATAAATGAACATCAGTACCCGAAAAAATCAAGCAAAGTTAATTTTTTTTAATGGGACCCCCTGTATATTAACGCATATTTGAATTCCGCCAATTTTTCCTTTTTTAAAAAAATATAATATGTCAAAGTTTGCTTCAGTAGCTTTCGATATACACTCACTTTCACATGAAATGCATCACCCAGTAATACTATTAATTAAGTCTTGAAACTTTGGGAAAATAATGCTTCATAATTGGTGTATATATATAGTGATAGATAATGGAGTATCTAATGATCAGACTTTCAGTAAAAATATACAACATTTGTTAATTAAAAAATTAATAATGAGTGACGTCGCCTCGTACGGCAATGCGAGCACGTACTCTTCGCGGCATACTTTGCAACAAATGATCAATATCCTCCTGGGGTATTTCATTCCATGCTACCCCAAGATGATGTCGTAGGTTATCCGCATTGATTGGAGGCCTCGGTAAATTTCGAAGACCTACGACTCATTATATGTCAAAGATGTTCGATGGGCATAGGTCCGGTGACCGCGCAGGCCAAGGCAGTATTTCCAATTGTGCTTCTTCCAGGTATTGTCGAGTAATGTTCGCACTATGTGGTCTTGCATTATCCTGTTGGAAAATGCCATTTGGTAAAGTTTGCATGAAGAGTACTAATACTGGCCTCGGAACATTGTTAATGTAGGGACGTGCGTTTAGGGTGCTTGGAATGAACACAAGAGAAGATCTTCGACCAACACATATCGCATCCCAGACCATAACACCAGGTGTTAAAGCTGTATGGCGCCTTTCACAAAATTGCAAATTTCTTCTTTCACCTCGGTATCGTCTGACTGTTCTACGACCATCATTGATCCATAAACAAAATCGCGACCCGTCACTGAAGACGATATTGTTCCGCTCTTGACTCCAATCAACTCGTTCTTGACACCAGGCCAATCTGGAAGCTTGGTGTTGGGCGGTTAGTGGCAGTCGTAGATTTCGACGGTATGAATGCAGGCCAAAAGGCGAAATTCTTCTGTAAACTCTTGCCATCGACACCCGACGATTTAGAGCTCCCATCCAATCTACTGCGGCAGACATTCTTGTTTGAAATCGATCACCAATGGCCATCCGTCTAAGAAGACGATCTTCACGTGCATTGCTGCTACGGGGAGGACGTCCAGCTGGACGATGTTGCTGAACCCTTTCTTCAGACCGTGAAGACCACATTCTCGCAATCGTGCTGTGGTTCCGATTCGTTCTTCGGGCAATCTCACGGAAAGAAGGTTCACCCTCCTTCATGCCGATAATTCGCCCTCTCAAAGTCCGAAACGTGGGAAAAATTTCGACGCCGTCTCACTGGGGGCATCTTGAGATGTCTCGTTCACAGTTCAACAACAAAACAAACTGATATTTCCATGTAAATATTATTTTATTTATTTACAATTGAATAAAAAATCTAAAAAGTCAATGACAAAAAAACCACCAGCATTCGTTTTTTTTTACTGAAAATCTGATCATTTGATATTTCATTATGAAGCATTATTTTGCCGAAGTTACAAGACTTAATTTTTAGTATTACTGGGTGATGCATTTCATGTGAAAGTAAGTATATTTCAAGTAAAAAGACGGGATATACCTCTACGGTCCAAGAACACACAGATTCAAAGCAGCTATGAACAATGGGTTAAAATGCGTCAAATCCTTGTCAACATTAATTGTCCCATGTAATAAAGCTTAATTTTGCTTAATTTCTCAGGTTATGATATTTATTTGTTTTTTTTTAATACTATATCATTAAAATATACGTCTATAGTATAGAACTTCTATATAAACAACTTTTTCCTAGCTTCAACAATAAACTCACAGTACCTTGTCAAATTATAAAACTTACCCTGTACATGTGCATGGAAGTCGATGAAGGCCAGTATGAAATATTTCTTACGGTAAAATAAATAAAATATCACTAAACATTATTAAAATTAAGTTATTTGGTTTTTGTTAAATTGCCACAAGGCCGACGTGCAAAAATAAAAAATAAAAGCCTGATCGTGTAAAGAATATAATTACCTTTCCCACGAGGTATAACACAACTCCTCTTCCAATTTAAAAATTTCAAAGAGATGATTTCCAAGGGTTGAAGGATGATATTACAAAAACAAATTTTTCACCAAATAATATTTCCTTCTCTATCAAAGTTGACGTGTTTTCTCGTTTATTCTTTTACAAATAAGAGAAAAGGTATTCAGAGTAGACACTTTTCCCTGGGACACCCTGTACATTATATATATACAGGGTGAGTCGGGAGGATCGTGCCAAACTTTAGGAGCGTTTTTTACATGAAAAATAAATGTAAAAAAATTCAAATGTTGTTATCCGATTTTCGTTTGTTTACAAATTATAGCGTAACTAAATTTTTTTAACTAGGATTCTATTTACCATAAACGTACCTTTCCTGGACGTTGGATTGGTCGTGGTGGCCCTATTAGTTGGCCTCCGAGGTCTCCAGACCTCACACCACTAGACTATTGTTTGTGGGGTTGGTTTAAAACTGAAATGTACAGAGTAAAAGTGGACACTCAAGATGTACTAATTCAACGCATTAGAAATGCTGCAGCTGCCATTAAAGAAAGACATGAAACACTCAGGAGCGCAACGAATGCTCTTCATAGACGAAGCCGAAAGTGTTTAGAAGTTAATGGCAATATTTTTGAACATTTACTATGATGTCCAAACGTTAATTTATGGAATTTCTTATGAAATTTATAATTTTTAAAAATTTTATGTTTTAATTTTATTTACGCTTCAACTTGTAAACAAACGAAAATCGGATAACAACATTTGAGTTTTTTTACATTTATTTTTCATGTACAACACGCTCCTGAAGTTTGGCACGATCCTCCCGACTCACCCTGTATATATATCAATAATATGTATCTTTGTTATTGGTAATTGACCATCGATAATGAAGAAACTTAGTCTCTTTAAATTCGGAAAATTCATGGTATCCCAATATTCATTTAGCATCACGAAAAATGAAAGATTTACTTATAACAGAGATGGGCACGTTTTATTCGAATAATAATCATGAATTATCAGTAATTCATACGAATTATGCATGAATGAAAAGTACGAATAATTATTCTTTATTCCCTCAATATGAATCATGAATCATTATTTCCACTTTTTATTCATGAATGATTTACTCACGAATAACATAATAATAATGATTAACTTTGTTTAATTATTTCATGAATAATAAGTTTAATAATTAAACTAATTAGGTACTTTTATACTTTATATTATTTTATAACAAAAAAAAAAGAGAACAACATCAACAACTCCTATACAAAGAATGCTCTAAAAAACAAAATATCTAGCAACATTCACTTCAGTACCCTCGTCCTGTTTACGAGTTCATGGTGTTTTAAATATTTATAAAATTTTGGAAAGTACCAAATCAAATTGTTTATTTCTTGTTTTAATTTGTTCGTGAGTTGTACTTTTTCTTATTTTTTTATATATTTATTGCATTTTTTTAATTTAAATCTGGAGAAAACCAAACAAAAATGGATTTCGATAAATCTATGTCTATGTGTGCAGTAAGCATTCTAAGCAATGTACATATCTATAGAAACTGATCGCAATGAGCAATGATGAAAGTACCGATTTATCTGGTGGAGAAGTAAAAGATCAACCCTCCACATCTAAGGGCACTGTAACTAATTCAGTTCTAGATGGAATTTTTTCCCAAATTGATAAAGAAAAATCTATTTCCACAAAAATAATAGCCTAATGCCTAAAATGTTTACAAAAAAAATTCTAATGTCGGGAACAAAATCTCCATCAAATTTTATTTCACATCTCAAAGAGTTCATGGCAATAAAATTTATAATGCTTAAAATAATACAAACAGCATGTAAACGTTCTAAATTGCCAAAAAATGTTGAGAAAAATTCGATAAGCATTAGTGCTACAAACGATTTCGCTCAAACTGATTTTGATAAAGTCTGGATGAAGTATGGTATCCATGCTATTGGTCCATTAAGCGTTGTGGATGATATTCATTTCAGACAAATTTTCAAATATTTGAGAATATCAACATTAAGACTTCGCATTATAAGTCGCACAAGTTTGTGTCGAAAACTGGAAGAGCTATACAGGGTATTTCTTAATGGTGTGCCGATATTTTAAGGTGGAATTCTGCATGGAAAAAATAGTGATAGTCTGTCATATGAACTATGTTCCAAAAATGCTCCATTACCAAAATACGGGGCTGCAAAGTTTTTAAAAAAAGGAACTTAATGAATATTTCCAAAACCGCTTATGATATTTCAATGGAATTTGGTATGTAAAGACAGTTTTTAAAGAGGTATTAATTACAATAAAAATATGCGTTTCGATGTAAACTTGTTCAAAACTATTTTAGTACGACAAATAGAACAATAGAAAATTTAACACATTATGACATCGTAACAAAATATGAATTACAACTAACAAGCAGCAAAGGAAAAAATAAATAAACATATTATAATAAAGCACTGGACAACACTGGCAAAAGGTAAAAAAGATTTGAATAACAACAACAAATTTTCTTTTTTAACTATTTTTATTTTGAAAAAAATCAGTGGCGTATCTTCTATTTCTTCAAAAATATTGAAGTAAGTTGTAGTTCATATATCATTACGATCTCAACCCATAATGCGTCAAATTTTCTCTTGTTTTATTTGTCGTATTAAAATAGTTTCGACTAAGTTTGCATTGAACTGCATATTTTCATTGCAATTAATACCCCTTTATAAACGATCTTTACATACCAAATTTCATTGAAATATCTCAAGCAATTTCGGAAATATCAAGTAATTTCCATTTTTTTTTCTAAAACTTTGCAGCCCTATACAGAGTGTCTCTAAAAGGTCTGTACAAAATTCTACCACAGATTTCTGAGATCAAAACATGACGATTTAACCCAATTTATCTTAGTCGAAAAGTGGACGGTTTTCGAAATACAGGGCGTCAAAGTAAAAACAAAAAGCAAAAAAATTCATTTCTTGGTTGGTAATGCTGCTATCTATACAAAATGACGTATCGGATGGTTTTTGGGGATAAGAAATCAGAATCCGTTTACATTTTCGATGCACAATATAGAGGGCGTTGTCAGCGCTCGATGAGCCCTCTTTAAAAGGGCATAACTTTTTCATCACCCGATATAAAATTTATTTATGACTAAACTTGTATTTTCCTACATTTTTTAAGGAAAAAAAGTCTCTTGTTAAAAATCTCTACGAGGCTTCCTTCTTAAAATATTTGAAGCTTAAAGTTCGCTGCATGTCTTGAACAATAATTTTAATGTACTACATATCTATTCTTCCAGTTGATGGTACATTATCAACATGAATTTAAGATTAATGTGTGGGCAGGAATAATTGACAATTTTATTATTGGTCCTGTCATTTTGCTGCCCCGATTAAGTGGTGAAAGTTATTTGGAACATATTCAAAATACAATGCCAGAATTATTGGAAGACCTTTCTTTACAACTTCGGCAAAATATATGGTTTATGCACGACGGTGCTCCGCCACATTTTACTATAAATGTGCACAACTATTTAAATCAACAGTACCCACGAAGATGGATAGGTAGAGGAAATGATGCTCCGGTACCATGGCCACCGTGCTCACCGGATTTAACTCCAATGGATTATTTTTTATGGAGGACTCTAAAGTCCATGGTATACTTCACGGCCATAAATAGTGAAGAGGAACTATGGGGACGAATTCAAAATGCAGTAAACATTTTAAAGAACGACGAAGAATTGATGAATAGAGTACATTTTAATTTCTTGCGTCGGATTAATCTTTGTATGCAAGTCAATAGTGGTCATTTCGAACATCTACTAAAAGTATAATTTTTTCGTGTTTATGTTTGGTATCTATGTTTTCAAGTAATTTGTAACCTATTTTTAAGTTTTGATTTTTTTCCATCCAACTGTAAGAATAGATATGTAGTACATTAAAATGATTGTTCAAGACATGCAGCGAACTTTAAGCTTCAAATATCTCAAGAAGGAAGCCTCGTAAAGATTTTTAACAAGAGACCTTTTTTCCTTAAAAAATGTAGGAAAATACAAGTTTAGTCATAAATAAATTTTATTCCGGGTGATGAAAAAGTTATGCCCTTTTAAAAAGGGTTCATCGCGCGCTGACAACGCCCTCTACATTGTGCATCGAAAATGTAAACGGATTCTGATTTTGTATCGCCAAAAACCGCCCAATACGACATTTTGTGTAGATAGCAGCATTACCAACCAAGAAATTAATTTTTTTGCTTTTTTTTGTTTTCACTTTGACGCCCTGTATTTCGAAAACCGTCCACTTTTGGACTAAGGTAAATTGGGTTAAATCGTCATGTTTCGACCTCAGAAATCTGTGGTAGAATTTTGTACAGACCGTTTAGAGACACCCTGTATTTTCGTAACGAAATATTTTTGAAACATAGTTTATGTGACAGACTATCATTATTTTTTCATGTAGTATCCCATCTTAACATATCCGCACATCATTAGGGAATACCCTGTATATATACATACTAAATCTTAAATAAAAAATACATTGCTGAATATTGACTATGTGTGCACTACCGCAAACGCTTGGTTCGGCAGACGACGAAGTTTTTTTGAAAAAATTTTGCATTGAATTGATCAAAAATCTCTAGAAAAAGGGTTAGTGCAGCATTAAGACGCATCAGTAACATGTAGACGCATCAAAGGTCATAAGGTAGAAAAAATTACAAAAATGTTTGCATATATTCATAGAGATTACAAATTGAAACCTGAGACTAAAACCGCTACTGGTATGGATAATGCGAGCAACATTTGCAAAGCGATTAAGGACTTTGGAGTTGCGGCTATCAACGTGATGAAGCATGATGAAGAAAATGAAACCGTTAATGTGTACTAAGAAAAAATGGAAGAATGCTCAATATTGGGTTTTTCCGAAGTAAATAAATATTTCCTACGTTTACCAAAACATCTTAGATGTAAGACTCATAAATTGAACTTGTGTACCACTGATATGAATCCAAAAAAAAAATTACGGAATTATAAGAAACATTCACAATGGAGTTTTAGCTCAATGCAATATCATATGGGAAGCATTAATGCGTCAAAAATCATCTGAATTGCTGGAACAGATTTTAAACTTTGTGCCTTCACGTCCTTTGGAAACCCGTTTAAATTTCCTATTCAATACATTAGAAGATATTATTAAATTAAAGAACAAAGCGATGAGGCGTTTGGCGTTTTAAATATAACTCACAAGCTCATTGATACAGAGTTCAAATATTTAGAAGAGCTCATTTTCATCGTGAAGCCTTTGGCTGAAGCTGTAGATATATTACAAGGTGACAAACGTTGTCGCTATAGTATAGAAGTACCTACGTTGGTTGCCCTTAAACAAACAATGGAAGATTTGAATAGTCCAGAATACAATTATTGCAACCTAATAGCAAAGAGCCTATTAGAGAGCATTTCGAATAGATTTCAAGACTATTTTCTTTTCATCACCGCGAAGACGATTGATGCAGGAGTAGCGGCAGTAACTCATCGAAAATAAAAATAAAAAGACATGATTCACTTGTATCGATGAAATTAGTCAAAACATAGCTTTAAACGTTTTCAAAGTAGCAGTTAGCCATACATCACGTTTATCACCAACAAACGCGATGCTTACTGAAATTGAAGACGAAAATTTATTTAAATTATTTCATACAAGAGTTTCCACATCAAAGGAAATTACCAACTGTAATTTTGACGCCGAACTTGCAATTTAAATTTTTTTTTTAAATTCATCTTCAAATTATAATAAATGATTTTAGAACATAATCCGGCTATTACGTCAATTTTTATCCAGTACAATACTCCTCTACCATCATCTACGGCCGTGGAACATTTATTTTCTTATGCAACAATGGTCAACACGCCTAAAGCAAACCGCTTATCGGATGTAACATTTGAAAAAAAAGTAGTTTAAAGCAAACTTCAATTTCATCCCTTCAATTTAAGTTTAAGTTTAAGTTAAGTTTATAAAAATAATACACTACACTCTGTTCAATTTTCTTTTGTATGGAACCTGTATAAAACTTCCAATTACACACAAGTTTGTGGACAGATTTAAATTTTTCGAATAATAATGATTTTTTATCAAATCTCAACCTTTACGAGCATTTCCAACTATTTTTGACATATTTTGATCTATTTTCAAAAAGATTCAAGTTTAAAAATTTGTTACTATTGTAAATAGTTTGCTGTTAGTAACTGTTAATAAAACAAAAAAATCTTTTTTAAAGATTATTCATTCAATAATTTAAAAAAATATTCATAAATGAAAAGTACAAATAATAATTCCTAATTCATCACAAATTAATAATGAATAATTTGTTTATTCATTATTCATAAAACTCAATGATATTCATAGCTAATGTTGAAAATTCATTTGAATAATGCCCATCTCTGACTTATAGGTACTTTGTGAATCATACACAACATTTGGAAACGAACACTTACGAGAGTTATATCACAACTATTTGCTTAACTATGAAATAATAAGAAACTGCGTAGTGTTTACTACCATCTAGAATTTGCGATTAGGAAACGTATTACCCTTAATTGCGACTTAATATTAAGTTCATAATGTTCTGGAAGCCTTATGCATGGTCAGCATATATTTTAATATAAATAGGTAAAAACGTAGATTTAGGGGGGATTATTATTGTAACAGTTATTGTTAGTTACATTTGTGTTGTTTCCTGTGAAATTAAAATAAATTTTTAAAAAATAGTTCGCCTGAACCTCAAACTTAACTCGAGGCACCTAAGAGTTTTATAGAAAAAATTCTAGCTTTAAATGCAATACAAAGCCTGTTGAAAAATTTAAGCAGTCACGATGTCGGTTAAGTCAGTACGAACAAGAAACCATGTGGGTCCAGGTTCTTGAAACTGGGTTCCACCTCGTTCCTTTTTTCTTAAGAATTACATCAATTTTCTTTGAAAATTAGACTAGTATCCATAATTAATATGTTTACTTACGTAATTTCTACGAACTTTCTATACCCCATGTTCAAAGCGTATAGCTTCTAAGGCGTAGCCCCCCTGTAATACGTAGTAGTACCCTGGCGTAACTTTCCTGTAATAATACACCCGAAGTGACATATTTATTTATAAATTCAATTAGTTTCTAAGCAAAAAAATGTAATTTAAGGCAGTAATAATAAAATATCATAGGTATATTAATTTTTTTTTTAAGTTTTTATTCGAAATCCTGGAAAACAACTGCTATAATAGGTAACTGCATGGTGCGGGGCCCTGCTGGCTTTAACTTCACGTTGTAAACGAAAATTTGATATGATGAGAAATTTCCACTGAGTGTTTCTAAAATATGTGAATCATATGCAAACTAAGAAAATGAATCACATCGTCAGCCGTAAAATATGCCGTTTTAATTTTAGTCATCAAACGTGACAATCTGATAAGTTCTATTAACGTTAATTTGATACTGTATGATATTGGCGCTATCACATTTCTGACATATCACAGGGAGTTCACAGTTAAATATACTTATTTATCTGTAATTTAATTCAACAAAATTTAATTTAAAAAAGACATTTTATAATATGCAAATTAAAAAAAAAAACATTTTTAAATCAATGTTTTTGTTATTTAAACTTTATAATTAAATTTGAAATTATACTCTAGTTAGAGGTAGACGATAAGGCATGTACAAGAAAGCAGCACCTAGATTAGCAAGAATTTATATTTAAAATTTTCGAATTTACGTAAAATGTTTGTTATCCTTCCACTCTAAAATGGAAAGTAAAATTCGTGGTCAGTAGATGTATCAAACTGTCCATCTTTAGTAGACTTCTTTAGGTATACCATTAGAAAACTGAAACACTGCTTAATATTATTTATTTAAATTTTTCACAACAGAACTCAACTAGTGAACGTCCTCACCAGTTCTTTTAACGATTAGTTCTGTGTTAGGTTCTCTTCTCTATGGAAGCAACCTACATGATACACAACTCACTCAGATTTATTGAAATTTCCGTTAGAAAAAATGCTAAATTTTGTACGTGGCACCATGTTTACTGTACGTAAGCCTTTTGAAAAATAAATAGTGCCACAAAAATATTTTTTAACTGAGTCTAATTTCTTCTAACCTGGAAAAAAAGTAAAAGTGTAATAAGTTCAGAATCATCGAGAGGTAAATAATATTTATTAACGTAACCTAAAATATATAATCACGCATTAGATTTAACATTATATTCAAAAGAAACTCTCTAATTACAAGTACTTGCTGGATAAAAACCGCATATATTCGTTAATAGTAAGCTTTTAGCGACACCTATTCATCGATCATGTCTCCAACCTAAGGAAATGTACATCTGATTCTACAAAATGCTGAACCTAACGTATTTTCATAGTGAGAAATATATTCGATTTTCCATCGGTAGAACTCTCGAGAGACTGTTGACCCACCCATAATAATAATCAAAAGCCGCTTGTTCCGTATCTACCGTAAATAAACGAGATTTGCCACAATAGAGCCGTCCCCCTCAGATCTATCTTAACAATAACATAGACCTATAGGGGCTGAGTTAGACCTTCAAGCGCTAAGCACATGACATCTAGAATTATCATAAAGAACAACCACATAGATGGTTAATAACACTATACAATAAGCTTCTCGTGCAACGATCATAATATATATTTTTACAATAATTAGGTAATGAAAGAGATTATATTCTCCTACTACGTGTTAATATAAGGTGGCAAGAACGGCCACTGCGACCCACTACGAGAGAATACAGGAATTTAAAATTCCCAAAAGCTGTGAAAACAAAACTGAAATTGCAATATAATTATCTGACTAGAATAAATCCTACTTAGACGAGTAATTAAGAACTTAACACTCATTAAAATAACAACGTGAGAGGACTTAAATATAAACCTAGTCCCGCTAAATTGATTGAACTATGAACCGACCAGAAATTTGGTCCAATCAAGACCAAATGTAATTAAGTACTGATATTCTTAAACATCTACTACCATCTTTTTGTGGATGTCGGTGTTGCCCACGACATTACAAAACTCCTCAAAAGATATCTTGCCGTCTTCGTCTTTATCGGCAAAAAGAATGGTTTTGTCGACTATCTGCTGTAATTGGGTGTCTTTTAAATTGTTTCCCACCATCATTTTTAACACCTGTAGAAATAAAAGCTTTCACAGTGCTATTAAGACATTCTAACTTTAACAGCTACCTGAAAAAGTTCACCATTGGAGATATATCCGTCGTTGTCCATATCGTAAATGCGGAAAGCAAAACGCAATTTGGAAAGTTTGTCGCCTTTGACGCTGAATTGTGACACTCCTTGGATGAATTCTAAAACAGGCAACCAAAGACTTATAATCCGTGCAACCTTAATATATGTGTAAGTCATTCAAAACATTAATGATTTAAAAAAAAGTGGCACTAATCCTCTAAAAATTTTTTAGACAAACAGCGTATGAGTTTCATATATCTGCGATAAATAAAAAATGTGAAAGTTTAGATTTATTTTATTTGTTAGAAGGTCTCCGGGAATTTTGACGAAGAATTAAAAAAATTTAGTATTTTTACCTTTGAAGTCGACTTCACCATTTCCGTCAGCATCAAAAATATCGATAACACGTTGCACCAAGGGATTTTGTTGCAACTCCGGCAACGACATAAACTCGTCGATGCTAAGGGCGCCGGAATTATCCAGATCTAGTTTTCGAAATCGTTTGCCGAGACGACGGATTTCATCGGCATCAACTGTAGAGAAAACACGTTGTAAATAATGTATCCTTTGTGTATATGGATGTAAAGATATAATTTGTTGTTATACACTGACATATTCGATTTTAATCAAGTTCTACGGCTGGTTCAATTGTTGAATACTTACAATTGGAACATAGCTCCATGGGCAAAGAACTTTCATTACCCTAAAAAGATAGTAACATGAATATGTGTGAACAGATATCTTCATAAACTGTCATTTTTTAAATAAAAAAAAATGATGCATACTAAAACAGGGTGAAGGAAGCTGGAAGACCAATAAAGCTGACAAATGTTCTTTTGAGTAGAATAGAAAAAAGATCATTAATTACATATCTACCTAACAGCGGAATAACTGAACAGAAAAACCAATTGAACAGAAACGGCTTTCAGTAGGCATTTAAGTTAAAGTTTAAGTTTGAGTTAAAGTTAAATTTAATGACAAAAATTACATGTCACATACTAATTATAAATTTAAAATTAATATAATTCATATATAGTCAATTCCCTATTAAGGATAATAAATACTCAATTCTCATATAACAGTAATTAAAAAAAATGGATAGCCCATAGCTAAATAGAACAAAACAAAAATTAAGTTAAATTGAAAATGAGACAGCTCCAGGGAATATGCCAAATAAGAGACCCCAAGACCACTCAAGTCCAAGCACAACCCAAATGTTCTGCTAGGGAGTAGTAAAAGTAAAATGTAAAAAAAAAACAATATTAGCTTGTATTTAAATAAATTCAAGTCTTATATTCCCCTCACTTCAAAAGACAAGCAATGAAATACTTTTACAGACAAATATAAAAGAGGATTCCAGAAAAGCTCACTGAAAGGGTAGGCAAGGGAATTAATGACCAAGTATCATCAAGTCTATCCACTCTAGTGTAGACAGATTCATAATGTTTTCTTTACATTAGGCCAGCAATCTTCAGAATAAAAATGAGATGATAAAGTTACTTTCTCTAAGAGTTCTTCAGTTTGAAACCTTACTGGAGCGTGAATGTTAATTTCAACTTAATGCTTCACTAATAAAAAAGAAAAAATTGACAACATGTCATAATCCTGAAGTCAACTCATTCATATCCACATAACCATACACTTTAGAACTTTGAAAACTATACCTTACAGATGAGCCTAACTGTTTACTTGCCTCCCCATACCATTGTAGAAACAAAACTATGAATCTGCCTTAGCATAGCCACAAAAAAAATGTGAATTTTAAATACATCTACATATGTGTATGAAGGGACTTATAGAAGCAAGATTCTCAAATATTTTCCCAATAAGGTTCAATTAAGTAACTAAACAGTAAACACTAATCTACTCAAAATATCTTTTAAAGCTTGGCACCCTCTTTCAATCTTTTATTGAGTACTGTATTATTATACAGTCAACAAGTCAAGGTTTCTCCACCTTGAAGTCATCAAATTCAATTGATATTGGGACTCCTAGTCATAACAGAAACCTTAAAAAGCGCCAAAGTTATAGAAACGACAGAATTGAAGGAAAAGAAAAGGGCTTGTCCTACTAAAGTGGGTTAAGAGAAGTTGACTGGAAAAGAGGATGCCTTTAATGGGAATCTGCCGTGGGGCACTTACCATGGTCAATGCTGGTCTTCGGAACGATTTAAGGTGTCAAATAATTACGACTTTTTACGATTTTTCTCAGCTACTGAAATGTTTAAGTAACACTTTCTGGGATATCTCCAAATTCGACGATAAATCGAAATTCTTTTCGTTTATGAGTTTTACGATAAGGAAAATTCGATTTGGATTTGGCATATTTCAAATTTTGATTATGTCATGTCATGAATTGAAACTTGACTTTGACAATCATAAAGGTTGTCGTACCTGTTTGAAAAAGCGTTGACTCGCGAGATGTGGCAATGTCACAACTTTTCGCAAAGTATTTAGGGTTTAATTATTTTAGTTATTTAAGAATAAGTTAAGGATTATGTACAGGTATCACCAGCTTAAGAGAAAAAATAGGTCTTTGCAAGACAAACTAAGTGGGTTGAAAGACTAACTACCACAATTGGTTAGAACCAAAATCAGAATTAAACACAGACATAAATTTGACCAATTGTGGCCTCAAACAATTACGCGGGATATTCAAATTTTTGAAATTTCAAGACGTTTTGAATCAAAACGGATCTAATTAGAAAATTGAAAAAATTGTGGAATGTAGGCCGGCCTTGAATGCTATGAACTCTATGTAAAAGTTTTTCAATAGGATATTCCGTGCAAGCGCAAAAAAATAAAAACTAATTTCCCATGGTCAGGGTTCACCTGGACACCCGGTATAAGTTCTAGTGATGTGTAAGTTATTGTTTCTTTTTTAATTTATTGACATTTGCATTTTTTGCTGTTATAAATTAATTAGGAGTATAAAATGTGAAGTATTTATTGTTTATTATCGCTTACTTTTGTTCTTTATATTTTTATAATTAATTTGTGTTTGCAATAAATATTGTAAATTATTTATCTTAATTGAACAGAGTAATTACTACTTAGTTACGGCATTATTTTGTTCATCCTATAAGATTTGTCCTTCAGTTCTCATTGTAATAAGAACGTGGAAGCCATTAACAAAGGTTGCTGACGGTGCGATTCCTGCAATCTCAGGTTTGTAAATGATGCAACCGAGACTTCTGCGTGATTAAAAATGTGCATCATTTATTGTAGGTAACCTCTGATATTTTTGAAAATTTCCATCACCGCAAAGGTAAGGAAATAGATGCTGATCTAAACATTGAAGCGGAGACATCGAACAATCTGACTCAACCCATGTCAACTTCACAATCCACTTTGTTGTCGGTCTTTGTCGAAGGCATATTAAACCTGATACGGTCCTTCTCCCACTTGCACAATCCCTGTGTTTTTACTTAAACTGGTGATATCTGGATAAGGCTTATAATAATTATTACTTTACTTAATAAAGTTTATTATCCGTCTTCTCATAACACAGACTTATAAATAGTTTTATATACATTTTAAAAGAAAAGTAATATGAAAGGTTCTATTCAATTCACCCCGTAAGCCCGCACGTTGACTTAAATCTAAATTTGGTTTAATTTGATACTTACGGAGAATACAGGGGTTCTATAAGTATATTCAACATTAAAAACTAAGAACATACATAACAGAAACAGCGTTAATTAATACTCTTAATCTTTCAACTAAAAAAAGGTACATGGTGCCCAAAAAAGGCGCTCAAATATTCTGAAAAAACAGTTCTTAATTAAAATAAGATAATTTTCCATTTAAACAAAAACAGGGTGATAAATTTACAGATTTTTAAAAAGTTTTTATTTCAGAAATGTTTCAGTTTTGGTGATATTACGCGAATATTTTCTAATTTCGAACCTTCATAATTATACTTAAGATCACAAAACTTAATTACTACGTTACTTTAGACTCATTAGAGCATAACTGCGAGTCTTCTCTTAATTTATCACTTTGGCTTTCTAGTATTTCCGACGTTGTATCGACAGGTTTAGAGGAAAAAGGTGCTATTTTGGCTACCTAAAAAACGTATTTGTTAATATATTATAAAATGTGTGAGTTTTTATAGGGATTTTAAATAGATCGGCTTAGATGTAATCGACTGCTAGTAACGAAATCAAAGGAAAATTTGACTATCTTATTTTAATCTACAGACGGATTACTTCCTTGAATCAATAAACAGTTGAAAGTGATATGTGGACGTTACCATATGAACATCTCCGCATGACTAATGGAATCATTTTTTAATGTACATTGATTTTTACTTTATGGATATATGTTAAGTAATGTCTACTTTGTGAGTGGAATGTATGTATTAATTGATTTGAGATCTTTTAGATTGTAAATATATCAAGCTCATAGTTTATGTTTGATTAAAGTTAAATTATAATGATGTTACAATTATCCTTAAAATCTCCAATAATATTGATATTTGAAAGATATGGGTTCAATTCCTTACCTCAGCTATGGATAAGGTACCCGGAAAGGTCTTGTTATATATTTTAGGGTTTATAGAATATGCTTAAATAATACTAGAAGTTTATATGAGAAAAAAATACCAGCGGTTTTTATTATCAACTTATTATTCGTTCTCAAAATAAGAAGTAAAAAATGTATTTTTGCTGTAACGTTCAAACGATTATTATAATGACAATGAAAGTTGAGCCGTTTCAATAACTCATAGTCACGCTTATTTTCATATACAGGGTGATTCTAGATAAGTGGGACAAGCAAATATCGTGAAATCGGGAAGAACTACAAAAAAAATGTTCAAACAAAGTCTTCCTTATTTTCAGGACCTCAACTTTTTATAATGTCAATTTTTTTTCAAGGTCACCTTCACCTGTCTTTATTGAGTTAACAAAATTAGTATTTTTTTGGTAACTTAATATTTTTATAATTTTCCTACCAAAAAAGCATACCTTGCTTTAATCGATATCTTGTACTGTTTTTCAGAAAAATGCGTATTATTATCAACACGTACCACACATGCCAACAATGTGAAATTAAATAAAATAACAGTTTATTTTAAAAAATGGTATGTATTACGGCTAGTTACCAAGAATGTTTAATATGAGTATCTTGAATTGCAAAACAACAGCTTCGACTGCATTACTCTCGGCAAGTACGAATATTAGATGCATATCTATATACTCCTCGTTGCTACACTACATGATATCATTAAAATAACTCATATTGACGACATTGAATGTTGACATAAAGATTTTTGATAACTTTAGCTGTAATAAATACCATTTTTTATAATAAACTTCTATTTTATTTGATTTCAAGTTGTTGACAAATATTGTACATGTTAATAAAATGAGATTTTCTCGAAAACGGTACAAGATATCGATTAAAGCAAGATATATCTTTTTTGTAGGAAAATTATGAAAAAATGAAGTTAGGAGAAAAAATCTGACTTCGTCAACACGCTAAGAAATGAATGAGGTTAAATAAGAAATTTTAACTTTCCCTCTATAAGGAAGACATATAAAATATCTGTTTACATACGAAAATAAGAACGACTATGAGTTATTTAAATCGCCCAACTATCATTATCGCTATGATAATTATTTAAAAGTTACAACAAAAATACTTCGTTTAACACGAAGACCACTAGGATTTTTTAATATGAAGAATTAGCATTATTTCAGCCTTCTCTAACCCATAGAATTTATGACATGACTTTTCCAGATACCCTGTATACGCATAGTGTTATTATTTTAAAAACGAGAAATGACGAAGAGTACTACTAAATCAAACATCTTTCTATGTATTAAATAGAAAACAAAAACGCAGAAGAAACGTTCTTTACTAAAGAGAGCACACAATGGACGTCCAAATCTCTTAGCCAGTTTGAAAACTGATGATCACATTATTTGTGGGGGTCACATAAAAAACATTTCTCTTGATAAAAACTGACTTTAAAACTCTTTAGATCAAGACGAATTAATTTATCTGAAAACAGGGTAAGAATTAATTACTATAATAATATTTTAACTCTAAAATAGAACACTTGATAGTTACGCCAATCAGCATCAAAACATCTGTGAGAGACCATTTGAACATCTACAGTTGGATAAAACCTACAGTGTTTTTTTACAATTGAAAGCAAACGATGAATTTTCAATGTTATTATTACTATTTGCTCACCTTTGGCGATCGACAGATCGTGGTCGCAGGTTCTTTCTGTTTAAGTTCTTCCTGTGGACACAATTTCGGACAATTCGGACTCGAAGGTGCCTCATTCTCAATCTAAATTAAGAAAACACTCAGCATGTTTGAAATCCTAATTTCACATCAGGGAGGGGAGGGTAAAAAATATCGAATTTGTAATCGTTGGAAAGGTTTAAAAGTATCAAAATTCCAATGCTAACAAAGCCAATTTAACGTGTGGAAGGCTAATACCTTATTGTCAACCGCAGGTTCAAGGACAGGTGGACCGTCATCGTCACTTATGTCGATAACTTCGTTCAACATTAATCTTTTGGGCCTGAACTGCAAGGTTTCGCTCAAAATTCGAGATTCAATGCTGCGATGTTTCGATGGCAGCTTTTTGATTCCCCCAAATATTCTCTTGACTTTCGAGACAACTGCAGCTTCGAGAAGTTGGATGTCGGCGATCAGTTGTAAGCGTAATTGTTCCTGGTATTTTATTTCTGCCTTTGCCTATTTTTGGGCAAAAGAAATACATACTACGTAAATTTGAACACATTACAGAAGTAGATATAATGAATATGAAATAATTAATAAAATTGGAAAACGGAAATTTGCAAAGTAAATTTTATTCCTTTTTATTTATTGTACTTACTCTTGCATAAAGACTAAAGATTACAAATTTTGTACTATTGTACTTTGCTCAGAAAATTTATATTCTTTCTACCCAAGCTACTTAGGTAATTATTTTCCAAAAATTATTTTGAGATAATTAGGAAGGTGAAATTTCGTCCTAAATCTTACCTTCTCCAATATATTCAAAACATTGTATTCCTCTGAATTCGAAGGACTAATCCCATTGATTTCTGCAAGTTCCTGTAGTTTCTTACGTATGAAATCGTGCGCTCTCTTGGCGAATAAGAAAGTGATATCTTGCCTTGACATATTTAGGTTAGTTATACAAAACTCCTCGGATAAATTTTTGAAATTATACGCTCCAAAGTAGCCGCAAATCTGTGGACAATGTGAATAACTAAAATACTCGAAAGTTAAGATAGGCATTTATTTACGCAATGTCCGTTTAAATAATCGGAATTGATCGGCTGATATTCGTTTAAATCCAGCTGCACTAAAACGATAACTTGAATTTTAAACGTCTCTGGAACGGGTTGTAGTAGCTGATTAAATCTCCTGGAAGACAAATTTATTTATAAAAACTTTTAAAAACGTGGTAAGCAAACTTGGTAAAAAATTAAAATTCGTATCATACATGCATTTTTAGTTAGTTTTTGAGCTTGTGACGTGGCACAAAACTAGTTTTCCAAGCTAGGTTTGGTGGTCTACTTTGATTTTATTTAACAAATAGTTAATAACTGTGTTAGAATAGTTACAGAAAATCTTTTCGGGAACGATGTTCTGGATTAGGTTGATTTCTAGCGATTGATTTTTCACCAATCGTATTAATTTCCACTGTCGGCCACCAAAAAAATTAACATCAATAATGTTATTTTACGTTCATGTTTACTGTAAGCAAGCAAAAAACAGTATTTTGGCTTTTTTAGATGACTCCGAAAATAATCGCAATTTATTAGATGTTAAAAACGAAAAATAATGCTCCCATAAAAGGCCAATTTCTCCTTCAGTTAACTAAGCCCTTATTTTTAAAGATTTTTGAGATCCCAATGCTGAGAATCGAATTTGGAGCACCTTGTACTTAAACTTACTCTTGTAAGAAATCTCTCGCGTGATCGGCATTTTCAAATTGTAAAACTTTCTTCTCGAACGGCCATGACACTTCCAAAATTGTTGAATTATCTGGTTGGAAGGCTCCCAAATACCCAAAGTGGGGAATATTTGTTATAATGTACCTAAAAATTAATTTAAGAATGTCTTATCTATACATTGCATCTCAAAAATAAATGCCATAATTTGAACAAATAACAGAACTCTTCAAAGGTCATAATTTTTTGTAACTCGCATTTTACTTCCGGCATTTTTATCTATTAAAGCCACTCCATGAAACTGCCCATGATAAAAAAAAAACAAAGAACACACCATTTTGTGTATGTTTTATTACTATAAAGTTCTTTGCTAACCGTAATTCAAACTAGGTGCAGAATGAAGTTTGTAATTTTTACCATTGATACGTATCGTATTTGATATTGTTATAACGTTTCCAACTATTGAGAAATTTTGGTGTAAAATGCCGCTTTTTAAAAATGTCAAAAATTTAGATTATTTTAATAGTAAATAACGCAACACCCCAATAACTAGTAGATTGCTACTACTTAGCTGTGCGAGCTTATTCATTATCCGAAAAAGTAAAGATATCCACATCAGGAAGCAGGCAAAAAATTCAGTAAGTGCCTATGCGAAAGATCCGACATAGAGTAAAAAATTTTAGATACTATAAGCAGTTAGCCACATTATAATAAACTTTTTATTAAATTGGACTAAAAATCTATACCTTTTACACAGAAAATGTACTTGAAAAGATGTTCTATTATTGATTTAGATTATGGCATATACTTCTGGGACACCCTGTATAAGGTAAATTGTAATATATATTTAAACAAATTAATACAGGGGTTGTTTACTGTTGGTGTTATTTGACTATACCGAACACACCTTTGCTGGGAGCCATGTCACCAGTTTACACAAAACATTACATTTTTTCACTTGTGACATAGCTCTTATTGGATATTCTAAATTAGCATTTAAATATATATTTTTATTCCTATTTATAGTGAAGAAATTTCAATACTTTTTCTAAAACCCATTATTGGATCACGAAATATAGACCATTTCCTGCCAAAGGGTGTTTTAAAAAAATGCGGAAACACTTAAGGGAGTGATTATTCGGGTCATTCTATGGGAAAAAGTTTCTATAAACATATGTAAGTCCGGGAATGTATTGTTTCCAAAATACAAAGTGTTAATTTATTTTAATAACGGTATTTGGAAAATAATTCAAATATCTTTTGACCGATTTTTTAAGAATCATCAAAGCTCAAAATATTATTAAGGAATAAGGGAATAATCCCTTAAATTTTTTGAAAATGTTTATGTGTGATAAATGGATATGCAATAAAATTGTTATTTTTAGTTGCTTCATCTCAAAAAAATATCAAAATTTAATTAGAATCAGTGGCGTATATTTTTTGTCAATAAGCCTGGTTAAGGTATACCCCTCCGCAACTTGATTTAATTAATGATATAATTGATCTTGATTAATATTTTTAATCTAATTAGGGCCAAATTAGCCCCTTATTACTACAAACAACGCTATCAAATTAAAAAAAAACGGTTAAAAGATGTTTGAATTATTTTTAAAAGCAACGGCTTTCAAAAATAATGTAATTTTTTTTCAAATAACGATTTAAAAAAAAATTTACACCCTGTATCTTGGAAACCACACGTTTCCTGACTTATGTTTATAGGAACATCTTTTCATCAAATGATCTGAGAAATCGCCCCCTTAAATATTGTCGCGTCAGTTTCAAAAACCCTGTATAACTACACTACCTAACCTGAACTAACCTGTTAAACTCCGATGGTTTTCTAGGTTTGCAGGTTTTAACATTAACAGTAAACCCATTGTAATGTATTAATTGGCAGTCGCTGGATGTAGATGGCGGCACAAAATCATCCTGCTTCTGCGTAGAGGGCATCTCCACAACTTGTTCAGTTTTTGCAACTTTTAAAGTTTCCACATCTTTTGCAACAGGAGAAGATTCCGTCGAGAATGCTTTCGGAAGGTGTGCATAATTCCTTTCGAACATCCAATTACCGCATACGTGTTTCTTCCTACTGGTTATTCTGACCAATGATTCAGAACTCACCAACATTCCGCTGATAGACTTTAGTGTATCAATATCGTTCGAATCGTAATTAATAAAGTAGGGTCCTATGAATATCCGATCGGAGTATTTTTGACTTACATAGATACCGAACAAGCAATGGCTGTGGTTGCGTTGTATTTCCTCGTTTCTTACTACTAAGGTTTGTTGGGCGTCACGTGCCATTTCCGTTAATTTAACCAAATCGGTGTATCGAATGGAATATTGTATGGTTTTGAAGATCAAATATACAAAATCGTTCTTCAAAAATATCACCCGCCATTTAGCCATTTTGTACACATCTGGCAATCCGACCCACATATACAAATTATCTTCCAAATCGTCGTCCTTACCGTCTTCAATTAACTCCCTCATGGGAAACTTCTTTTTGGTAGCAAACAAGGTAGCAATGGCGTTTTTTACATTTTTATGTTTAATTTCGATCACCTCACTTGAATTATCATCTGCCTCATTCTTGACAATTACCTCAGTTTTAATGACTGATTCTTGGCCTGCAGCGATTTTATCTTTTGTCTCTTTGCTAGCGAGAGGAGTGATTTCCTTCGAAGGCTCAGGACTCTGGGCATTCTTAACTACCTGAGTACACAAACCTCTAATTTCAAATTCTCCTGGAACAGTCTCTACAAGCAAAAACGAGAGAGACGTGGACATGTATTTGGCAGATAGAACCCCTGAAAGCAGCCATCGGATTATGTCCCGCACGTTTTCCGATTGCTTCACCAACGCAGGGGAGTTTCCTACCACGGGGAGCTCTAAAATCTGGTGTCCGGTAGTTTGAACGTCTAAAGCTTTTCGACCTTTCAGTTTAGGGCCAACATTCAGCACCAACCTGAATGGCATAGTACAAATACAATAAACGTTTATTGATCCTGTTGAAAATCCCTTTATGAGAGCGGACCACGGTAAGATTCTAGCATATCTCTCTCCCATTTTGGAATTGTTGCACAGCTTACTAACCAACGAAAAGTCGTGTATAATAATTTCCCCAGGAAATATTGGCATGATCGACTGAGCTGCTACATTACGTTTGGGTCCTCTAACTGGCGGTTTGTCCTGTATATCAATAAATAGGTCATCTCGTCTTATTTCCAACCGCTGTTTCCGGGGATGTGCTTTTCGTTTTTCTGTCATTCCTCTCAGGTTCGCATCGATTTCTCTCTTCATTCTGATACAGTCATTTAATTTATCCTCAGGACAGGTCCTCACCTTCAAAATTTCACCGTCTTTAACATTATGACACCAATCCATACAAGTCCTATCTGAATATTTTTTCACTTTGAAGTATTTTGAGCCAATGCATCTAGTTCGGCTACAAGTACCCTCCTCCTTTGTCGATAGAGACTGATTAGAGCTAAAACGGAGTTGTTGATATGGAATGTAATTAACATTTCTAAGAACTTGCCACTTCTTGCGTTTTTTCGCAACAGGATAAATATCACTGTCTTGATCATCACTAAAAGAATCTGGCCTCTTCTTCTCAGTGGCTTTAATGCTAGATTCGCTGATAGCCTTGTTTTTTTCCATTCCTAGTGTATTTGGAGACTGCTGTTTGTTTGTTGGTTTAGGTGCAATACTGGGAAATGAGCTGTACCCCTTGCAGTGGCAATTGTATAGAAAATGCACTAAGCAATATGGTATGACTTCGGAGAAATCACACCTTTCCAGTGCAATGGTACAAGGTTTAATAAGCTTGGTAGGGCTTTTGGTTTGAACTGTTTCCGGCAAATAAAGATCATCTTCAAAAAAATCGGTATATTTCTTGGGTGTTTTAGTGACTCGTCTAGGTTTAGAACTAGATCCCACAACTATTGCATTATCGTTGGCGTAAATAATTGTCTGTGTAAACTCTTTTTCAACTTTAGCTAAGTTCTTCTTGGCGTGATCCTCGATTCTGGACACCGTGTCCATAGAAAGAAAATTCGTGTTGGAATCGCCGTAAGCAGCTTCATGGGGAATACTAATTATGCTATTACTCTCCTTTGGGCATTTACAACCAAATAAACAAGATGCCTTTCGGCAATGAACGCCAATTATTGCAGAACACTTCAGAGATTCGCACAGGCATCCTAATCTACAATGGGGTTTGGAACACTTAGTTTTTGTATTATCTAGTTTGACATCTACATTAACAACCTTGCAGTTTAGCCTTAAAAGTTCTCTACTAGTTCGCGACTTCTTCTTTGGGGGTTCCTTCTTGCTAGGTTGTAAGGGAGATTCAAGATGAACAAGTTCCTCTTCTGGCATTTTAATAACTTCTGGTTCTTTAATCAGAGTTTGTGCTAATTCTTTGATCTCAACATATGTTATCAAATCGTTGAGTATACTCGAAATGTCTTTATTGTCTATGTCGGCAGTAGAGACCTTTGTGGAGGATACAGGTAAAACTGGCGTATACCCTTTTTTCTTTCTAATCAATAAGTTTTCCAGATGTCTTTGGTATTTTAAATCGAAGTGGAAAATCTGTTCCTGAGACGAAGGTTTTGCCTCCACAACTGCTGCAAGAGCAAATTCCAGTTGTTCTTTAGATACCTCTCCATCCCACTGTCTAAGTATATGAGGTAACAAAACAGGATGGATTGGTTTTCCTAACTCTGGACGTATTTCCAGAACAGGAGTCGGTAAACTTTTTAGCTCTGAAGTCCATTGCGTGTAGTCAGATTGTAACAAATATTTTTTGCTTAATGGCCCTGGCTTATACTTTAAATAGTTAATATTGCTTTTGTAATATTCCTTCAGCAGTGAGGGTTTTGAACTCGAACTATAATTCAATTTTTCGCGACGATATGAAGTTGACCCTACTGACGAAATACACCTCCCCCTTGAGTTACTGCGGACAAAAATTTTCTTATTCTTAAACAAAACATAACTCCTTGACTGAAGCTTCTCTAATTCCCTTAACTTACTCAACTTTTTTTCCTCTAGTTTCTTTTTCTTCTCCAATATTTTCCTTTTCTCAGCTAAAGTTTTAGGTTTATACGTAGATTTCTTTTTTGATTTCTCTGAATTTTCCTTCTTAATATCCGAATCGATTGAATGAAGCGGATCGACAGGATAGCTCGACCGTAGCCCTTCTTCAGCACCACTTTTTGGAATTGCGTAACTGACATTTAATTGGGAATCCGTTAAAAATTCATCCAATGAATTGCTTACAAATGGCGAACTGATGCACTCAGTACTTTTTGCTTCTTGATTACAACTGGGTGTTTCAATTTTGTCCACCTGAGGAGAAGATGAAGTGTCCTGAACAAAATCTGGACTATCATTTGAACTTTCATTGTAATTTGGTTTTGCAGGCACTATTTCTGAAATGATAGAGCGTTCCATACGTATAGGTAAAGATTTTTGTTTTCTTATAATCTTCCTTATTTCATTAAATACATTGGGTATGTCTTCACTCTCTTGTGGTTCCACTTGGGATTGGATCCTTTCAGTTTCTTTAGGAACTTCCAGAATTGGTATTGAATTTGGAATTTGCACATCTCCCTCACTCCGGGATGAATCAATATTAATAGTATCTGCACATTGCACGTCAATCACTGGTTTAAAAGGTTTTTTGCTTGGAACAGGATGGATTTGATCTGAAGACAAGCAGGTACTTTCCTTATTAGGAAGCCTATCATTGATTAGAGTTTGTTTAAAGTCCAACAAAATGCTATTTTTTTTCTTCGTTCTCAAAAACGTCAATTGTCGCCTCAAGTCCTTTCTAATCTCCTCTAAATTTATAGAGCTTGGTTCCGGCTCAGATATTTTCGTAACTTCTTCAGATTCTTGGAGTTTGTTAGCATGTCCTAACGATTCTGTTTCATCATCTGCTGATACAAGCTTCGATTTAACTTGAGGTTCTGTCAACGAAACTTCTAAAATTTCCATAGATTTTGTAGGTCCGATAAGTACAGGATTCTCTTCAGAAAGTTTACTTGCAATGATAATCCCCTCTTCTTGGCTTTTTAGGGTATCACAATCGTTACTTCTTGAATCATCGCAATATTTGATTTCCTTTACACTTTCTTCATTCTTTATCTTCTGTTCTACTTCAGGATCATTCGAGTTGTCAGATAATCTAAAAGTGTCCCTACTAACACTAGCAACTTCAGCATTATCAATATGTTCGCAAATATTTTTTCTTGATGCGTCCAATGCTGAATTCGACTTGTCTTCAAGAAGAAAACTTTGCTTTCGAACAGTTAAGTATGACACTCTTGGGGTAGACGATGGCGAAACACATTCATTAACAGATAAGGATTCGGACACAATCAAACTTTCACTAGGCTTGTCTTTACTATCAAGAGATAAATCTGATTGAACAGAATTTGTTTCATTGAGATGGCACAGGCCAGATGTAACTTCTAAAGAAGGTAAAGTTTCTGGAAGTGAAGTGTCATCGAAAATGGATTCTAAAGCAGAATTTGACTTAACTTCCATAAGAGAACTATACTCCTTAACTTTTAGATATGATGGCTTTGGGCAAGGTATTAATTTTGATGCTGGTTCAGAAACTATTAAATCTCTACTGCAATTGTCAGTAGTGTTTAAAGTATCTAATAGATTCTCATCTTGCAATGGAGAATTTTCAATAAGAGAATCAATATTTCTCACTTTTAAGTTTGGACAAGTTGATCCATTTGGAGAGGACTGCGTAACTAATATTTCTAATGGATCAGATTCCTCCCAAGTTTTACTGAAGTCGTTTTCGCTTTTTATGACCGAATCTAATTCCTTTGAACCTGTCTCAATTGGTGGGATGTAATTCAACAAACTTGACGTGTTGACTTCGGATGGAAGCAATATTTCATGAAAATTGGTTTCTAAGGCTAAATCTGTTACACTGGAGTTAACAGATTCTTTCTCTGCTTCATCGGAGTTGCTTTGAACCTGAGCAGGAATTTGCTTTGATTCTTTGAAATGTGATTTCACTAAAGCTCCTTTCTTCGTTGTGGTAATATTTTTTAGTGCAATTCTCTGTAAAACTGCTACTTTCTTAGCATTTGCTATGGAGAATCCTAAACGTGCTAACGTTCCAGTAGGATTTTTAATATTAGGTTGAAGGTGTAGAACATCATTGGATAATTTTTCTGAAGATTTTTTAGCTCTTTCTTCACTGTCAGACTTCTTTGGTTCCCTCTCCAATATTGAATTCACGGGTCTTTGCTCTGCTAATGCTGTATTATTCGCAGCTTGTTCCATACAAGTTTGGCTGTATGGAATTCTAGTAATGGAAACTTCTTCAAAAATATCATCCTCATTTTGATCATCACTACTCTCATCAGTAAATTCAATCACTTGTATTTCTGAAAGATCTTCAGTGTTCGCTCTGCAAAAATCTTCTGAGGGTTCTGGTTCATCATCATCTGAGAGTATAATAGTTTCGTCCACTGAAAATGGGAGATTCATTCGAGGGGTTGACGTTATCTCGCAAGACCTATCTAACAGGTCCTCCATACGAATATTTTCTGTCGAATTACTACCATCGCTCTTACGCTTACAAGCTAGGTCTGAGATACGTTTACTGAGTCTTTCCCCGGATAAACGCTGATACCTTAACATTTCCTTAAACGGGTCGGTCAAATCTATGGTTTCTGTGTCCATTCTGAATCTGGAAGACAGGTAAAAATGGAACTTTATACCAGAAAAATTTTAATTTGAAAATAAAAAATAGGCAGTTATATGACAAACGAAAATGGTTTGTTTAATAACCCATAAACAATCAAACATAGATTCATGAAATTTTTAAATCTTGCTGGTAGTTCTAAACATTTTCTATAACAAATCTCTTATAGATATCCTTAATACATTTCTGAGATAATAACGCCCAAAATTTTACTTTTTTAATATATTAGCTATTTTTGGCATATACAGGGTGGTCCATTTTTTCTGGCAGAATTTTAATCATATATTCTAATTCGAGAAGTAATCTCTTTCAAACTTTTTCAAGGTTTCACGTCATACTTCTTTCAATTACAGATATTATTTACAATCTGCGCGATCAGTCTATAAAATTTTATGAAAAAATACATTGTCCAATTGTTAGGCCCCTTTTCAATATGAAATCTGGGCCATATATAAGTCAAAAAATAGCGTGTATAATTAATAATCGCGCAAATAACTCAATATTTACACAACTTCATGGAGAGTCCAATGAATTGCAATTCATTGGAGTCTACATAAAGTAACAACCTTCTCAATTATTTGCCTAAATCTAGAGGGAGATGATTCTTCCGGAGTTAGGCCGCCTTTTTCCATACCACATTTTTACGTTTTATATGCCAATAACCAATTTTTTCAACATTTTTATCCCCTATTCAATTTACACATTTTTCAATTATCTGTAACTGTAAAAATCTGGAAATGTGCATAATTATCCTGTAAGAATGCATACTATTTAAATTATATTGAACTTAAGGGGAAAAATTATGCTTTTAGAAAATTCAACCCCTTTTAATATCACCCCAGCTAACTTGTAACCTTAAATGGTACACCTGCTTATGTTGTCTAATTATAAAAAGGAAACAGCAATGCTATTCCTATAGCATCAAGGGTCAGTTTTGATTCAGCTGAACCATAGTAAATCAACTTTTAAACAACTGAGTCTAGTAAGTATTTTACTATATTTTGCAATTTGTAAAATTGTTCATTCAAAAGAGACAAATAAGTTAATATTTCTCATGAAAAACACAAAAATATTAGGTCATTATATTATTAAGTGTCATTTGTGCCTAGCCTTAAAAATATAATTTGTCTTCTATTTCTAACTCTCTCTATAACACTTATACTTACCCTAATCCACTTTTTCATTTAACACATGCAGTGGATGAGATAATGAGAAATGTCAAATTTCTAATGCCAACAAGATATGAAATTTGCTAGTGATGGTTGCTGAGTTTTTCAATATCAAGGGAGGTTTGGGTATGTCCAAACAAGGTTGCTCATACATATGATGTTAATGTTGATATTTTATAAGTGACTCATAATATAACCTGACATTTTTAAATCACAATTAAAAACCAAATTCTGGCTCCAACACTTCGAAGGCTCTGTGTCTTGATCAAGGTACAGTTATCCTCAAGAAGTGTACTTTGATCAGGATGTTTGGAATGGGAAATATATGTCTTGAAAAAAATAGAAATGAACTGTTGAATGCAATCCCATATCACATTTAAAGAAGTATTTGACACTTTGGGGTTAATCGATAAACCCTTCTAAAAAATTGAGAAATTGCACTATGGATCTAACTCCTATCTACCTTTAATTAATTGGCCCTTCTAAATACTGACAAAACCTACAACCGCACCTACTTTATCAAAATAAAAGATTTAATATACAAGTCAAACTGTTACCTAACCAAATCTTACTTTACCAAACAAAGGCTTATTCATGTAATGTGCAGGTTGAAAAAATCTTAAAATTGCATAAAACAGGGTAATATTTTTCCATGCGAAAATTGCTTTAAAACTAATTAAATCTACATAAGAAAAACCCAAGTAAAAATCAGAATTTAACCAGAGGTCACCATTTTGAAAAATGCTAACTTTAGTGACAATATGGCGGACGATCATCTAACGTGATAATACATTGCATAAATTTATAGCATTTAGGAGATGAATAAAATGGATTTAAATATAAATACTTAGGTGCTTACCTATTGCGGCAAAATTGCAAAAAAAATAAAAACTCAAATACAGAAACATCGACAAAATGCAATTAAAAAAAAACAATTAAATGGACGCTATTTCTTATTTAATGTTTGGAAATATTGGTAAACACCAGCCTAAATATCCTTTAACATTGAAACTAAGGTTATAAACCTGATGATGAAGATCACAGCGATGACCGAAACGTTTGGCAACTACTCAACACACATTTCGTTTGCTAAACCCAAAAGTTAAACTCCGCACATCGCTAGATTTGGCAAAGAGAACTATAGAACCAATTCTGGGCACTAGAAATTGACTAATACAGATGCCAATTCTAACATTCAACTACTTACCACCATTAACACTCCCACTTGAAACGAATTATTTACACCAAGTTAACAAAACTAATAATGAATTAACACGAGTTTTTAATGCTGATTTACGCACAAATTCACCGACGGTCGGCCATATTTCTTGTTTTGGCCAGTAAAACAATATGGCGAGCGGCCGTCGCTAGCGTAGGTGCAATATAACACGTGATTTTAGGGCTGAAATACTGATTTACAGGCATATATTATTTACATGTTATATATACTCAGCGTTAGTTAGAGCTTTAAAATTTGTGTTTGATGTAACTACTCATGTGTTTTCGGTTCGGTAGTTCTGAGCAAAATAAACAAGAAAAGGTGATTGGTGTATGTTGGGCTGTAGAGATTTTGGGGGTATCGTTGCATTAACAAAAATATTACCAATTATTATTAATAAAATTCTGAAAAAATATCTACATTGGCACTTTACAGTCGATTGAAAAGCTTAATTAATTTACGCATGTGTTAAATCAATAAACAATGAGGTATTTCATATCCATAAGCTCACGCTATGAATTCAATATGGCCACTGGGTGTTTGTATTCTGATTTTGCTTGGACTTTGCTGAAAATGATTTTTGGACATTTCTCGATTTTGGAATATCAAAAGATATGGCTGGAACATTTCTCTCCGGATTTTGCTAAAATAATAATAATCCTTATCGAATCAAAGGTGTATCACCACGTAAGGTATAAAATGTAAACATTATTTCATCGAGTATCTTTTTTGCATGTGGTTTTTATGCAATTGACAGATATTTTACAACCTTGACAGTGGTCCAAATTTCGAAGTGATGACGTGTTAATGGTGACATAACAAATTCAAAACGAGTTTCACTAGTAATAATTGTTCTGCCAAGACGTGCAAATTTGCTTTCACATTTTTTTTAGTTGGTTAATATGTAACATACTAGACTTTTATGAAACAAGTCTAGGGCTAAAATTCCGGCCGTCCAGATTCGAAAGTGAAACACCAGGTCTCCAGATCGGAAAGAACTTCCTTTGTCAAAATCCTAAAGGAAGGCGCCAGTCGAAAAGTCCAAATGCATGAATATATATTCTTCGAACTTCAAAAAGTAGAACCTGAAATTGGAGAAAACTGCTTAAGCTGACCGTGAAAAATTCAAACCACGTTACGTCCCCGACATCCCCATTTCCCATAAAAATCGGTTGGTTAAGATATTTCATGAAAGGCACATGTCCCGGTTAAAACTGACGGATTGCCATTTTGTTCATCTGCAGAACACACCAATACGGCAATATATGGCTGATTTTCAATTATCCTTGTTTTATCATGTTTGTGTGCACTGAAATTTTATTTTCATGGGGACTTATGAAAGTTTCTTCTTAAATTTATATGTTTTGGGTTGCTTAGAATCGTTTTGAATCAAATTCTCTTAGTCTCGAGTAGCAGAAAGTAAATTCGCATATATGTGAAAATTGTTGAAATAATAATTCCTAGGTTAGACACATTTACCGCTTCCCTTTCGCATGTGGTTCTGGATATGGTTGAGAGATGGCGGATTCAATCACCCGCACCAGTGCGGCAATATGGCTGACGAAAACTATCTGCGTCTATTCAACATGTTAACAAATTTGACAATAAAATCATTTATGCGAGATACATAAGAGCGAGACAAATTATATAGCCATAGAAGTAAGTTCGAATCCGCTCATTGTTCTGCATCTATTTATTTTGTTAAGCGGCGGAGGCATCAACATACATCCGACTATAGCTATGTACACACTCCTGAGATGGAACTACAATTACTTTAATTCAGGTTCTTCATCGTATAAACTAGCAGAAGAACCGCAACCTGATCGGTTAGCGACTTTACCGAGTGGCTCTGCTCTTTTATTGACACAACTTACCCTAATCAAAGCTTACCTGTATTTACCAAGTTATGAATTGAAAATGTTGTATAAAAGGACGGTTTGGCCCGTTTCGTCAAATTGAATGGCGATCCACATAGAAAAAGCAGAACTTACTAAACTGATATTTGAATCAAGTTGTACTATAATTCTAAGAGCTTTGCTTAAAAAGAAATCTCCCCTGAATGCAGACCACCTATCAATATAACTAAATTGAACAAAATAATCGCATTTCTAACGTTTTTCAAATACCTGGTAACTTTCATATCCAGATAATTTCCGCAGAAACTACAAAGTTAAAATAGTTTTCTAAACGGACATTTGTTGGAAGCAATAAGTTTATGTGAACAAGGATTTTTGACCCTTAATTGCGGCCAGCCAGCAATGTTCCCTTATTATATCAAACATTTATACCTTATTACTATATTGTACCTATATTACTTATAGATACTTATATCTGTTGGTATTTTTGCACACCTATTTACAACACATGTAATCACAACTACTCTATCACACCTTCCACGTGGTTCTCTACAGTATCAAGTAAGCCTATAGGTTTAACAGACTTCCTCTTTTCATTCAGCTTCCCTAATTCCACTTTTAGTTTATTCAAAATAGCATAATTAGGCTGGTTTTGGGCAGCTTTACTCTGCAAGCAAGTGATTTCCTGTTCCTCCATCTTCTTCTCTTTAAAGCTTTTCACAGAACGATTTCCATACAATCTAAGCAACGAACCCCATGATGTAATACTTGGATGTAGCATCTGAAGAATCGCTTGTGAAGCTCGTTGCTTTCCATCCCTCTTATTTTTGCAGGCGACTGTTGTCGTGTATTTGCCCACTGTCATTGTGAATTCATTACCTTGATGTTTTGAAGTGTTGCCCTGATAACGGATTTTCAAATCATCTAAACCGAAATTCCTTTGTAGACAAGTCAGTAGAATATCATAAGGAGCCGGTTCGGTGGTTTTTGCACAAAATTCGGCCACTCTTGGATCTTCAACTCTTATCTCATCAAAAAAGGATAAGTCTTGGTCTTTGTCTTTTTTAGTGCAACCTGAAAGATATAAAACAGGTATAAGAATTATTAATTATATATAGTAATATATAATAAAAGTATGAGTGTTTTGTATAAAACATATATTTATTTAAACAAAACAATGGTTTAAAATAAATTAGAACAATATCAGTAAGAGAAACTGCTTTGATTTCTTAAAACTTGATCAATCAAATAACAAATTAATGACACTTAAGTTTTAAAATATTTAAAGTTACAAATTTCTTGCTTACCTGATTGAGAATCAGCTGTAATTTTGTACTTCATTTCAGGAATTAAAATTTCCAAAGTGGCTTTTGCAGCCTCTGATTTGGCCTGTTTTTTACTAGTCCCATATCCAACACCATATTTCATATCCTTAATCATGACTGTAGCTGCATAAGGAGTGGCAGCATTTTCCAACTCAGTGAAAACATAAGTGGGTTGTTTTTTCAAGGCGTGTTGAACATATTCATGTAATATGCACACATAAGACTTTCCATTAGGGTTCATAATCCACTCTTTCCTGTTATTTGGAATGGATTTCTCATTGTTTTCAGATTTAATGGGGAAAGTTATCAATTTAGTTCCATCAGGTAATGTTGGTCTCTGCAGTTGATTTTCTTGCTTTCTCCTCTTGGTGAACTTTCTTCTTTCTGACCATGATTTAAACCTTAGTACATTAATTGATTGAAATTGAAATAAATTATCACAGTACTTTCTTAAGTCTTCTGAAGTGAGATTTTGTGTTTCAATGTTTTCTTGGACAGTTTCAATTTTTGCGTTGGGCATATCAGCTGTTAGATCACTTCGTTCTTCTATTGGTTGACTGTTCTGTAGTTTTTCATGTTCTAAAGCTCGGCGGTAACTTAAACATGGAATAGCACTTACAGGCACAAGATGCTTTCTTGCTGAACCAGAACCCAAAAAATACGGTCTTGACAAAGTACAGACTCGTGTTGATTTGTGTAAATAAATTGGCATACCACTGTTGTGGGTAACTTGTATCCACTCTTCTGGTAGCACATCAAAGTGGTTTTTACCTTTTTCAACTACAACAACTTTGGACTTTTCCTCAAAGGGGACTTCTAAGTTTTCTGTATCTAAACCAGCCTCCTCAGCTTTTCTCTTTTTCCTTTCTAATGCTTCTTCGAGCATTTTCTCCACCTCTTCATCAGGAATATCAGAGTCATAGTCAACTGATCCATCAGATTCATACTTTTCCTCCGTTTCATCTAGAATATGGAATTTGGTAGCCTCCTCTGTGGGTTTTTTAAAAGGACATCTGGCGCTTGTACCCTCTTCAACATTATAACTTTCTAGTGTTTCTGAAGAGCAGATTTGTCTATCAGTAATTTCAAATTTCATGTCCATGTCCATGGTGGCAGAGTCTGGACTTGAGACCAGGGCCTCTATGTTGTGATTGTTAACAAGTTGATCTACTTCCATCACAATTATCTGACTTTTTCTGAAGAAAAATTAAGCAAATTTAACATTTCAACAAGAATTAAAATCAATACGAAAATTGGAAATTTTATATTTTGATTCGAGTTAACTTAACCTAAAAAAACAAACTATATAATGAAAAACATTGAATCAACTAACACTGAATACACGCAACCAACCAAACACACAAACAGAAATATGCAGATTAGGTAACGAAGATGAGATGATCAAATCCTGTCAACAACTGTTGGTCACATGACATATGTGAAATAAAAAACTTTAATTACAATTTTTCAACTCTTGTAATCACTAGATGAAATCAAAGAGTAACACTTGCAATTGTGTATTTTCATGTTTGCCATAATTTTCTATAATTTCATATAAAGAAGAATTTATAATTCGGAAGTACCAAATACAAAGTAAAAGCACGTATTGTTGCCAAACAATACATATACTGGATGTTTGAGTTTTAACCCATATAACTTTATTAACGTATTGACCGTCCAAAAATAATGTCAATTTGTTAAATAAACCAGCATCCAATAAGACTTCCTTTAGTAGATACAAGGGATTCAAATTTAATTTAAAAAATGGAAAATATAAAATTTA
Source organism: Euwallacea fornicatus (assembly GCF_040115645.1). NCBI lineage: Eukaryota > Metazoa > Arthropoda > Insecta > Coleoptera > Curculionidae > Euwallacea > Euwallacea fornicatus. The sequence goes on along the minus strand of NC_089560.1, from coordinate 490,480 downwards.
TTCAAAAAGAGCTAGAGATTCTTTAACGAAATTTTTGAGGCATTCAAGAGTATAAACAACACACGTGTTTTACTAAAAAAAATATTTGTTAGCTTTTCCAGCAGCGTGTCTACTTGCATGTTAGGAGAAATTTTTTTAGAAAAAGTGGTGCGCTACTGGCTTTTCTGAAAATAAAAATAATTCTTGAATTTCTCGTTCCATTTCTAAGAAATAGCCTTTCATGAGATTTTTTCGTCCAACCCACCATTTTGAAGTAAAACAATTAAAATAATTTTAATGAACGTCTTAAATTAATAATTAGAACGTAATGATGCCATCACTTTATTGGAAATTTTAAAAGAAAAGAAAAACGATCCACAACATTTTTTTGAGAGTAAAGATAAATTCTGAATATTTGTACGTTAAAAGCTATCCTTAAATATGTTTCAATTTATTTAATTAGAAATTGTGGGTTGGACAAAAAAAATCTCGAGAGAAACTATTTCTTAAGAATTAAATAAGAAATTTAAGGATAATTTTTATTTCCTGAAAAGCTAGTAATGTAACTTTTTTTTAAAATATTATTTTCTATTAAAACATATGCATAGTTTATAGTCGTTAACACCTCCATTAAGAATTGTTATAGAATCTCTAACCTTTTTTGAAGAAATTTCATATTTTTCATTTTCTAAATTAAATTTAAACCTCTATCCTCTAAAGGAAATCTCATTTTATATAGCAAATTGACATAATTTTTGAATGTTAAATATTCTGTATAACACGTATACTAGATGACTGAAGACCTTACATGTTTCTTTCGTCTTTTCCTTTTCAGCAAATGACGCACTAATCTACAGTAGCGACATTACTATGGCATCTTGCAATTTATACAGGGTGTTTCCTAAACGTGCGGCATAAATTTAAGGAGATAATATTTCAGTCAAAATAAGAAAACAAGATTTTATAAACCTATGTATATTTATCTACGAATCGCTTCGTTTCCGCAATACAATTTAATAAGAAAAAGAGCACAGGTGATTTGGAAAGAGTTCGGTAGTCACTTCAAACCACTTTGTAGTTATTAAAGATTTTATGCCATTTATTTTCAGTTTTTGACTTCTACTCTATTTTTGTGTGCAATTCCGACACATCCTAGCGGGCTGGATGAAATCAATCTATCATAGACAAAGATTCGGATTTCGGATATAAGTTTGGATAGATACTTCATGAATAGAAAAGTACCAGTCAAAGGCTATGTGAAACATCTCGATATATTATCCATCTTAATTCAGAGGCTGAATCTAGTAGTAGTATATCTCTCCAAACATAGCAAGTACAAGTAATAACACATTTATTGGAGAGCTAGAAAATGTGCTTCTATCACTAAACGGAGATACAATAGTTGCAGACAATTTTAATACTAAACAAGCGAAATGGGGTTTACCAATAGGCGATTATAGGAGGGAAAGTGAGGAAAAACGTGCATAATTAGAAATCTAACATCATTAAATACGAAATTACCTCAATTTCTCAGGCCGGATATAAGATCTTTCGCAGACAACAAGTTTGCCCCCTAAAATCTGACAAGACACACAATGATGACCGATTTTGGAGAGACGAAGCCTCTTTCAAAAATTTTGGGAAAAGGAATGCAAGAAGAATATAGGTCTATAATATGATTTCTCTCGAAAGAGTTGCTTTTTTAAAAACTGCCCTTCAATTTCTGAAAATACGGCGTTTTGTATAATATTATGGCGCCTACTACAGTTTACATCCACAAGTCATATAATTAATAGACCCAACGGTTGAAAATGCAATACAAAACATGCTCTATTCTTCTTTTAGACAATAAAGATAACCTGAATCTAAGGGTAAAACTTTTGTTTTAAAATCAATTAACCTACAACCTCTTCCTATAGTATACGTTTCTCTTAATAAAAAGATCAAATAGTAAAAATTAGCCGTGAGTTGTATCATCTTCGACAAAGTCTCGCGCGACGTCTCTGGTGACGCACTCAACGTGGCTCACTTTATTCCTAAATTTTACTCCATAATACTTATGCGCGTGCTCGAGCAATTCGGGTCGAAAAGTTGTCGTGATGAACTGTGCATCTTTTGACAGCTCGTGGATCATGTTGGCGACAGCCTTCCTGTGCTGAGCATCCAAAGCTTGATCGATTTCATCAAACAAGTAGAACGGGGCGGGGTCGCATTTTTGAATGGCGAAAATGATCGCCAATGCTACCAAAGACTTTTGTCCTCCCGACAGTTGGTTCATTTCTTTCATTTCGACATCGGCGTCAGTGAAGGAGATTCGTACTCCGATTCCTGAATTGAGAAATAAACTTGTGCATATCGTCGTTTTAAGCTCCCCTAAACTACAATGAATTACTTATTTACCCTGGAATATGTCCGCATTCGTATCCTCGGGAGTAATATCCCGACCTTCGTCGCTATCAGCAGTTCTCAAAACCAGTTTAGCCTTTCCTGCAGGTACCAGCTTCTTGAACACTTCTGTGAAATAACGGGAAACTTGTTTAAACGTGAACTGAATGGCTTCCACTTTCCGGTGTTCGAGGACTTCTATAAGGTCTGTGATCCGCGTCCCCCTTTAAGTTCATCATAAGAAAAAGTTTTTTTTTATTAAGTAAAACCTACCCTCTTTCCAATTCCTCCATTCTCTTTTGAAGTTTCTCTTTTTGGTCTGAAAAACTCATAAATTGATCGAGAGCCTTTTTGTTCACGTGACTGAATTTCTTTAATTGCGAATTAGTTCTTTCTAGTTCTTTGAAGAGCTGGAAGAAAGACAAAATAATATTTCTGTTCAATCAGTTGCCGTACATGATTTGTGAACAAGTTTGAACAGTTTTTTAAAATGATTTTTTCAATTTTCGAGTAATTGATTTTTGTAAATCGTGTTTTTACGATACTTACCGCCTTAGAAGACATTTTCACGTATTGTTTGTATAAGTCCTGAGGCGGCAAAGCTCCCAACTGATTTATCTTTTCCACACTATCTTGAATCTTGGCCTCCAATAAATTCTGCTTTGAAGCAAATTTTTCTAAATGCTTGGCATCTTCATCTATCCTGTCTTGGCAATCTTTTTCCTTTCTTTTCCAGGTTTCCAGTTCGCTTTGCTCGTGTTTTAACTGAAAATAATCCAAAATATTTTAAGAAAGAGACACTCAGAATATACAATTAAAATTCACCTTTTTGCTCATATCCTTAATTTTGGTTTCAATAGAGCTTAATTCCTTATTTACTTTTTCAATTTTGTGATCAATTTCTTCCAGTTCGCTTTTGCAATTCTGCAACTGTCTCTTTCGATCCTCTAACGATATTTCCTATAAAAGCATTGAAGTATTTAAAGAAAAAAAACCAGAAAAGCATCTTTGTCTATACCTGCAAGGCATGTAAAACCTCATCCCTTCTCCTAATCAAGTTATTTGTCAGCAAATTCTCCAGTTTGTTCTTCTCTGCCTCTAATTTCATTCTCGTGCTAAAAGCCTCCTTATTCTCTTTTTGTAGTCGTTGAATGTCATCATTTAGCATATCAACTTGCTGCTGATCTGCTACCGACAAAGAGGACAACAGCTCCTGATGCAGTTCCGATTCCAAGTTTTCTTTCGTTGTTTGCATGGCTTCGAGGCTGGATTTACATTGGGACAGAGAACGTTCCTTTGGTACCCGGAATTTTTCGATGTTGGAGAGTTCTTCCTTCATAAGTCTTAATTCGACTGAAAACAGAATGCATTCATAGAATTATAACATAAAATTGTCATTGCTTTTTACCTTTAACTTTATCATAAATAACCTTGGCTTTACTATTCTTGGTCTCAATTTTCTGCATATCTGCCACGATGTTATTAATGGACGATTCAGTTTTATGCAACTCAGTTCGCAAAGATTTCAGCTCTTGTTCGCATTGCTCGATTTGCGACATCGTTTCTGTGCGATTTTTTTGCATTTCTAGACGGGACCGCGAAGTATTAAAATACCCTCCTGTTAGGGAACCTTTCGAAGAGACTTGATCGCCTAGCAAAAGGAATTTGTGTCTTATACAATGCACTTTTCACAATAGTGGCAGATCAATTACCTTCCAAGGTTACGCAGTCCAGGCCCGTACTTCGAGCCAATTTTGTAGCTGCGTCTAGATGTCGGCATATAAGGGTTTTGCCGAATAAATAGCGCATGGCTTTGTCATATTTTTGGTTGTAGAGCAATTTTGAAACCATGGGAATTGCATCCTAGAAGTATTAAAATATGTCAAAATATCGAAATCTAGGAAAATTAAGGTGTGGTAACACTATTACATAGTAATTTAGTCAAAGGTTTGGAATGAAAAATATAAAATAGAAAATGGAGTTAAACATGTTTCAATTTTTTTTTACAGCTTATAACAGCATTATTTTTCAACACAAACCCACTATATTCTTACTGAGTCGTTGGGGTACTCCTGCTCCCTTACATTCAACCGATTCAGAGGCATGAAAGTGACTTCTCCGGGCAATTTCTGCTTATTCATTTCTTTGAGAATTAAAGTTCCGATTTTATCATTCTCGATAACGTGATGAAACAATCTGTTTCCCGCTGTTACTTCCACGGCAATATAAATGCTTTTTTCGCATTCAAAATTCTCAATTACTGGGCCATAATATCCTTTAATAATATCTGCCTCATGTCCACCCCGAGCTGCATAATAAAGGTAACTTATGTAACACGGTTTCGTTGCAAAACTGCAATAGATACTAACAAATAAATGTGTCCAATACTTTTCTAACACTGTCTCTCCCGTTCAAAATAGGTTTTCCTACCATAGAACGCAATTGCTGGTCTGCTTTGGCCAGGTCGTCTTTCAGAGATGATAAGTTAGACTGAACGTTGTTTTCTTTGCGCCAAAGCTCACTGAAAAATAACAGGATAAATACAAAAAAACCTCATTACTTTCTGCAAAACCTACTTCCTTGTTGCCTGAAACTGGTCTTTATTTTTCTTCAATTCATAACATTGTTTGTTGTATTCATCAATATAATTTTTCTGCCTCTCAAGCTCTTGCGATTGTTCTTCAATTTTCTTCTGCAACTCTACAGTTTTCTGGGCGTCTCTCTTTAAATCTGCTTCCAATTTCTCCTTATGGTCCTTTTTGTCTTTTATTTGTTTGATTAGTGACTTCAACTCACTCTGAATCCACCTGAAGACAAATTTGTAAGCAAGTGATCGCAAAGATCGCGAATAATATTTTTTAAATATTCGCTTGTTTTAGTGGTGAATATTTCAAAAACGCTAAATATCCGGTCCAACTTTTTGAAAAAAGTCTCAATTATATAATACAATGGTTGTTTTGTTAATTTTTCGTGGATACAAATAAGCTACGTTCAAAAGTTTATGCTTAAAAAAAAGGTTTATGTTTAATAAGACTGTTTCATATCCTGTATTATAGTATTCATTTTATTAAAGGATCCACTTCTCCATTTATGAAATGATAGACTAGGGACTAAAGGATTTGAGAAAATTATGCGCTAGATTCAGACTCGGTACTGAAAAAAGCTAGCAAATTTCTTTTTTATGATGTTACTGTGGTTGCCAATGACAATGTATACCAAAGATATTTAAAAAAAAATCAAAAACATGAGTTCCGCTTGTAATTCTATCATGGTAAATTAACAGATTCAAAAAAAGAATAAGAATGTAGTTACTTCTGAAAAATTCTGAAATATTCACAATATTCAAGTGGAAATTCTACATCATTAGAAATTCGTATTCAATATTGCACAAATTTAAAGGTTCAAATCAAATACCTATCACGATCCTCTTTCGACTTAAAATGGCTACCTCGGCCTTGTTTGGCGTAAAGTTCCTTTCTTTTTTGCTCCTTTAAAGCTAATTCACGAGTACACTCTTCTTCACGAGCTTTTTTCTCCTCATAAAGAGGTTTAATTTTCTCCAATTCAGCTTCTTTTTCTTTAATAGTTTGTGTTAAACGAGCAAGCTCGTTTTCAGCTCGTTCTTTTGATTTGTTGTCTCCTGTAAGTTTAAAGTTGATACCATCCAACTACTCAAATAATGAAAGATACAATTTGAAGTATTCCAGATGAAAACAAATATAACAGAAAAGGGACCAATTTTTGTATTTAAAAAAAGTTTTGTATATATGTATGTACATATTTTTATAGTAAATCCTTCTTGATATTTAGTATCAAAATGGCAGAGGCATGCTGTGTCAAGTAAAAAAAAAGTTTGGGATACAAAGAGAGATCTACTTTAAGAATCTTTGATTTCTTTACCACTGCAAGATTTTTTTTTACTCTGTGGAATGAATTTAAAGAATTTAATACCAAAGCATTGGTTTCAAGACTATTATTAAGTCACCTTTTTCACTTAAACTTGTCTTAACTCTTTGTTTCACCTATTTATGGGGAATGTTTTAATTAGAATTATAGTTTAAAATACATTTCTAGTCCCAAACGTCTTTATTTACACTTAATTCTCTGAAATATAAAAAAATTCCACTGAATAAGTAACTTACCCTGCAATTCCTCTGATAAATCTTTGATGTTAAAATCTAGCTTAGTTTTTTCTTTTATCAAATGCTGATGGTCATTACTCAAAATATCTCTTTCTTCTTTCAAGGAAGCCAAATCCTTTTTCATCTCTTTAATCTTTTTGGCAAGGGTCTTGATATTGTCTTGTGATACTTTTAAATCGGTAGCTAATTTCTTTTGTTCTGAACCAGACTCATCTCTTTGTTTTTCTAGCTAAAATCACCCAAAAAAAAAAATATTTATGCAATTTCAAAATTGCCTTCAAATCGATCATACATCGTTAAGTTTCTTCTTGTTCTCATTCAGCTCAACTTCATGAATAATATACTCCAGCGCTCGCCTTATTTTATCATAATGTTGGTACTGTTTAAGTTCTTCCTTTTCCTCCTCTAAGGTCGATAATCTTTCCTCGATTGTAGCTAAAAACTCCCGGATTTTTTCAATTTTTCCTTCAGTCTCTTTAAACAATACAATAGATTCTGCTTTGCGTTCATCAAACACTCTAGTACCCGCGACTTCTCTCAACAATTTCAGACGATGTGTATCTGGGGCAGTTGCCATTTGTAAAATCTGTAAATTGCTCACAGTAAAACAATTAAATCTATTGACTTAATGTCTACCTTTCCTTGTTTTACAATATAGTAAGGATTTGAGCTGGAAAATCCAGCTGATTCAAGAAGGTTCATAACTTCACTTCGTGGAACTACTTTCTTGTTTAAGAAATACTGGTCTTTTTTTGCACCAATCACACGTCGCAAATAAATTTCTTCATGTTCAATCTATAATAAGTATGTAGTGTTAATAATACGACAAACAATGAAAATAAAATTTAGAAATTTGAAATTAATAAGAATTAGTTTATTGTAGTTACTTACTGGAACACGCGCATCTGAATTGTCAAAAATTATCTCTACATATGCATTAACAATTCTGGGACCTGTACCCTCATGGAGCAAAGATTGTCTTTGCTCAGGTTTTAAATGTGAATATTCATCACTTAGTACAAACTGAATGGCTAAAAATTGTAAAATAAATATTTGGTTAGAGGCTATATATTCTCAAAATTCATTAAAACTATGGCAATTTCAATATCAATGAAAAGAATTGTATGTTATTGAATTGAATACTTATTAAAACAGCACTTTTTGTGTCTTGGTCAATTGCTTAAATATCATCAATGAACAACAAATCCTTATGTTAAAATATATAATTAATGAATGAAGCAATAGTAGCCTTGTCTATGATTTTCATTAGATTACATTTTATATCTTAAGATATACAGGCAGAAAAAGTTTTAGATATTCTGCTTTTAATTCACAGCATTTCAACTTTTTTAAATACTACATTTGGAGGAGCTGCGAAATCAAACTTAGCCACACATCAAATAACTGAGACTCTCTTAAAAACTCTAATAGGTAATTGTGTTTAATAAACACACATCAAAATTGAGTTTCAATGAAACTTACCATAGAAAAAATTGCTTTTCCCAGAACCATTTCTGCCAACAACTACATTGTGACGTTTATCAAAAGGCTCTACTACTGTCTGGTCTCTGTAGCTTTTGAAGCCTTGGATGATGACCTCAAATGTGAAACAGTCATATATTAGAGTTAATTTAAAATTTACATATTACTTATAAGATGACACTGAACAATTATTAAGTGTTTTGCAAGCATTTACTACAAAAATGGTTTTAAAATCTCAGTAACTTAAATAGACACATATGTAAATAGCTACATTTATTTTAAAAAAATTGCACTTTAATTTGAATTAGTCTATACTCACAAGGACACTATATTGAAATAAATAGTTGTCAAAAAAAAGAGATTCTATCATGTTTGTAAAATAATCATGAATCTTGGTCTTACCTGTTTTATATACATTTCTGCAAACTAGTGGCAATACTTTGACTTGTGGAAAAAGGGAATGTACTTATTTTCCACAGTCTTTATATTACTTGACTCATTGAATTCCTTGATCAAATTCTAAGTTAAGTTTTATTACTTCAATTTGAAGAAATGGACCTACATACACATTTGAAATTAAACGTTTATCAATAAATTTGGATTTAGGATTTTGGGTTAAAAAACAGGAGTTATTAATTAATGGTTAGCTAATTAATATTGAGATACATCAATTCCACATTACACCACACATAGTAAGATTATTGGTACAAACATTAACATACAAACCTCAAAAATATGTATTTGTACTGAAGAAAATTGGAAAAAAAATCAAAAACCAAAATCATAATATAAACAGAAAAAATGGCGGCGCACGCCAAAGTGACAACAATGACTGATAATTCAAAATATAACGAATTCGGGTATCCGCACGTGATGTGCTTTGCGCGAACTGCGAACAAATAGAACAAAGAAATAATAGAAACATATAGACGTAACATTGACGCGACATGTGTCATAATCAATAGAGTAAATACAGAGTGTTTCCAAAAACTAGGGGAATTATTTTCTGAACTAACAAGTACAAATACAAATAACCATCAACAAGACGTCTGAATTTCCTAACAGAAAAATATGTAATATTCATAAAGTATTACTTCAACACGCATTTGTGTCTGTATTTCTAGAAACAAATATGATCCTCACTGTAACGTTATTAACATCTTGCGTTAAATTATTATTGATACCCTCATAGTAAGTGTTCAATTATATATATATAGTTCGCAAATTTCTGGATTAATAATTCAGGCATGGAAATGCTTTTTAAAGGCCCAGAAAAGCTTAAAAGGCACTTAAAATAAAATAAATAAAATTATTAATAATATACCAATTTTTTTAACAATTCAGTAGGTCGACTGACTTTGAAGTGCACAGAAATTGGCTAGCTCTAACACATTCCCTACCAACTAATGAATGGTATTATGAGGAAACATCTGAATGGACTCTAGATTACCCTCCATTTTTTGGATGGTTTGAGTACTTAATGTCCTTTGTAGCAGTATATTTTGACAAAAATATGCTAAAAATTCACAACACTGGATACTCCTCTGAGATGACTGTACTTTTCCAAAGATTATCTGTGATCGCTTCAGATTTTGTATATTTTTATGGAGTTCACAAGTAATTCTAAAGTGTATCATTGAAATAAAAGTACTATTCTTTTTGCACTTATAGAGTTTGTGAGGGTTTACCTAAAGGCTGGAAAAAGGAGGTTGTTTTACCAATATTATTAATTACAAATTGTGGCTTAATGATGGTGGACCATATTCATTTTCAATATAATGGCATTATGTATGGGATTATGCTGCTTTCTATAGCAGCAATGTGGAAGGTGTGCAGGTGATTTTTAGAATTTAAATATAACTTAAGTTCTCTCTGCAGGAGAATTATAAGTGGGCTACATTTTGGTTTACCTTCCTATTAAATATGAAACATATTTACATATATCTGGCTCCTGCTTATTTTATATATTTGCTAAAGCATTACTGCTTTAGTAAATCAAATCAGGCTAAGACTTTAGTATCAAAGATACAATTAAGCCATCTTCTGGGATTGGGCGCAATTGTAATTGGGGTTTTTGCTGTTAGTTTTGCTCCATTTGTTTATCACATCCCTCAAGTAAGTTGCAAATATATAATATAAGACTTGGTCTTGTCTTTGGTATTCAAAAATTAATATTTTAGGTTCTCTCTAGGTTATTTCCATTTAAAAGAGGTCTATGTCATGCTTATTGGGCCCCAAATGTTTGGGCTATTTACAACACTTTTGATAAAGGTCTTTTTTTCATTTGTAAGTATTGAGCAATACAAAAGTATAGAGAAGTATAAATTCAAATTAAGAACACATACTGAGTGTCCCAGAGAAAAATTTTCAGTCCGAATATATTTTCTGTTGTGTGTTAAAAAAAAACGTCAAAACACGTTAACTTTGATAGGGAGGGGGACATTTGGCAACAAAGTTGTTTTTTTCGAAATGTTGTTTTCCTACCCCTGGCAACTTTCCCTTTCAAATTTTCAAAGTGGAAAAACAGTTCTCTTACATCTTCTTTGAAAGATAATGTTATTCTTTACATGGAGAAGCTTTTATGTTTTACTTTTGTACGGCAATCTTCTAACTGTTAAACAAAAACGCAATAACTTGAGTTTAACCATGAATGTTATTGTAATGAACGCAAAAAGTGGACAGTCATACTCAAAACGTTGTGACATCCCAAATGTATTAAGAACTATGATATTTGTAACATTTCATTGAAAACTACTATTTTTTTCGAAGGAACGATTTATTGATATTTTCTTCTGCAGGTAGTACTTTTAATACTTTTGGCACGGCATCATTTTGCAGTTCGTTATTCAGTTTTTAATTTGTTTAAAATAGATTACACAATACGAGAGAGAATCGAGATCGTGAGTTCTGTATCATAAAAATAATAATTCTGCAAGAGCGACAGCTAGTGTGTTCAATTTAAATAATTCTGACAAATTGATATGCCATACTTAAGTATCTAAGTTACTAATGAAACTCAATGAGACTGATTCAATCCTAAATAAGAAAATAGGAAGTTGATCGCCCTGCGAGAAGTGGTGAAGGACGAATCGCGGTCCTAGGATATGTTCAAATGGATAACAGAAAGTCTAAATGAAAAATTGCTGAGAAGCCGGCGCTTACAAAAAGTGCTGTTCATAAAATTTTAGAACAAGTAAAATTCCATCCTTACGTCATAAAACTGGTACAGGAATTAAATGAGGATGATTTCGACTGTCGATTAGAATTCTATAAATCTTTTAGTAACATGTTATATTTAAACCAGCACTTAATATAACATTTTCTGATGAATGTTTCTTCTATTTAAACAGTAAAGTTAAAAGACGAAGCTGTCGTTACTGCAGTGACGTCAATTTTCATTTGTCAAAAATGGAACGTTTGGATAGAGATTTTAGGTGATTTCATTATAGAAAAATTTTTGATATCTGAAAATTGATATAGTGGAAACTTTCTACAACTTCTACAGGATACTATATTTTCCAGAATACTGGAAATACTTGAATAAGATCTCCGCTTTTTGGAACAAGAATTAGTTCTTTAACAGAATGGAACACCTCAATATTGCATCGTTACTGTCTGACAAATTCTAGATGAAAATTTTCCTGGAAGATGGATTGGCAAAAGAAGTCCAGTAGAGTGACACGCGGATTCCCCTGACATTAGTCTCTGGATTTTTACCTTATGGAAATATTTGAAGGCAAAAATCCATGATGCACAATCTTATTTTCTTGAAAAATTATGTGAAAAGATTGTCGAAGAGTGCAGGTCAACAACACCAAAAATATTTGATAATATCGGCAATATCTTGAGGATCAAGTTTACGTGTGCATGGAAGTCACTTTCAATATTCCTTACGATAAAATAAATAAATAATTAGCAAAAATGGATAAAATCGAGTCACTTGTTTTTCGTTTAACTTCTACAAAATCGACGTAAAAAAAAATTTATAAAAGTTTCATCTTGTAGAGAATAAAATTACTTTCCAAACGAGGTATAACACAACCCTTCTTTCAATTTGAAAATTTTAAAAGGGTGGTTTCCAAGGACACAAGTATGACATTAAAAAAAATCACTAAATGATGCCCCCCTCCATATCAAAACTGAAGTGTTTTAACGTTGTTTTTTTTAATAAACAACAGAAAATATATTTAGGGTGAACATTTTTCCCTGGAACACCCTGTATATTTTTTATCTTACATCTCCATGCAACACATTATAATACAGTTTTTCCTGTACACTTAAGTTATGTATTATACGCTCGATCTCATTCCTTAATTATTGAAGAATTTGTACCACCCTTAGTAGATATAGATATTCTTTATAGGCAATTATTCTATTACAGTGCCTAGATTTGGCATAGAATTCTCACAAAATAATTCTGCTCAATCAATAACCAGAGGATTAGTACAAGAGTTTACACATTCAGTATTACCAACGATACGTCCATCTACCACAATGGCCTTAACAGTGCTTTTTATTCTGCCTTTGATGGGGAAACTATTTGTATTGAAGAAAGATCCATTAAATTTTTTGCGTTGTCTTGTGTTATCAGGACTAACTTCCTTTTTATTTGGATGGCATGTGCACGAAAAAGCTATATTAATGATCATCATACCGTTGTGGTAAGAAGAATTTTGTTGTCGCACAGTTGTGTTACTTTAAATATTTTTTCAGCATACTTTCTGTGTTAAATCAGAGGGATGCCAAAATCTTTCTTATGCTGGCAACTATAGGACATTATTCTCTATTCCCCCTTTTGTTCCCATCATCTTTAATTTTTATTAAAGTTCTACTCCTTATTTTATACACGTCTTATGCGTTTTACGTAGAATACAAAATCCACTTAGCAAGTGCTTGTAGATACTCATTACCACTACTCAATACAGTAGAATCCCTTTACTTGTTGGGATTAGCATTTGTATTTTTCTATGAGAATGTGATTCACAAGTTGTCAGGGTTGGACAGTAAACTGCCCTTTTTGCCATTAATGTTGACTTCGTTTTATTGCTCTCTGGGGGTCGTTTATTATTGGGCAAGGTATTATTTTCAACTGTTACATAGTTGAACCGGGTTTAATGATTCTACTCATTTTATGACTGATAGTGCATGTGATGAAAATGTTTCTTGTTAGTAGAAAAATAAATATGTTGATCCAAATATTGTTTTATTTATCACTGTACTGTAAGTATGTAATTATTTATTATTAGGAAACTGTATTTTGCTGCTTTATGCCTCATAGCTGTGTTTCAGATACTTAACCAACTACTCAAAGCAGGTTATATAATTATCTGGAAACCTTTAAGGGAATAAAGATATACAGGGTGTCCTCGAATTACATGGCCAAAATAATACCGCAGATTGTTTGAGTGAAAATAAGTCGATTTAACTAAACTTCCCTCAGTCCAAAAGTTGATAATTATGGACCTACAGGGTGTTAAAGTTGAAAAAAAAAATCACGTTTTCTTTAATATCTTTCGATTTCTTTGAGTTAATTTCACGAAATTTCATATTTGAGGGTGTTTTAGGATACGAAATTCAAATTTATTAACGATTTAGTTGTTTCTTCTAGGGGGCGCCACAAGCGACCATTAGGACACATTTAAATCTCTGTAACTTTTTCGGGCCACGGTGTATATTATTTTGGTATTTAAAAACCTTTTTCCCTACCTTTTATACTTAGAAAAGGTATACTTTATTGACGTCGCTAGAAGCAACGGTTTTGGAGAAAAATGCATCTAAGCCTGATGATGCATGCAAATTACCTTAAAATTAGACGCCTTTCAATATTAACAAAAGTTTTCCGATTTGGAATTCTACGGAAAGGATATTTTTCCTTGTAAACTCGTACACTTTTTTGACTATTACAACAGCAAAGTCCATAAGCTAACAGCATATCCACCATTTCAGAATAAGTGAATTTATTGGCCATACTTATGGATATTTACAGGAACAAGAAGCGAAACTGACAAGAAAAACTGAGGGCTAAATAAAAAAACTGACATTTGAGAAACAAATTCAAGTGTTAAAATGTCAATTAAAAACATAGCCAACTGAGTTATTTACTTAAAAGCGCCAACGCAAATATGCAGCGCTTTAGAATTATGCGTTTTTCTCCAAAACCGTTGCTTCTGGCGACGTCAATAAAGTATACCTTTTCTAAGTATAAAAGGTAGGGAAAAAGGTTTTTAAATACCAAAATAATATACACCGTGGCCCGAAAAAGTTACAGAGATTTAAATGTGTCCTAATGGTCGCTTGTGGCGCCCCCTAGAAGAAACAACTAAATCGTTAATAAATTTGAATTTCGTATCCTAAAACACCCTCAAATATGAAATTTCGTGAAATTAACTCAAAGAAATTGAAAGATATTAAAGAAAATGTGATTTTTTTTTCAACTTTAACACCCTGTAGCTCCATAATTATCAACTTTTGGACTGAGGGAAGTTCAGTTAAATCGACTTATGTTCACTCAAACAATCTGCGGTATTATTTTGGCCACGTAATTCGAGGACACCCTGTATAATATATAGGACATAACTTTGGATATTTGTTGCACCGAGCATGCAACATTATTTACTTTTCAAGTCTCTATTGTTATTATCATTTCCCACCAAAAATATCATATTCAAAAATATAGAACAACGAATGATGGTAATGTTAACAGTATTTGACAGTGATAAGATGACCATGTTCCATTGTCGGCGACTTCCGTCAACCTATAACCGCATTTTCTGTCTGATTGTTTGTAAACAATTAGTAATAGATTAACCATATCTCTTAAGATTTAAAAAGGTTTTACCCTACCAACAATGATTACTATACCTAAAACATTTGATTTAGGATGGTTAAGTAACTATTAAGTAGATTTTGTTGGTATAATGGTCAGTCGGATTGGCTTAACTCAATTATCAACCTTCTTAACCCATTTAAACAGAGATGGTGGCTGTGAGCAGCTTAGTGATTCTAATTTATGTTATCGCGGTTTATTTTTTTGGAATTTTCCTACATTATGCCCTACTTGTCAGTGATGTATTTTACACATTTATTCCCATAGAGGAGAATGAGATATTTGACTACATTGTAGGTTCGTATTGTGTAATTTATTCTGATTACTCGGAACAAAATATCAACAAACTAGAAAACTTCAAACTTAATAGTTATGTGTTTGAAAGAAAATTTTCTAACTGTAGACAAACATATAACCTTGGCCAAAACTATTTGAACACCATTAAAATTATGGATAAGATTTTAGGATTATAAAATTTATGTAGATAAAGTTAATGAGAATTTTCTAAACTTAATTACATTTCAGTCGAAAACAACTCAATCTAAAACAATATTCTATAGTAATAAGGGTGACTCTAAGAATTTGATAAATAAACAAGTAGAAATGATCAAATTTCAGTTGTTCATTAGAATTTATGCTGTTGTGTTTCATTTAGTAATTTTGTGCTTTTGTTATTGTATGGTCAAAATTGAGTCAGTGATTGACCTATGCCTAAAACAACGGAACTCAGCCTCGGGAAACGAAATTTGATATTTACCTGAACGAGGGACAGCTTTCCACGATATTGCGAATCGATGGAAATGTTCAATTGGCTCTGTTTATTGTACTCTACAACGTCTTCAAAAATATGGCACCTATAAGAACAGATCGAAATCAGACTGTAGAAAACTTGCAACTTTTCGGATGTCTTCGGACGGAAAAACCGTCAAAAAATATTTTCAAGCTTAGCGTTCGAAGTTTCGGAGCAAGTTGGACGTAGTATATCGGTTTGGACGGTAAGAAGAACGTTAAGCCAAGCAGGCCTATGAGGTTGCAGAGTCAGAAAACGTTCCTGGCTTTCTGGAAAAAATCGGAAATTCAAGTTGAAACGGGCTCAAAAACATAAAAATTGAACGGTTGCGGATTGGGAAAACATCCTTTGGTATGGATGAATCACAGTTTGAGGTACATTAAGTAAATGCTGTATATTATTTTTTTGATCTATATGAATTTTGATGTGATTGAGTGAAATGGTACAACGCACTTTGTGTAAGGGTGGTTTTTTATTTTTGAAGACTTTTCCAACTCCGGGTGCAACGTCTATCCGTCTACCAGTTAATGAAGATTTCAACCTTGAATACGTAGTTGGAACTGTTAAACAGGGAGGAGGAAGTATTATGATCTGGGTGGGAGGTGCATAGCTGCCAGTGACGTTAGCAAAATGTGTCTTTGTGAAGAGCGAATGAATAGTGCGATTTTTCAGTCATCGTTCACGGAATTTTTTGGAAACGTCAATATGGAAGGCGTCCAGTTCCAACAGGATAATGCATCTTACTATAAATCGAAAGGCACTATGAGGTGATTGGAAGAAAACGACATCCCATCTCTTCGATGGCCTGCCCACTCATTAGACCTCCGCTCTATCGAGCATTTGTAGTCACATTCGCACAAATAAATGTAAAAACATAAAGTAACTTCCAAGTAAAGTCTTTTTGAAGCCTTGGAAGTAGGCTAAAAAAGTTTCCTCAAAAATATGTCGCACACTTGCAGCGTCGTTGCCTCGGAGGGTGCTTGCGGTGACTAATTCTAAGGGAGGAGCAAGAAAATATTAATTTTCATTAATAAAAATAGTTTGTTCTGACTTTTTTTGAGGTGTTCAAACACTTTTGGCCAAAGCTGTATAATATATCTCATTTCCTTGACATAATGACCGATGTTTATGTGGTCCAGTAAATATGTAAAATACTTATGTTACAGTTGGTGGAGGATCAGCAGGTTCCATTATAGCAAATCGACTAGCCAAAAACTCAAAAGACACCGTTTTAGTCCTGGAAGCTGGTAAAGATATCTCAGATTTGCTACACATCCCCTCAGTAGGGATATTGCTACAAAAAACTGCATATGACTGGTCTTACCATACTGTTCCTCAAAAGAATGCCTGCAAAGGATTGAACAAAAATGTAATTATTAATAATATGTATTTTGTGGTATCATAGTTTCTTCTTGATAATAACAATATAGATCAGTTTATGGCCTATGGGCAAAGTGCTAGGTGGCACCAATATGTTGAATAGCTTGCTCTATACCCGGGGACATAGGGAGGACTTTGATGAGTGGTTCAGGGAGAATGAATTCTACAATTATTCAGACATTATGCTGTATTTTAAAACTTTAGAGCAATTTGATAATGCAAAAGGTTTGGTGCTTTTATTATTTTTTACATTATCAGTAAGAAGAAAGATCTTTTAGGATACAGTGATTCTCATAAACCAATGTTTATCAGTCAGTTAAGTTTTTCAACTGATTTGCCCACAGTTTTACTCAAGGCTGCCAAGCATTTAGGGTATCCTGTTATAGAAAACAATAACTTAAATTGTGAATTAGGTATTTATTAGTAAAAGTTTCTTGTTTTATCTTCCTTCATGCATTCAAACACTTCCTGTAGGATTTGACACTCCGGCGGCAAATCTATTTAATGGTAAAAGATGGACTTCTGCAGAAAATCTGAAGGAGCACCTCAGAATCAATTTATTTATTAAAACCAATTGCTTAGTTGAAAAAGTATGCTTTTAATGTTCATGTCGTTGCTTTGAGAAGCTGTTATCACTCAATTTTAGATTATTTTGAAGTACAATTTCGAAGCCAAAGGAGTCGAATACAACTTCCTGGGTGAAAAATATAGGGCGTTTGCGAGAAAAGCTGTTATACTTTCAGCGGGGGTTATAGGGTCTCCTAAAATATTAATGCTCTCAGGGATTGGACCAAAAAATCACTTGAAATCTCTGGGTATTCCTTTAGTGGCAAATCTCCCCGTGGGAAATAACTTACAAGACCATGTAACTACAGGTGGGGACTAGTTCTCTGAGTGCAAAAAGGGGAATAATGGCACGTTTTTTATTCAAGGGTTTGATCTAATTCTTCTTAACCACACGTTAACTTTGGGAATAGCAAACATACTATCCCCAATCTCCATGTATGAATATTTTGTCAAAAACTCAGGTCCTTGGACCACCACAGGGTCAGTATTTAGAGTTTATCGTAAATTTGGGTTTTCACGTTTTTTTAAATATTAATTTTTTGAAATAGAGCAGTTACATAAGACTTAATAGATATTACTTAATAGAGTAGTTACAGCTTTAAATTGAGCGTGCGAGAATCAATAGCTTTAAATTTTTCGCACCCTCTCGTTAGATTAGCTGCAGTTATTAATGCGACAAAATCAATTTTGCTCATTTATTAGAAACATAAAGTTTTGGAATGTATTCATATAGTACGTTTTCAGGTGCGAATTAATGGCATTTTTTAATACAAAATCTAAATCATCCCAATTAAGACCAGATCTTCAATTTATGGTAATGCCTTTGGGGTTTACTGAGGATAGTGGATATTTTTTGAGGAAACTCGTAGGTATGTAAAAACTATTGCTCAGTTCGGAATTTTTAAGAAAAACAATAAACGTTCGTGTTTTGACTACGAATTCAATTTAAAAGCATTAACTCTTATTTACAACCATATGTGTAATGCTGATATTATTAACTTTGTTACAGGGTGGAAAATTTCCTATTACATATTTTTACTTCCCGACACCATTTTCTGGTCTATTTTAATTAATTTCTAGCATTGTTTGAGTAAACTCTACATTGTCCACAATGCTTATGGTTTTTTTTCTATTGGCTTTGTTCTGCAAAATATGCTATTAGAATAGGTTGAGAGCACAAATTAGTAGCTTCTTTTCATTAAGAAACTAACATTGGACTTTAATAGACGTTTGTCTGTGCCAATAAGTAACTTTAAATGGCAAACAATCAAATCAAACAATATCCCTATCTATCACAGAATTAATCCCAATTATAAATTATGGTTGTAAATAAAATAATAAGTCACGGTGCAAAGTTTCCTTAAGGCCTTAAGATTATAGTTAACTTTCTCGACAGTGATGTACCATTTTCTGTCTCGATATCATTAGAACTTGCTTCAAAAACTATTACTTACATTTAAAGAGAAAAAAATGACTGAAATTTTATCCACATTATTTTAATTTCATATTTCCTTTGTTATAGTAAATAGTTATTTAATGGTATACTTACTTAATGTTTACTTGTGATTCTCACTAATCAATATAGGTATTTCCGATACAACTTGGTCAAGCTACTTCGCAAAAATCAATAAAAAAAGCCTTACCATTTTGCCGATTTTACTACATCCGAAGAGCAAAGGAACTGTGCGATTACAAAGCAAAAATCCATTGATTCCACCTTTGATCGATCCTCAGTACTTGACTGACCCAGAAGATGTTGAGGTGCTTATTAGGGGAATACAGATAATCAAAGATTTAGTGAAAACTCAGGAGTTGCAGTCGTTTGGTGCCGAGTTTAATAATAATACTTTGACTGGTATTAAAAAAAAGAAATAGAAAATTTTACGTTTCTACTCATACATTGTAGAGTGTCACGAATATATATTTGATACCAAAGAATATTGGGAATGTTACGTCCGGTATTTGAGTGTAACGGCGTTTCATCCAGTAGGAACGTGCAAGATGGGCAAACACGATGATCCAACAACGGTTGTTGATTACAATTTTCAGGTAATATAGTAATTCGTCGTTCACACTCAGAAATTTTACAAATTTTGTGAATAAAAAAATTTTCTAAATATTCTCTTATGTTCAATCACTATCTTAGTAAAAAGTATTTGAAGTTTCAAATAATAAGAAAACTAAACAAATCTAAGTATAACCCGAGTGACTTTGATTCGTGTCAATTTTTCATGTTTTTCGTATTTATAATTCTTCCCTGTATAAGTAAATATTTTTTTTTTTAGGTAAAAGGGCTTAACAAGTTATATGTGATGGACGGTTCGGTGTTACCGTCTTTGCCCAGTGGAAATATTAACGGTCCTATTTTAATGTTAGCTGAAATGGCAGCTGATTACATTCGGAAAACTAGTTATTTAAGCTCAAAAGTGTGTGCCATGAGTGAAATCCTTGTGCCAAAATATATCTGTTGACTTCAATTTTTAATTTTCCCAATCCAAATACAGTGTTAGAGGCTAAATAAATCTCAGTTATAATAATAATTATATAGGTAATATATTAACAAGAGGAATTTCCAACAGTGTACTACCACATCAGAGGAATGGGATGAAATTATTTATTTGGATGCCTAAGGGCAGTGTACGTCTAATAAAGAGGGATGAAAAAGCAGCATTATCACAGTACCAGTGTTGTAGATAATAGATAATTCCTCATCTTTGGAGCTTTAAAACTGACACCTTAATATTAAGTTTAATCTCGTGCTACAACCCATCATTCATTTGAAATTCTAAATTTTCCTCTAGTATCGAACCAGTTTTATTTGGCGGTGCTGAACTTAGGCAAACAGAGGCCAAATTTGCTTTCGATTCCTGAGAAAATTGGTACGGACACCGAATATCCTCCCAAATGGTCTACGTTTGTTACGCCTTTGTCTCCGGCGATTGACGGCACCTTGAATTCTGATCCAGAAGGTCGACTGTTGAAAAATTAAAAATAACCTATCGACGAAAGGGAATATGAGCATAATTATACCTTCCACCGAAATCTACGTAAAGCACTCGCTGTAGCACTTCGTATGTGAGCAGTGTGACTCCAAATTGCGGTGAAGACCTAAACACACGAGCTGAAACGAAGCACAATTCCCGTTTATCTTGATTACATGAATAAACAAAGAACAAATCTTACCTACAGATCCTTTCCAGAACGCCCTAAAACCTTCTTCACTGTAAATTTTCCTAGCTGCATCCAAAACACCGCTATAAGTGGTTTGACCAGCGCGTGCCACAACCTGTAACCTAGTTTTGATGACATCAGCCGGAGTGACTAATGAAGCTGCTGGAACGCCCGCAATCGCTCCCGCCAACAATAGTGTGAGAGGGTGATTGTAACCAGTTTCGTCTGCCATGCTGAATAGTTAAGAATTATGTCAATTACAAGTCGTCTAATCATTGGAGATCTCGGAAACAGTATGAGGTTAAGTTTGTTCAAGTTTTCTTTTTTGGAAATAGATCAGTTATACGCACCTGGCTTTGGTGTGCGCATATGCCGGGAAGTAGATGGCACTGAACGGAACGTCTCTGAGCAGACATGCTCGAGCTCCTTTATACAATCCAAACAATCCCAGCTCTTTTACTACGGCCCAGGCGCGGACTTTGGCTCCTCCCGCAATTTCACCAGCAACTTGTAAACGAATTTTGACGATTTCTAGTGGGTTTGTGAAAATTACTTGGGACCCGCCCGCCTAAAAGCGTCTAATTGAAGGTGCATTATTTTCGCCTAATTAACATATGTACTTACACATGCGCCTGACAAAATTTCGCCGTACAAAGGAATAGATCCATTTTTATCGGTGAACTTATCACGGACAAAATCGTTGACCTAAAGGGGAACATGTTAATACAAGTCTCGTTAAGAGATGCTTTATGCAAACCGTTAATTTAATGGCTTTCTCTGGTGCCACTCCCAATAATTGAGGTACCAATCCTCTGTACAATCCAAATACACCTTCGTGCCTTATGACTTTTTTGAAACAATCGAAACTGTTTCTATACATTAATTCACCGATGAACGACCCCGTTCGCTGGTTTTGCATTCGAGTTTTCACTAAGTCGATAGGATACACCGCCGTCGCTCCTACGGCTGAAATTGGAATACCCCCCTTTTAAACTTGCGCGAATGAAAGAGCTTTTTATGTTTTTAAAAGCTGGTTTTTCTTTCAATGGTCAAGCTTTATCCCATAAGATAAGTCATAAATATAGCTCGCTTAAGTTAACTTTGTTGGTGAAGTGATAAACCATTGGATTGGCAGTAAACAGATAGACAGCTCGAAGGGTGCGTTACACTTCGAAAAACATTTCTCGCCATGGACAAGTGGAACCCATTAGGGCCGAATGAGAAAGGACAAGATAAAACCGCCCTTACTTTCCACTTTTGTCATGGACTGTATAACGTTTCATATTTTCAACATTTTACTGTTACCTCATCCGCAAAGTTACTTTGGGCGAGCTGTCACCCATCGTATTACTTAGTATTCAAGGGTGCTCGGTGAATAGTAAGTAACATAATGTTCTTATTACCTCTTCATTATTTACATAATAAAGGTAGCCAACATTATATAGACCATGCAAATGAAGAGTTGAATTGTGCCTCGCGAACACCATTAAATAAAATTAACTGCGTGAAAAAACAATAATACCTTCATGAAGTTAATGAAAAAAATGGCGTGAATATGTGACAGGAAAGATGTCAACATGATCATTCTCACAAATTTAGAGCGGACTTACCTCCAGCTACTGAACCTAAGGTGAAACGGTATGAACTCTCAAGTATTTGAATTAGTACACCCCTTTCCTCCGGACTCTAAAATTGTGCAAAACCAACATTTACTATTCCTCATAAAATATTAAATATGTGTTTTTGACTAGCACAGAAATGTTTCAATAATTAAATAATCAACTTACCGAAACTGCGTGAATCTCTGCCAATCTGTTCGTAATCTGTTTGAAATACTGTTCTGGAGCAATGGCGTAGAGATCATTGTATACGATGCGCCTAAAAAAAAATCATGCAATTAGAGAGAGTATAACAAAGGGTCGCAGCGCGAACCATTCTTGACGTGCAAAATCCTCACTGTGCAAATTCCTGTAATGCACCAAAGAGGCAGCAAAAAAGAGAACATTTTCCAAATAATTACTCTTCTTTTGTTAAGCAATGAACTTGTTAGTGACTAAACATGAGGAGGTATTGATAATGTATATTTTTTATTTGATGTTAATTTTATCGACGTGTATGGAAAAACTTATAACTTTCTACCTCAATTGGCAACGCTGCGTTAAAATAAATGGACGCGGCATTGCCATATCTTTAAATTACTTACTTACAGTGGCTCAAGTGAAAGTAATACGCCTGTATTGAAATCACTATTTATCAATAAATTTTCATTTACTTGATAATAAACTAGGGTATAAAATTCTTAAAATATTATGTTGCATTTGTTCTATAATACCCACAATTAAAAATAAAACAAACATTCTTACAAATGACGCAAAAAAATTAAGTTCTATTTGCTTTCAAAACGAATCTCAAAATTAAAATGATACAGGTCAATTTTATGATAATAGAATATTTGTGAATGCTAGAAATATTAAAAAATGCAAAGAATAAATAATTCTTGTTGACTTGTAATAATATTTGTTAAAATTTAGTTCAAAATCAACACAGGAAAACGTATCACTGTGAAAGAACGTGAATTACTAACTAGTCGTCAAAAAAGAAAAGTTTATTAGGGCAATCGCTGATATTCTACAAAAAAGTCCAGCAATAATACAACACATCATTAAAAGTGAGGGAAGATTAAGAAACAAAATAAGACAAAGCCCAAGAAATTTTTTTATTGATGCTGATGAATAGTGGATTGAGCGATATGTAAAAACAAATCCCCGAATAAGTGCCCACAAACTGACTATAGAAGTTGAAAAGTATTTACACAAGTTAGTATCCAGAAACCATAAAAATAGTTTTGCGAAAACAGTAATTCCATGATCGAGTAACCAGAAAAAAACTATTTATTAGTCTGAAGAATTAAAAGATCAGAGTAGAGTTTGCTTGAGAATATTTGGATAACGGAAGACGAGTTTTGGAAAATAATTTTGTTTACAGATGAAAGTAAATACAACCTCTTTGGACAGGACGGACGTGGTTTTGTCTGGAAGAAACTTGGTGAAGCACTAAAAAAAGCAAATTTAAGAGCCACTGTTAAACGGTGGAGGAGACAGTGTGATGGTTTGGGGATGTATGTCTAGGGCCAAGATAGGAAAGCTGTGTTTCATCGATGGCATTATAGACCAGCATGTTTATTTGGACATATTACGGCAAAACGTTCAACCCAGCGTAGAAAAACTGAACATTTGTAAAGACTTTGTGTTCTACTAGGATAATGATTCGAAGCATAAAGCCTAAATTGTAAAAAAATCACTTTTGTACAACTGTCCTTATATAATAAAAACCTCACTGTAATCGCCAGACATTAATTCCATAAAAAATCTATAGGCTAAATTAGAAGCGGAAATTAGGAAACATGAGATTCCCAATAGACTAATCAAAACGCACCGTTCTCGAAGAATAGG
This sequence comes from Euwallacea fornicatus, assembly GCF_040115645.1. NCBI lineage: Eukaryota > Metazoa > Arthropoda > Insecta > Coleoptera > Curculionidae > Euwallacea > Euwallacea fornicatus. The sequence continues at coordinate 466,306 of NC_089560.1, read as the reverse complement.
AGAAAATTTTCCTCGATTTCGCTAAAAAGTTGGTAGAATTGATCCTAACCATTTTTGTGAAGTTACTTTAACTAAGGAGTTCCCAACTAGATATTAATTTATTTCAAAAACGATTAAAAAAGAAGTGTATCATTCTACTTTTGAGATTCATTTTGAAAGCAAATAAAGCTTAATTTCTTTCCTTCCTTTGTAAGAATGATGTTTTTCATTTTTAATTGTGGATATTATAGAAAGTATGTAGCATAATATTTTTAAAATTTTGTATTCTAGTTTATGTAAAGTAAATGAAAATTTAGTAATAAATAGTGATTTCAATACAGGAGTATCATTTTCACTTTGGGTCACCGTTCTTCAATACCTCCGGTACATAATAATCGTTTTATATTGGTTAAAAGAATAGTACCCTGTCTGATGTAAAACGTCCACCAGATGGAAGAGTATGTCAACTTCCAAAGGCGTCATCTGTGACATCGCCTGCGCAGAATGCATGAACTCATCTTTGCTAATTTCCTGCGTGCGATGGCCGTTAGTCACATTGAGGTAGATACGTTTGACCAGCTCCATATTATTGAGCAACGAATTGAAGGCTATAAAGTAGGGAAAGCTCACGCGCCTACTTTGCGTCTCCCCTTGTACAGCCTAATAGCAAAAATCATGTAATAAAATAAATAATTATTGAAATAAAAGAATATACCTCAATCAAATGAGATTGAACTTCTTTGGTGAGCAAGTGGCTCTTGATGCTGACCATAATGTCCTGAAAATCCAAAACAGAAATAAAACCAGAACCGTCTTTGTCGGCTCGCCTAAAACCTTCAATGGCGTACTCCTCGTGGAAGTCGTGTAAGAATTGGCTGAACTCGTTGTAGGTGACTAAACGTTGTTTATTTTTGCCGAAATATAGTTGGACGAAGGGAGCGTCCATGTTGAAAGGGATTCGTTGGTGGAGTTCGGTTTTTTTCATAACCTCCACAAATTCGTCTAAAATTCGCCGGTGATTTTGCGTTATGCAGGGTATGGTAAGCATCAATCTTGAGCAAATGTGAGAATTTTGCATGGGTTTAGTATATTAACGAAAATTTGATATTTTCAATTATAATCAGCTAGACATTCTAATAGATTCATACTCGTACATACTACAGGGTGCAGCGCGGGAACCATGCCTTTATAGAACGAGTAGTACTCGACCGTTTATAATGGAACGGTTATGCTTCAATAGATATTTAATCCATTTTATTAGTATATTTGATCACCAACATCGAATATTCGTTTACAATTGTTTTGTTAGGAATGATGAGTCTGTGATTGCAGTTCAGCGTGAATTTCGTCGCAGATTCGATATTAACCGAAAGGATTCTGTTCTCACACGTAACACAATCTTACGTTGGGTTAACAACCTACAAATTGGAAGTTTAATAATGAAAAAAAAAAACGCTTTCAGCCCTTAACGTACTATTCGCACTCCAGAAATTGTTGCAAGGGTGAGTCAAGCGATATAGAGAAGTCCTAAGCTACTCTGTACCGAGACCTCCTTTTTGCACTGTTCGCTCTGCTCGGAAACATTTAACTACTCTTCGAATAAGTGATCGTACTGAAAGACGGATCTTGCTTGGAAAATTACGTTAGAACCCATTCAAAATTGCGGTTCGAAAATTAAATAAACTAAATAGATATTTTTTGGCCTCCTCGGTCGCCTGACCTCTCCTCATGTGATTTCTTTTTATGGGGTTATCTGAAGGCACGTTTCTACGAAGCTAAGCCTCGAACATTAGAAGGATTAATGGAAGCAATTCAACGTCATATCGCCGAAAGCAACGGAGATCTGCTGGAAAGCCTGGAAGCCAATTTTTATTTTAATATTGCATCAACGAGAATGGCCAGCACATGCCAGGTGTCATTTTATGTTATTTATTATAAGATGCTGTGTTTTCGACCATGTTGTTAAAATAAAAAAACGAATTATATATATATATAAAAAAAGGAACAATTCCGATTATTTCAAAAACGCGCGATTTCCATGCCGCACCCTGTAGTTGCGTTCTATTTGGCAACGTTATTTGTACTTCGTCCAGACTTGTGAAAGCCTGAGATACTTTTTACAAAAAAATTACGACATTTACCATTTTATTAACATGTTGAGTAAAATGTAGGTTCTGATATGATAATCACTTTGCTGTGTGTATATATACTGGAGCCTGATTTATAAACTCGACTTTCGATTCAGATTTGGCATTGAAAGAAATATCAATAAATTTAATTGCCCAATTCATGTAGGGTGCTCCAAACTATAAAGGTTGCTGTTGTCTAAAATTGTCGAAATATTATCAAAATAAGAACATTTTAAATCTACTATCCAAGATTTAAGCCATTACGTTAAATGGGATAATCAGGACTATTAAGTTCGCGTTTCCAGATACTATTTAAAAAGCCAATTAGTAGGTTTGGAAAAGGCAACAAAATTGCTTATTATTTGAAAATGTCGATCAAATCAAATATGTAATAAGAACTGAAAACTCACGAATTCATGATCATGCTCTTAAAAATTCAGAAATATCGAAAGGCAGCGGCCCTAATTTAAGGCTAACTTTTTATAAGTGCGCCAATCTACTGCAAAAATAAATTATCATAAATCATTTATTGACTACTAATTAGATAAAGTAACGGTGAAAATTTGAAGCGGATTTCCGTCTACTCGATGATGACATTCAACAATTGCAAACTTTTAGTTTGTCCAGCTGCAAATCTGACCATGTATATTCGAGTTGGATCACCCTATATAATCTGGATATTGGATATGTCTATAACCACTACAAAATCCTCAGCGTCGCTTGCAAGCATAGATACCGATTTTTTGTCAAAACAATATGAAACAAAGCGTAACACTATATATCTAAATATGAGATTAACAGTTTTGTTACCCCCATGTTCTCGGTATGCCAAAGCTAAACTTTAGTCTTGGATGAGGCTGAAACTGGTAGTTGTAAATGGAAAATTGTTAATCTAAGACTTTAAATTTGGCTTTTACCTGCGGAGAATAGGGGGTTTCAATGCTTACATATGTGCTGAAAAATCAAGAAAAATTGGTGTCCGAAAATACCATAATTAATTGAAATTTAAAGGCTCGTTTCCCCGATGATAGTTTTTGTGATAGTTGTTGTCTTGAGGGTAACTGTCACAACAAATAGTCGGACGACAGTCGGTATCGTACTGTTTCGTTTAACTAGATGTATATAAGAAAGCATGATAGTTCTTTCTCTGAGTGGCAATAGCTCAATACCTTCTATATTGGTAATTACGACGGCCCTAACAACATTTTATACGCGGATATTCATGACACATCTATCGAGGTGATTTTCGTCAAAATATACTTTCATGAATGTAGTAATATAATGAAAATAAGCTTTACATGTGGACATCAAACTTATGACTCAACGATCTGGTAACTCGAAAAAGGAAGAACGAGCCCGTATTATTAATATTTTAAACTTAAACATTATTTTACATTAAACATAGAGAAACGAAAATTCCTTGCTGAAAATATATTATTTACTTTAAAAAAAAAAAATTCAAAACGCGACCAGCAATCAACAAAATCCATAAAATCTTCGGATTTGGATCCTCTCCCACATTCCACTAACAGTTTCGCTATCCATTGAAACCCAATGACCTTTACAAGGTTAGAGGAGATCACACAGGAAAATACTATACTTACGAAAACTGACCGTGCCGTTCCCATTAGTATCAAATAACTGAAAAGCAGTTTTATAAAGGGCGTCAGGGAAACACAAGAGCCCCTCGAAAGCCTGGAACTCTGGATAAGAAATAAGGCCATCCTTGCTGGTGTCGACGATACCAGCCAGCAGACGCACAGTATCCTTATTGTAGTCGTTTTCGCTCAGCAATCCCAAATACTTGATAATGAAGTCATCGGCTGTCATGAATTTCTCCCCGTTCTTCTCGATGGTGGCATACTTCTGGAATACTTCTTGCAGTTGCGTGGGGCTAGCTCTTTTTAAATACCCCCCTCCCTGAAATAAACACATTAATACATATTTTGTTAGTTGGAGTAAGTATAAATAAACTCTACAAACCTCAACGAAAGGAACGGATTTCGCCATGATAAGGACTCTTGAAAAATCTAGGAAAAGTGAGGTGAGAAGTCAGGAACACAATTTAAAAAGCGCGACCCGTGCATTGCTTACATCATTATGCTTTCGCTAGATTTCAGTAAGTTAAAAATAAATTCAAAATAGCGGTAAGGTTGCTCGCAGAACGCTGAATAAGAATATACGACAATATTGCCATGTGATTTGTAGGAAATGTGTTAAAATGTAAGCAAGGAGAATAAAATTGTCGAACGTCATCATAGAATCGCAAAATAGAATGACAGATTCACAATGCTAATATTAGGCAATAAGCTAGAATCCTGGCTGATAATTAGCCATTGTGATGAAGCTAAATACAGAGGAACGTTTGATATTGTTGAATCGGAATCCGTCCAAGATTGTTATAATTTGTTAAGCACCACGGCTCTAAGCTCCAGTCAATTTTATCCAAGCCTGGCTGCTCGATGTGGTTTCAAAATTGAAAACTTTAACATTGTTGCAAATATTCGCAGTAGGCAATCTTAACAATTCGCATCACAGATAAAGAAATTCTTTTAAATGATTTTGGGCCAAATTCAAATCGGTCTTTAAAAATTTTATTTAAACATTTTCAATATCATTACCACATAAACTGCTCATCCGTTCCAATTATATACCATTCTTACCTTATTTAATAGTGAAAAAGGCATAGTTATTTGCCGATCTGAATTACCTAGCCTACACTCACGAGATGTTTGACTTTTAAGGAGTGATAACACAATAAAATGCAATCTATAGTTTCTGTGAGGACATTTTATCGTTACGTGTGTATACACATACTTGCCAATGCTAAACTTGAATTAAATTTCGAGGATTAAAAAATCCTTATCTGTGTCGTCATTACGAAGTATTATAATTACACAATAAAAATTAACGCCGATGTTTGCCACGAGAAAGTTTCCTATTTTTATTTATCGCCTCACATTATAGCATCATGGTTAATGATGATGATCACGGACTGTTGTTCGACGATATATTGACACTGAATTTTATTTGGAAGAACGGTGATTATGAGCATGGTTATCGGATCAATGATGAAAACAAGAAATATGTATTATACATCATATGTAGGCTATTTGGGTGTACAGTGTCAATTTCAAAACTCTGAATTACCTATAACTATGAAAATTGAATTTTTTTTACTTCGTTCAAAAACTGTTTCGGCAGAATGGAAGGGGAACCAGTCTAATAATGGTTGCAAGTTGTTATGTATGCCTCTAAGGGTGGTAGCTACCCTGACTCTAAAATTTTAAATTACAATACCTATCATGTGATACCTCATTTTAAAGGTCTTTATAAACTGCGTTTAAAAAATTAGTTTCGAAAAAAAATCAATTTTGGAGAACACTACAGCATTTTAAATAGAGAAATGTAAAATTAAAATATTCACGAAAACTGTTCAAAATGTTTTATGAAAAAGTTTTTTCATGTTCTGAAAAGAATGTCAATTTTCAGAGTTATATGCAATCTAAAGTTTTGAAATTGACACACTGTATGTGTATTGACTAAAGGTGGCAAAAAACATCAATCAACAATAATCAGTGTCGTTCGAAAGTAATTGAAGAATAAAATATTTCAGGAATGGCTTGAATAAAAATTACCAAATTTCCTTCAAGATGTTATTTGCGATTACCACGTTCAACTTCCCATTTTTTTAAATGAAGAATCTGTCTGAGAATCATATTTTTTTAATCATCTTGATATAAACTTCTCAAGTACCTTGATATCTGTAATTGCTTTTCAAACATTTTTAGATTCATGTACAAGATGAGTCTTAAATGGCGAATCAATTCTGTATTACGTTGCAGAACGACCTTAAGGAAATATGGGAAAAATAATAGAAAAATTCCTGGTTGAAAACTAAATAGAGTTACTAAGGTGTTAAACTAAAGAGTTAACTTCTTTATTATCCAATTTTCTTTTTATTATTAAACATTGCAATAGAGTACTTGGTATTTCTGGATATGAGGAACTAGTAACAATTGGAAATGTTCAATGTAAGTTTCAAATTTTCAATTTCTAATAGAAGATTTTTCGATGCAAGCGTTCTAAAATTGCATTTGACAACAATGTTTTTAGAATTAAACAATAATTATATCAGTACTTCTAAAATTGACATTAAGTTAAAAAAATAAAGTAAAGTTTTTACAAAGTGTTTATATTTAATTATTTATTCATTTCCTTATTTATCCAATATTCATCAATGGTGAATATGGAAATATGATGTGGATTTTGGGAGAATACCATGGAAATTCACGTGAAGAATCAAGGTTTTATGCAATTAGGTGCACAGGTAAATATTTCCAAACATGCATGTTTGTGTATTGAAGTTCATGGACAACATTTTAAACATTTCCTATAAATTTCCATAAAATATTGTGAAATCTACTATTTTTATTTTCATTAATAACTCCGTCAATTTTTCAAACAAATTTTTTTATTATTTTTCCCATACTCCCGACGACCGCCCTGTAACGTACTGCAGAGCTGATTCATCATTTAAGACTCACTCTGTATATATTTTTAAATAAATTTAAAAAAATCTGTGTTGGTTTTTTTGCGACTCTAGAATTAGAGATTGTGTAACTTTTATGGTGAGTTTACCAAAATTTCTTTGGCTTTGGGAATTTGTGACTTTTAGCCCTACTTTGGGATTCTTCTCTTTTCACACTCATTTTTGGGGGCAATAGAAATTTATATAGTGGTTTAAAATATTTCAACCTACAGATTTTGTATTGTTTTTAGATTATGTAACTTTTTAGGAGTAGAGTTTAGAATGTATTTCTCATTTTTGAGAACTTTTGCATTTCTAAAACTGTAGAAAATAATTTTCTATGTTGAATATTGTTTAATTTCTTTTAAATCAAGTACATTCTGTAAGTAAAAAGTAAAAGCAGTAAGTATACATAGGAAGCACATTATTAAAAACTGGAAAATGAGCTGGAAGACATTAAGGGCTAGTGAAAAAATGAATGAAAACAAAGAAGAAATCAATTCTGCAAATAATTACTTCACTCTTCTTGAAAAGGGATGAAAGTCAAGAAGGGACTTAGAGTTCAAATTCATAAGGTTGATGTTAAACTACACAGTAAAAATGATATGAGGTAGTATGCAGTATTTCTGATTTTAAACAAGCAAATTGATCTTGAAAAATCAAGTGTTAAAATGCACCCTGCAAAGGAAACAATACTACTGCTTGAAGATGTTGCGCACTGCAGTTATTTTCAGGAAATATTCATTCACACTTAACTCTTCTTAACTCCTTCGTAGTGATTGTGATAATAATTGAAAATTCATTAAAAAACCTGAAATTTCAAATGTTTATGTCAGCCACGCAGACTGAACATTGTAAGGGTAATTATTCAGAAATGTTTTGCAGTAGGAGATGAACTGCAAATGTGAGACATTGATTAAATCATATGTGTTGCCCTTATCTTGGAAGCTCAGGATAGGGGCTTTTACTCTTTCTAGTAATATTCTTTACAATGGGGCATTTCACATGGCAGTTGCTCCAAAACATAAATTTAATTTTTAAAGCATGCTACATGCCTTATGAATAGATTTCAGAAACTAAAGCATATTTAGCATCGATGCTGCTCAGATCTGTATGAAATAGCGAAAGGAATATAACCATTAAGTGTTAGAAGATGATTATCTCAACCACGCTATTTAAAAACTTCATTATTTTAAATGCTTTAAATAGTTGCTAATAAGATTCTGTTTATATTTATGTCTATACTAACCTCCTGGCAGGATGCTTTGGATATACAGGGCACTTTCACCATTTTACAAACACAAACAGAAGAACTTCAAAGTTTTTTGCCACTGGCCACTGCTTAAAATCACTTATTTGCGGAAACGAGATTTACTTTTTCCAACAATTTTAACTACGAGTTCAATCACCTTTTTGTCGCATTTATAATGTATGTTTAAAGCTCTATGGTATAATAAATACTGAATTAAAAAGTTCAGATCTTCTTAAAGTTTTTTGCTCTCAAAACATGAAGGATTTAGTAAATGATTAATTGAAATTTGGGTAAAATCCAATTTTTTAAGGCGTTAACCTATTGACATTCATGTCGAATTGACGTCTATAGTTTTGTAGGTTAAAACTACTGACGTATAAAATCATACCGGACGCGACCAACGTACAACTTGGTTTCGTTCCTTCTACGTCAGGAGCACGTGCTGGGTGGTACAAAATAATTGGCAGGATTTATTTTTTCCTACTTCCTAATTTAAGTTCTTGCTGTTGCTTAGGGCCTAAAGAATTGAACAATAAAATCATAAGTTAAAAACGCAAAGCGTCGAAGCTTAACAAACCCATTTTTTTCTCAATTTTCAAACTTTGACTTGTGGTACCTCGGGCAGATGAGAGCCAATTGCTTTAAAAAAAAGCTAAAATTAACCGTCCCGACAAGCTCTATAAGATGCCGCAAACCGCTTTACGATATCCAGTAAAATTTTCGAGATACAACATCATTTTGGTCCCGGATTTTTGCAACTTTTTGGTGCCGAAAATGACGGTTTGTGTCTGAAAACAATCAGACTTTTTCGGGAATGCCAAATGTCGGCAATAAACTATAACGAAAGGGTATCATAACCCTGGAAACTTTCTCATAATGGTGTCCCTTGAAGTAGTTTATTGCCGATAGAAAAGGGATTTGCACTGTAAAGATTTTCCAAGAATCCCACTGCAGTACATCTGTGATATTGGTTGCAATTAGCCATAGTCATAGAAAAGGTTGTAAGCCCTGGTGATTTAAAAAAAAACCGACTAGAGGCAAATAAAGGACCAATTCCTGGTACCGCGAAGGACGTCCAATTCAAGTAATTCAATAAAGGGTCGTTACCGTGTGACAAGGGAAGGGTAGTGGGAACTGACTGTTGAGGCTTCCACCCACTTTTTAGTCAGTTCACACTAGACCTCATCAGAGATTAACAATTCGCAAAAAGTCAAAATTTGCCCTTGAAATCATCAGACACCAATCACTTGTCAACACCTTTAAGCTAAGAACTTTGTTAATACAGGGTGAGTCGGGAGGATCGTGCCAAATTTCAGGAGCGTGTTGTACATGAAAAATAAATGTAAAAAAACTCAAATGTTGTTATCCGATTTTCGTTTGTTTACAGGTTAAAGCGTAAATAAAATTAAAACATAAAATTAACAAAATGTATAAATTTCATAAGAAATTCCATAAATTAACGTTTGGATATTATAGTAAATGTTCAAAAATATTGTCATTAACTTCTAAACATTTTCGGCGTCGTCTATGAAGAGCATCCGTTGCGCTCCTGATTGTTTCATGTCTTTCTTTAATGGCAGCTGCAGCATTTCTAATGCGTTGAATAGTGCATCTTGAGTGTCCACTTTTACTCTGTACACTTCAGTTTTAAACCAACCCCACAAACAATAGTCTAGTGGTGTGAGGTCTGGAGACCTCGGAGGTCAACTAATAGGGCCACCACGACCAATCCAACGTCCAGGAAAGGTACGTTTATGGTAAGTAAAATCCTAGTTAAAAAAATTTATTTACGCTATAACTTGTAAACAAACGAAAATTGGATAACAACATTTGAGTATTTTTACATTTATTTTTCTTGTACAACACGCTCCTGAAGTTTGGCACGATCCTCCCGACTCACCCTGTATACAAATTCAAAAAGTCAATCAAGCAATTCAATTCAACTCAGTTTCTTTCGGTCTGGCAAAAACGAGAGTGATCCTTCGGAAACCAAAGGTTTAGAACCAGCCGCGAAAGCAGAACCCACTAACTACTACATTGTCCAGGGGAATGACATAATTCCCCCCAAGACAGTTTGGAAAACGTACCTTCCCAAACCTCCACAACCACAATGTCGTCATCCACGGTGCATATACAGGGGGTTAAAAAAGTATTCGCACATTAATATTTTTTTACATGCATTAAAGAAAACTACGAAAACTTATTATCATTTATAATATTACATTAAATAAGATTTAAGTAGAATACGCATAATTGCCCCAAAATGCAACATATCCCAAATAAGGATTTGCGCACTGATGTTTATTTGCAAAATCGTATTAACTTATTTTTTGTATCAATTGGAATGTTTGTTTTTAATTAAATTGGTAATGTTATTTCTATTACGGAGAAATTTAATCAGTTTGAACTTGATCAGTCGAAAAATGAGTCCGAAAAAGGATGCAATTGATATATGCAAATGTACAAGAATAATTTGCCTTTATGAGAGTGGTAAAAATTATAGAACAATAGCAAATAGCGTTTTAACGTATCATTTTCCGCACAGTAAGTTACAGTGGGGCAAAAAATTCTGCATAAACTTATTTAAAATTCAGGGGTTGGTTTTTGGGAAAGACGCTCGGATGCGTCAATTTTTATTTTTTAATGCGGTTTTTTTATGGTAAATTCATGTATACAGAGTAGCCCAAAAATCAGGTCAGGTTCGACCACTAACTTTATTTTTTCAAATGGAAACACCTATTTTTAATTTTTTGTGTAGATTTTACGTAAAATTCTATGTAGATATATATCATATAATATATCCTATATTTAAACTTAACAGTTATCGAAAAATTTACGATTGAATACATATCACAGTGGAATTTTATATAATACATTTGTTTAAAAGAAATTTGTGGAAAAAGTGGTACAAACCATTAGAATCTGATTTAATAAGTGGTCGAATTGTGCCTCCATCGACTTCTTTCTCGAAGATTGGAGGTCGACCAGATCTAAGAAGGTCTTTCACGTGTTCCGCTCCTCCTAAATTTTCTTTCAACTCTGCTTACAGTAAATTACGATATTTGCTTGTTGGGAAATTTGGCATTAAATATTTCGCAAACCTCTTTTTAGGCCCTAATTTGATCATAACATCCTGTCATGATTAATATGTCTATTTTCTGCATTTCACTCAATTTAACCCGGTTTTTGTAACAATATTTAGTTGCATTTTACACTCAACAATATTTGACTTAACTATTGAAATTTACATTGATTCCAATGATTTGTACTGTTATATGGAAATAAATAAAAAAAACTACCAAATAAATCATCGTTTTGGTTATTGATATGTTAAAGAATTGAAACTGCTTTTCTTAGTTGCACAGGGTGTCCCAAATAAGATGTTCTATTCCCTTATCTCGGAAAATATGTAAGTTACGTCAAAAAGTTTCCTACAAAAATTCAGTGATATTTAAAGTCCTTTATTATGTAATAATTTAGCACATACAGAGCGTATCATTTTTGCGGTATAAATATCAACTTTATTATTTTAAATGGAACTCCCCTTTTTTGGTATTTTCGGGTTCCTCCTCAATTTGAGGCCACTTTATGTAAAGTATCTTATGTCTAAAATTTACCACTTCTCGGTTATTTCGGAGAAGTCGAAAATTTTTTCCTCTGTAGGGTCCTACGGAAATGAATACTGTGCCCTAACCGTTGCGAATTTCGAAATCGATCTTCTAAGGCTACAAGAGAATTCAATAAACTACGTTTTGGCTTATTTTAGTTTGAGGAAAAGCCTTTCACAACCACCGAAATATGCCTCAAAATTGTATTATTTCCAACGTCAATAACTTGCTCTTTCCTAATAGAATGCTCTATATATTTTTTCATCAAATAATGTTCAACTTAATTGCTTATAACTTTGCTATATATGTCTCTATAATAAAAAGTAGTAGTTTAGCGTAAAAAGCACTGAATATAAAGAATCTTTGGGTTTTTGTTATTATCGCATTCAAGTATGAATTGAAACGGCTGCTAGACAAAAAGTTTTGCGTTTTATTAGCTAAATGGTCGATAATTTTAAAACGTATTCAATGCAAGAAAAATTAGATCTTTACAATTATTATATAAAATGCAATTAAAGTATTACTCTTGCGTTATGGATATATCAGCAAAAATTTTCCAATACAAGAGTTCCGATAAGGTCAATATTCGTTAGAATTACACAAAATTTACACGAATCTGAAGTCTTGTGATATTCTCATCGAGTTAAATCGAGGAATGTTTTAATTGAAGGAGTTTAGGTATAGGATATGTTACATGTAACATACGTAGAATCCAAATATTAAATAAAAAATATATGTTTCCATTTGAAAAAAACAAAGTTGGTGGTCGTACCTGATCTTTGGGTTACTCCGTATACGAGAATTTACCATAAAAAAATTGCATTGAAAAATGAAAATCGACGGGTCCGACCATTTTTTCAAAAAACCAACCCCTGAATTTTAATTGTGTTTATGCAGGACTTTTGGCCCTCCCTATATAATAAAAAGGTACGAAGAAACGGGAAACATAAAAAATAAACTTCGTTCTGAGAGACCTAACAAATTGAATGCACCAGAAAAACGTTTATAATTAAAAAACTGTAAAAAATCTATTTGTCAGCACTCAAACATTGACGACTGATCTCTCCACATCAGAAAAGAACGTCCATCCTTAAACTATCAGAAACATTCTTCATGAAACAAATATTTTTGGCAGAGCAGTAAGGAAAAGCTGTTCATCTTCGAGAAGTATCGTCAAAAATGTTTAGAATTTGTCAAAGTCTACATAAAGAAACCTTTGGAATAGCGGATAAATATAATTTTTCCGATGAAAGTAGGTTTTGCCTTTTCGGTTCGGATGGGAAACGGTTTGTGTAAAGAAAACAAAATACAGGGCTGAAGCCATAAATTTTGAAACCTACAGTAAAACATGGAAGCGTCTTATTTTGGTGATATATGGCGTATAATGGAGTAGCAAATCCAGCATTTATTGAGGGTATAACGAGAGCTAGGAGTTATATCGACAAATTGCGTCATAATTTAAGGCCGAGTGCTGTTAAATTAAATATGGAAAGTAATTTTTTCTTCCAACAAGATAATGACTCGAAAAATTCAGCCAATTTCGTGAAGGAGTGGTTGTTGTATAATGTTCCCCGCAGGCCTATTAGTCCATCACAGTCTCCTGATGTGAACCCTATGGAAAATTTGTGGAATAGCCTGGACATGCAAATTCGAAAACGGTACATTTCCAATAAAGAAAACCTGAAGACAGTGTTACTTGACGACTCATCCCTAATCTCTTTAGAATATATTCAAATTCTTAGTAATTTAATACCCAGAGGGTCATTATTGATGCCAACGGGATGCATACTCACTATAAGAAACTATGTTTTATTAAGTTAACGCGTTTTTTAATAGTTTCATGATGTGCAAATACTTATTTGAGTTAGATATTTGTTATTTTATTTGTTTTATAAATTTTATGACTTAATTTAGAAAAACATATTTTTTGTTAATGTTTTATTTTGTAGTATTGTATAAATTAAAATCATTAAAATGACTATAAGTTCTTCATATATTGAAAATAGTAGCAGCGCGCAAATACTTTTTTGTCTCACCATATGTAGGTCCAAGATTTTAAATTCTAAATTAGAAAATAAAATTCATTGTTTTTGCAATTCGAGTGTCAACTCTGTTTCTAATTAGAGCCTAAATTATTTGTCAATTATGACTCTTCCATCATAACTAACAGTTTCCAAAACTTTCTAAGGGCATATACTCAGTGAGTACCCGTGACGCGACTAGCCGTCTGATTGACCATAAGCAAAAAAAAGTATGTTCGCTTACGGAAAAACTTTATTTTTATTCGAACTATCAGACGTATGAAAATATTAATAAAAATAAACATACTCCGTACGTTAACAAACACTTTTATTGCACGCAATCAATCGGCCAACCGGCTGCATCACGGGTACCCACTTAGTGCGTCTGTACCCTAAAAGTGTAAACAACATTACCATAAACTTATCAATAAAAATTAGGAATTCTGGACAATTTGGTGAAAAAAAAACTATGGTTATTGTTCATAAGAGAATTAAATTTATAAATTCTACGTAGAGTATTACTTCGTCGTTGAAGTTAAGTTTTAACAGATCGAGACTAAATATTAAGTTTAATAATGGCTTTATCTTCATATATGTTAGAAGTCGTGTAGTGTATTAACTAAGTGAGAACCGAGGTTAATCTATTAGTTCTAATTAATAATGTTCTACATACACTTAGAATTCAATCTAGGTACAGTATATTAGGAACCCATGTGCAACGCTTATGAACATTACTAATTCATTAGGAGTTTTGCCTTTATGACCAGATGTTGGTACCCAATTTTCCAAATCAAGAAATCTCTGTCCAATAGATTTTTCTATCGCCTTTTTTTTCAAAACCAGCATTTAAGCACATCTCGAATTTGGAGGTCTTCTGCCATTTAAGAAGACCCCAATTATGTTATTAAAGTTAGTTATGTTATCAGCCTAGACTTAGTAGATGTGTCTATGATGTCCTCCCAGCTTAGTAGGTCTATGTGCATATACTATGAGCATTAGTATTTAAACTTTGTAAAATGTAAAACTGGGGTCTTTTTCTGGTAGTTTTGGACTCTTAACTCGGTACTTTGTATGTTACTCGAACACTTACTCGCATGCCAATACTTTACTCACGATTCCTACACATGTTTAATTAGCACATCAGCAGGTTTTCATTGAAAGTTGTTATTCGTAAGGTTTCTTGTTGTTAACTTGCGCGAAGTTGATCATCAATAAAGCTTTGTTACAGTTAAAAAGGTTGTTTGTTTCATTTATTTGCATGAACACGGTGTTTCCGCTAACTCAGGATGGTCCTTCGCAATCATTTAGTCCATTACTACAACAAGCAATATACAGGGTGAGCCATTTAACGACACGATTGAAGATTACTCAAAAACGGTGTGATGTTTAAAAAAATGTTTCAAATAAAAGTTGTCCAGTACAGAGAGACACATGTCATGAAGTTAGTGGCTTCTAGCCAAAACGTTATTTTGAGGTTATTTCAAGAGAAACTTCCTTTTCAAATGGTAATCCCGTAGTTTTTTTACTGATTTTTGTAAATTAAAAAAAAATGAATATCTTTTGTTGGGACAATTTTTTTATTAAAAGTTTTGCTGCAGAGTTATCCTTGATTTATGTCCAATTTTTGAGATAGTCGAAATTATTCAATCTTTTTTCTTGAAAAGTTTTGTATATGCATTATAAAATTTTTCTAGAAAAAAATGGAATAATTTCGACTATATCAAAAATTGGACAAACATTAGGGATAACACAGCAGCAAAACATCTAATAAAAAATTGTTCAAACAGAATAAATCCATTTTTTGAAGATCTACAAGAACTTGCAAAAAAATATAGAGTTACCATTTGAAAAAAAAGTTGCCCTTGATATGACCTTAAAATGGTGTTTTGCTAAAACTCATTGACCTCATGACATGTCCTCCTCTTTTCCGGACAGTTTTTATTTGAAGCTTTTTTTCATACAACATACCGTTTTTCAGTAATTTTCAATCACAACTTTAAATGGGACACCCTGTATAACAATACATAATATTACAATTTCAATTTCTACAATTTGTGTTTATGCAAATGCGCTTTCGGCAAAGGATTTGATACAAATAAGCTTGCGCCAAACGTATACAGGTTTGCTCATCATTGCATCAAAGTACGATATCTTAGAAAATATGTGTATAAATATGTGTATAAAACAATAAAAAACTTCATATTAAAGTTTTTGGTCATTACGATATGCGCATTTTAAAATTATCTTCAA
Organism: Euwallacea fornicatus; assembly: GCF_040115645.1. NCBI lineage: Eukaryota > Metazoa > Arthropoda > Insecta > Coleoptera > Curculionidae > Euwallacea > Euwallacea fornicatus. The sequence continues at coordinate 450,536 of NC_089560.1, read as the reverse complement.
ATATACAGGATCCGCTATAAAAATGTTGTAGTACCAAGTTATGTTTTTTTAAATCAAACCTGCCAATTTGTTGTGAATTTTAGATTTATCATGAAATTTTGAGGGCAGTTTACATAAAGGGTTTTATACAAAATATATACCGTTTACGAATTAATAGAGAAAATTCTAAAATTTTGATAGCTGCAACGTCTCATGGAAATCGGTGTTATATCTTAATCGGTGCGAATGTCGGGATCGGTTTTATGGGGCTCCAAGACGACCCAAGAAGATATAATAAACTACGTTTCAACGTGTTTTAATAAAAAGAAAAAAAAAAACATCTGCATAACTCTCGAAATAGGCCTCCGACGTTGAATGACTTCAAACCCCAATGACTCGCTTATTTCAAACGGATTGCCTTAACATTTTATTAAAATTTTAAGCACCCCCAAACAGGGTGTCCCACAAGGATCACCACTATCGCCATTGCTATACAACGGATACTGCCACGACATATACAATTACAACCAACAAGACAAAAACTATTATGACAAAAATACTACAATACGCCGATGACACAGCACTCATCGTACACGACCAAACCACCGCGAAAGCTGTAGAGAAACTTCAAACACTCACCGACGATACAATGACCTGGTTCTATAGATGGAGACTAACACCCAACCCCACCAAAAATCAACTGTTATTACCAAACCACCGAATAACAGACAACTCCCCAACAATACTAGCAGATGGTTACAGGACTGAACATAAACAATACATAAAATATCTTGGAGTAACAATAGACCAAAAATTAAAATTTATCAAACACGCGCAAAACATACGAACTGAAATAACAAAGAGGACAAAACACTTCAGAGGATTAACATACAAAGACAAAGGGATCAGTACAAAAACAGCAACCAAAATATATAAATCCATCTGTAGACCACTACTTGAATACGGGCACATACTGAGAGCGAATATCACAAACAAAACAAAAAAACACATACAGGCAACTGAACAAATTGCTCTTAGACTAATAACGAAAATTAGACATCCGAGAAACACTCTACACAACCCACCCAACGAAATGCTATACGAAAGAGCACAAATAACCAAAATAACGGAAAGACTACAACAACTACAAACTAATTGGAAGAACAATCCACGCAACTGGACGATACTGAACCCACTTACGATATCAAGACAAACGAGACAATTCCGCTTCCTTTTTCCTTCTAACACCCTCTTAGAATGTTTTGATGGACAATAGGAAGGTCCGGTTTTTTTTTCGATTGTATTCAAAGGTTAAAGAGGTAGCTAGGTAATAGCATAATATTGTTACAAAACAAAACTGTACCCATGGACTGAAAGACCATATGGGTCGATGGCCCCTTTCCACTGGAAATAAAGATTTGTTATACCTGGTGGTCCATTTAACCTGACAAATCGGGATATCTCGAAAATTACGCATCAGATTGAAAAAAGTTTCAAATGAAAGTATTTTGTCTCGAATAAATCCACGATATAACACTAACCATGACTTCCCAACTCTTTCACTTGGGGTTGGGGCGGGGGTAACTTTGAAATCTCAAATGGCAACCCTAATTTTTTATTGCAGATTTGAATTTTACGATAAAAATTACTTGGAGTTTGTCTGAAACTTTTTTTTCGATTCGCCACAGATGGCGCTGTAATCGGAAAAATTTGTTTTATTCTGATTCTGAAAGAAAGCATCGTGTCTTTCATATTTTTAATGGAAACTTGTTGGCTTTTTTGGGTACCTCCGATAATTTAAAGAAATAAAACCGTCTGTGACAAAAAGTAAATTTCATATCGTTTACAAAGACAGTGAAAGAAATTGTAAATTTTTTATTGATGATATTTTCATCTAGGCAGTACCGATAAATAAAACGAAAAACCTCAGTTTTACTTCTTAAATTTGTTTATTGACTGATTTCTTATTAACACGATTTCTCGAAAAATATTTCATCAAATTCAAAAAACTTGATAGCGTTGAAAAGAAATTTCGATGATCTTTAAAATGAGGCATCACTTGACCTCTAATCCCATTTAAGGTTTAAGGGTTGCACCTTTCCCCGCCAAAGGGTTGAAAGTGGCAAAGTTGACAATGGTCTCAAAAGATTTCCTCCTCGAAATAAAAATCGACGGGTCTCAACAATTTTTTTTTGTTTTGTGGTAAATATGAGAAATCGGCCTTGTTTCGTTTTCTTTGGCCCACCCGCTATGATCCAGAGGATAGCTTCTTTAGTAGAACCTCTGTGTGATGCCGTTAATGTTCTATATAACCCTGCCACTTTGCCCTGTGCACAAAAATGGGAGATATTAAAAATTTATATCAAATATTAAAACCTTTTGAGGTCATAACGGTGAGATTAAGCTCAGAAAAAGAAACAGTTCTTTCTAAAATAATTCTCATAGTGAAGGTGCTTATATCGTCTCTAGAGAAAAAAAGGATCATTATGCGCGACGCGGGTATACTTTTAATAAGTACATTGTTACGGTCAATTTGCAACGATTTGGAAATCCCGAAAAAACTTATCGATGGGAAAATGCACTTATTTACATTCAGGTTTTAAAATGAAGGGTTTTACCTATGATGAAACGTTAAAAAGGGTTGAAGATAAGTTGTAACATGAAATGGTGGCAATGATTAAGAAAAGTGGACAGGTAGAGGTTACAGTGGAATCTGAGCAAGAGTCTGTATCCTTCGATGAAAGTGTCAATTCTTGATCGAATAAAAACGATAATAACTTAATATGGCAGAACTTTGACAGGAATATAAAATTATCTAATAAAAAAAGTCCCACAGCAACAACAATCGCTGAGAGACGAATGTATTTAGAAGATGCCAATGTAGACTGAAGAGAAATTCCTTTATGTGGTGGATGGAAAGAGAACAGATATATCTCTGGTTGTTAATTTTGGCAAAAAATATTTATCTATGGTTGCAACATCTGTCCCGTGCGAGAAACTGTTTTCAAAGGCTAGACAAGTGATATCACAAATAGAATTAGAAATAGATTAAACGACACAAATGCAGGAAAGATTTTATTCCTAAATTTTAATAAAAATATTTAATGAAAATTTGATACATAATATACAAGGTAGATTGTCGAAAAGTATTCATGCAAGCTTGCGATCTTCTTTAAAAAAAATCGTTCAGACCCCTTTGAAACTCATTTTTTTTGTTTATGTGATTTATTTATTTTTGTTATGATTTTGTTAATTATAGTATATTAAGTTTCAGAATTTTTCCTCTTTTTAAGAGGTGTTATTTTTGGGTAATTAAATATTTTTGTAACGAATAAGATGTTTATTTCTAATCATAAGTGGGGTCGGTTACCTTAAAGTAAACATAAAAATAACTACATAACAACTAGTCTAAAGTAATGAGCGCTAGAATGCAAAATAAAGACATAAAGCGAGTCTTTAAAAGTAAAGACACTTACATCACTATTGCCCACAACTAATGATCTAGAAAACCATCTTAAACCGCCTCTGATCATCAGCCAAATTTCGTCGATCAACACGGCCCATAGAGCAGAACAGTGCAGTATGGAGTATACAGATCCAATCGAGGCTTTCTAGCCAAAATAACTCTGTAAGGATCGACAACTAAAGGAGACGGAGAATTAATTCGATTCAGATGCATAAAGTACGGCTATGTTGGAAAGGAACTTATGAACACAATCTAAAAGACTCGAAACTGTTCCCAACTACTCCTAATACAAGAAGAAATGAATTTGGACAGTTAAATATGAAACAAACATATATGGAGAGCGGTAAGTCTGAATTTAATTAATTGTAGATTTGGAATATACTTTGTTTCAATTCGCATGTTTTCAATCAGATGGTGAAGCGATTTTTGAATCGTCGATACAAAATCTCAACTTCAAGAAAGGCATAACGGTCAGAACTTCTCGCCACTACTTAACTTTAAAAGTGGACTTAAATTATATAGTTGTCACGTGATCGATAATAATCGATAATAAACTGGGTAAATCGATACGGCGATGTTATGACGCATGTCGATATTGAGGCATCGATTGGTATCGAATACATTTCTACTACGACTCTGCTACGTTAGATCTTTTCTTTAGTGATAGCCGCCATGGTGCAAGCGTTAAAGTAGTGGGCTCTTAAATCTTTATAATTACCTGATTTCTAAGGTTTCAAGGTAATTATTACAAATTAATTAACTACTACTTACTTTAAATTGTTATTAAATTTTTATTCCTGCTATAGGTAGTAGTTTTCTACCCAAGCGTTACTTGAATGCCACATTTTTCATACTTCCTCTGAAAATTGTTCACCTTAATCATCTCACTGTTGGAATTATACTTTTCTCATACCACACTAAATGGAAATAAATAATATATTAATAAGTAGAGTATGTGATATAGTGATTTGCAAATCTTATTATTTATGACATATTATTTCCAATAAGTACCATATCATGTATTTCGAGCATTCAAATCTTCACTTTTTTTTTTATCAATCTTTAGGAATTCCATATACCCAGTTTTTTCCGTACATTGTTGGGTTTTTAGAAAATCTTTGAACATTTGGTTGGCATTAATAATAATATCCAGAGATCCAACCAAAGTAAAAGTGCCAGTGCTAGTGCCCCATTTGGCAGAGGTCATGATAGCGCAGTGGGGACTTCTGAATGACATGTTGTCCTCTCTTTTGGTACAAATAATTACATCTGTTCTTAAAATGCTACTAATGCTTTATTTATTAAAAAAAAATTCTAGTGCTAAACATTAAAATTAGTAAAAGATTACTATCGAAGCACTACTTAAATACCATGTTTTTATATTTTGTGGTTGAAATAATCCACTTCTATTATTACACAGCTATAACCTTAATTACAAGGCATCACATGAAATAGAAATTAATAATATATCAATATGTGGAATATAGTGATTAGTAAATCTCATTGTTTTCTATAAGTACTATTTTACATATTCTGAGTACTGAGATCTTTATGTGTCTTCTATCTAGTTCAAGGATTTCTATGTTTTCATTTTTCTAATCATGTTTGAATTTTTAGTAAATTCTGGGAGATTCAGTCAGAAATTACAATAATATCTAGGAATCCAATCAAACAAAAAATATTAATGTTTCATTCAAGAGAGCCAATAATTTTGCATTTGACATTTCTTGTGGATGACACGTTTTTTTTTTACTTATTAACTATTATTTGCAATCTATCCTATGATAATAAGCAAAATTAAGTAATATATACAAGATGGCATGTACAGGGACGTTGCTGAAGTTAACATTATAACTTCATGGCAGGAATGAAAATTAAACTGGTTTGATCAATTCTTCGGAGTCTTCCCACTTCAGGCCAATCGCTCAGCCAAATATTAAGGTCCAAACCTCTTTAGTCTTCTGGTGGCAGCAGCAGTGAGGAGATCCGCAGCTAATCGATTGGGATGAGCGACCAGGCGATCTTGATACATGAGGATACAAGTAGCAGCTGATTTCATTGCGAACCCATGGAACTTTTAGGTCCTTATGTATTGTCTTGTTGTCGATGAACCATTGGCTTTTAGATATTGTTCGGAGAGCTTTTAACTGGAAGCGCTGCAGAATTTCAATATTTGAAAGGCTGGCAGTGCCCCAAAGCTGGATACCAAACGTCCAAATAGGCTTAAGAACTATCTTATAAACAAGGACCTCGTTTGAAAGGTTTAGTTGAGATTTGTGGCCCAAAAGCCAATACATCTTTCTGAACCTTAGGTTATGTTTCGCTTGTTTCATCTGGATATGTTTTTTTCCACATAAGGCGTTGATTCAGGTGCATACCCAGATATTTCGCAGACGTGTCTTGGAGTATAACCTCTCCATTGAGTACGACCGGAGGACATGTGTCTTGTCACGTTGTAAATGTAACATTTTTTGACTTTGTTCATTTATTGCAATTCTCCAATGGAACAGCCAGTCTTCAATGGAGTGGAGTTTGTGTTGCATAGCTGCTGCAGCGTTTCTGCAGTTAGCGTGGCTAGTTAACAGGGCTGTATCGTCCGCAAAGGTGGACAAAATTGATTCGTCATCAGTGGATGACACATTACTGGCTTTTTTGGGGTGAACATATTTTTTTGTGCTAATCAGTTGTATAGTCATTTCATAAGAAATGGACAGCCCTTACTTTGAAGTTCCTCTGTGCTTAGTATTTTAAAAATTAAAAATAGTAATTTTGTATATTGATACCTTAAGACTTTAAAAATATTGTTAAAAAAGTGATTGAACAAAATCAGGACTATATTCTCGAAGTTTACTATAAAACATCCATCCATATGTGATTTTTGTGTTAGATGGGTTCCTTTATTTTGATTTTGAAATTATTAGGTATTGTGATATTGATGTGCGATATATAATTGTAAAGTAATGCTACTTTGGTAACAGTCTTTTTAATAATATGCACTGCAAACTTTTATATCTACAATTTTCAAAATATTTAAATTGAAGCCAAGCAAACATTTCTATGAAATGAAACTTACACCCAATCACAATGCCTCATTAAGTATTACTAGGATTTCAGGTGATTTTTTGCTTTGATGATGAAACACATCAATGTAAAAAAACTTAGCTTGAATCAGCTGTACAATAAATAACTGCATTTTTAGTTTTACCTAAAGTTAAAATGTGACATATTTAGTTTATGCTGTATATTATTACTGACTAGATTAAGGGAATTCATGCCTTAATACATTCCATACCATTCTCTGATTGCAGCTCCTAGAAAGACTGATTTGTTTCTTTTAAGTGAATACTGGCACTATTTTGTTTTATTTGTGCTACTTGCTTATGTACAATTATTATACGGGATGGTCTATTTAAAACAGTCCACTTGAAATATGTTGAATGGATTTTTTTTTCGAAATACTTTGATACATATTAATTTTATTTTTAAGGGGGATATTTTTAGATCATAAATTCGTAGGTATAGTCATCCCCCTAAATGGGGTGGCAATCTCTTCAAGAATCTTAAATGGCACAGGGTAGTCTAGTGACACATCAAATCAAAGGTATTTTAATTCTCTTTATAAGTATGCTGAAAACTTTTTGCTTCGCCTTTAAATATTGAAAAAAAAACGTTTTAAAACATTGGTGAATTAAATGAAAAATAATTACCTAAACTCAACAATAATAAACTCACCAATACTGGTAATAATATTCTCTAATTTGTATTTTTTTTATAAAACTTTCCAGTCCTGTATGTTTCGTAACGGAGCATTTTTTCAATATAGTTTATTTGACAAACTATAATTATTTTTTCATGTAGAATCCCACCTTAAATATCTGTACGTCATTAAGGAACACCTTGTATATTGACCACTCTTGTTTTTGGAGCAGTATATTTTGGATCATTCTCATGTGGGAATATATATTTATTTTCAATGCCCATTTTGACAGCACTTTGACCTAAATTACTTCGGAGCATGTTGATGTAAGTTGTCGTATTTAAGTTTTCTTCTATTCAAACGAGCATACCCACCCCATGGTAAGACCCACAGCCCCACATCATAATATGTCCACCACCATGTTTGACGGAAACTCTAACAATTTGTTTCTTTAATTCCTCTTTAAGTCTTCTCCAGATTATTTTCTTACCATCTGCACCAAATAAATTGAACTTTGTCTCCTTTGAAATGATGACATTTTCCCAAAAAGTTATCGGCCTGCTGACATATTCCTTTGTAAAGACATGCCCTTCTTATGATTTCTTTTACTGATATATGGTTTTTTCTGAAGAGTTCTCTCATGGAGGCCTTTCGAATTCAAAGTTTTAATGGTTCTTCCACTAACCTGGGCAGCAGTAATAATTTGGACTATATTTGCTAAGGTTGATGCGTTTATAGTAGGATTTTTGGAACCTCCTTTTTTTTATATTCCTTAGTGTTCTCAAGTTAAGCTTCCGTGCACGTCTTTTGTCAATCTTATTTTCGGTTGTACCTCGCTCCTTATACCTTTTGATAATGTGTCAGACAGTGGAAGAGTTTAACTCAAGGTAATCAGCAATTTTCCGATATGATTTTTCTTGATTTTCAAGTAAAATGACGTTTGGTCGTTTATTAGCACTTAATTCTCTTGTTTTCATCACATTTGCGAACTGAATTATTTTAAAAACTACGTCTAAGTTATTTGAAAGAACGAGACATCTAGAAAAATTGAATGTATGGGCTGGGATTTTGGGAAATCGTATTGTTGGACCTTTTTTCTGCCTGATAACCTGACTGGTAAATCTTCAATTTTCTTCAGGACTTCACATACCCTCACATTGTGGATAGCCCTGAAAACCACGATTAGATCCTAGAAAATTATGTATTTTTTCAATAGGATGGCGCTCCGCCACACTGTAGTTCCTGTACGTAACTTTTTGGATCAACATTTTCCCGAACACTAGATTGGTAGAAGAGATTTTATTGAATGGCCCCTAAAATCACCTGATTTAACATCATTGAACAGTACCTTATGGGGTTATTTAAAAACTTTTGTTTATAAAACGAAATTTACCTCTTTAAAAGATCTTCGCCACTGAATAGTGATAGCACATGGTGAAATAACTCTTGAAATGCTACACAATGTGCCAGAGGCTGAACAGAAAATTTATTATTTTATGAAAGTAAATGCGTCGCCATTTGAACATTTAATTAGATAAATAGATAAGATAGAGAAATATTAAAAAAATATATTTCTTTCGATTTATTTCACTGATGTTTTAAAACGTTTTTTTTTACAGTTTCCAAAAGCGAATCAAAAGCATTTCAGCATACAAGTAAAGAGAATTGAAACACCTTTGACTCTCGGGGTGTTCCGAAGATAAAAATTTCATTCAAGATATTTCAGGTGGACTCTTTTAAATAAGTCACCTTGTATAATATAACATGGAAAAGTTGACTAATTATTAAAAAATGTATAACGACCCAAGAAATTCTCACCTGATTCTAAACATTATTGAAAATAAAAATCCAAGTATGCAGACCCAAATAATGTTTCGTTTTTCGAACATACCACAAAATTGTTTGGCAAATTAACATTGAGAGAAAATTAATTAAAATTATAGATAAACTTCAATCACTGGTTGTAGTACAATCACTATAATATGAATTCAAAATAGCATTGAAACGTCCATACTACTGGAAGTTTCGTTCATCTGACCAGAAAATTGTTTTTAATTTTTTTTTAGATCACTGACGATTATAAATTTGGTTAAGGCATCCTCTTGACGTCATTTACGTTAATTATTTTAAGCTAGTTAGGAAAAAATCAGTCAAAAGATATTAGAATTATTACAGGAATCGTTATTAAAAAAAAAAAATGTACACCCTGTATCTTGGAAACCATACATTTCTGGACCTATGTTTATAGGAAATTTTTTACCATAAAATGTCCTGAGAAATCACCTCTCTAAATATTGCCGCGCCTTTTTTAAACACTGCATATTTTTTAAAAGAGAATTATAAGTAGAATTTTTTTATTTTAGTCATTTTTTCAATTTTAGTCATTAACTAAAAAATATAACAGAAGAACTAAGTACTCCTAGGGAAAATTTGATCTACGAATTCACTTTCTCCGTTCCCATAAGTCAGAAGATAAAGAAAATGTGAGGGACGTCAAAAATGACATTTTTTCAAAATCACCTAGTAGTTGAAAAACACGGTAAGTTTTGTCAGCCGCATAATTTGTTTTATGAAAAAATAGCTCACTATTACTCACAACTGTTTCTGTTGCGCTATTCAGAAAACTTTCTAGGATACCTGCAAAAACCATTGAAAATGAGCCACCCTGTACTTTTTGTTAATTTACACTTGAATATAAATAATTTTATTAAACGAAAATAGTACCTCATATAAAGATATCAACTCGAAGACGCCTATCTAACACAACAATAATAAACTGCCCGGCCCTAAACTGGACCCGCCCCTTCAATTTTTTAATGAGTTTTTGTTATAAAAATTCGAAAGCAGCATTAAATGGGACAAAAATACTACGTTCTGACACTTGTTTAGTTTTTAAATGATGCTTACGTCGCCGGTAGAGCAAAATGGTCTATTTTTAAAATTCAAACATGGGTCACGTAATACTTTAAAATTAAAGGCCTTTCAAAACTATATGTAATGGTATATTGCAATTCAAAACCTATCAATTAGTTTTTAAGAAAACCAAGTATATATTTGGTAAAAAATACAATACAAACTCAGTTAAATGGTAGGTAAACATTGAAAAAACTTGTTTGTTGGTAGGAAATTGATTTGTTTTCGATTTTGTGCACATAAATAGTTTTTGGTTATTTTCATTTAACTTTTTATTATTTTCTTTGGTTAATAGAATATTCTTTGCCACCATAAAATCAAAAGCAATCGAATTTCCTAACAATAAACTAGTTATTTTATTGTTTACATACTATTTAACTGAATTTATTTTGCATTTTTATACCGAATTTATTCCTGTGTTTTTTTCAAAACTAATCGATAGGTTTTGATTCGCAATACACAATTTAATGTAGTTTTGAAAAAGCTTTAATTTGAAATGTCACCTGATCCACGTTTGAAGAAAAAAATCGGTCGTTTTGCCCTACCAGTGACGTAGGCAATATTAAATAAATAAATAAATGTTACAAAATAATATTTTTTGTTCTATTTAATGATGATTTTGAATTTATAAAAAGTTGTTATAAAGTTAACAGAAATGGGACAATTTAAAGTGGCACAGTGTACAATATAAAATTCAACATTTTTTATTGCATCTCTTTTGCGCCATGTCGAATGATCTTTCTATCTGTTGGATATGGGATTTAGAAATAATCACCATAAAATAGTTTTAATTCTGCTTTTATTAATTGCAGTCAGGAGGCACGCCCGTGTTGTCGCTAACAAAGTTCCATAAGAACTAACTATACAAAAGATTGGTAAGATTTCCACCACACTGCAATTAAGGACCAATACTACAGGCGTCCTTTAATTTATCACCTCGGCCATGTGGTTTTCATAACAAAAGATCTACTTTCAAGTAGATAAAAGGAACTAAAATATCCTATTTTACACTTCTTTCTGTACGATGCAGAAATGGTCATAAATCTAATAACCTTGTCTCTTCTAGTTAGTAAATTAGAAGAGAACACAAAGACTGTTGAATTTTGGACGTTATTGATTTTTACAAGAAATCCAACACTATCAATACATATTTTTTAACTTTACGTGTTAGTGACAAATTTTTTTAATAAGTCTAGAAAACCATAAAAAAGTTGCATGTTTGATCTCCACTGAATGATTCAGTTCAAGCTTGCACAAATTGTTACTTTGCTACGTGGGATCAATTTTTAACTCTTCACTACCACAACCTTTAAAGTTTTAGAAGAAAGGTATTTCTGGTAGGGCGAATGTGCATTTGCTGGTTTGAACCCAGATTAAGGCGTGGTGTTTCAATAACTGATCCTTATCGATTATGCTACTAAAACTATTCGCTTGTTCGTCATAACATTTGTTTTGGTGTAACTGCTGATGATTAAATGGATGAACAGGTCAGGTCAGTGGAGTTAAGTTATATGGACTTCTTGATGTAGGTTATGTATGTACGCGAATAGATTAGAAAAGAGAAGTTTTGATTTTTTTAATGCATGCTTTGTGAACAATTAATGTTAGTGAATGAATGAATATAGCAGTTTTAGTAATTGCTAAATTCTCCATTTTTTTTCTGAAAGAAAAACTGGAAAGTAACCTGAAATGTCCTGTACATGTTTTCGGAATTGATATGAAACCTTTAGTTTAAAATTCCCATTTCATTAAAAAAAATAGTAAATCGAACTCCAATTTGCACAAATGAATCTTTTATCAAAAAAGCTACAATTTTGTTTCAGTTCTAGATAAAATTGAGACATGTTTTACAAAAACCTGAATTCAAAATTATTTTTTCAGGATATGTAAAAAAATCGTTTACTTCAAAATTAATTATATTTGTTTCAATTTAAAATTTTAATAAAATTAGTCCGGACTGAAACAATGTCGATTTGTATAGAAGAATTTTAAATATTTTTTGGTGACTTTAAAAACGTAAAAAAAGTTTAAACATATGAAAGTTGTTATTGTAAGAAAAATAAAGAAAATCCGGAAAGTAGTGTTTACTTTCTTACTATAATGAGAAAACGATAGTCTTAATCACAAAATTAAATTTTGAAAACCATTGTTATTGTCGTCTTCATCCATTTCGATACCCAAATTGGTTTGATTTAGAATTCGTTCTTAGTACTCTTTGTTCTTAATGAGTCGCGGCAATGATAGTAAAAGGCTTAAGTTTTCCGCATTGTTTGAAGCAATAGGAATATGATCATTGTAAAGCTTTTTAAGTGGAATAGTAGATGGCAAATTTGTTTTAGCAACAATAGAAGTATGGACTAGTCGATGCAGGAATCTGGTAAAAACAGGAATCCAGATTTTCTAGATATGTATTTTCATCATTTTAATATTGTTAATGTTTATTGCTGGCTAGGGATTTTTAAGGAAAAAGTCGTATGTTGCTTCTTTCAAAAAAGTAATATTATGCCATTTATTCCAAATTAAAATGACTTGGATGTTCACTTTTGTCTCTGACATGTTTTGGTTCCAATTTTCTACAATTTTTGCTCTCTCTAGACGTCTTTTCCTTTTTTCTATTAAAGTTTAGCATTGAGATATCAGACTTGAAAATACCCTGTGTAATTGAATTACGTACATTGAAATAATTAATAACAACGTAAATTAACTTTATTTATAATCGCCTTTCTATTTGAATAAATTATATTTCTCAATGACTACTAGAACTAAAGCCTAGTGAACCGAAAGTGTATTATCAGCAAAATTACTATCCGTCTTATAATACTTGTGATAAACACTCCATTCAAAATGAGATAAGTTCAAGCTTGTGAAACATCCTCGCACTTGTGGAATGTTGGTCGTTCGGACGACATAATGAACCAATCATAGCCGACCAACCTAGGGATCACGCATTTGGTCTGTTTACATGTACTATATTTTATCTTCGTAAGATGGATTATAGATAGTGTTTCCTAGTGTAAATTGAAAACTATTTAATGGGTCGTTTGTATATAGGGTGTTCACTCAATTCGTTCATTAAAAGTTTACTAGGATCTAAAAGTGATAATAATGTGAAAATATGAGTTAAGTGAACTTCGACGTGTACTATTTTAAAAAATATTTTCAACTTCCTGTCACTTCCGGTTTAACCGGAAATAGCTATCAACTTGCTTATTTCAAATATGACTCCCAGTATGTTATTTTATTTTTAGATTCTACGTCATATTTCAAACACATTTTCTGCATAATGCCCTATATTTAGCCCTTATCGTTTTTGAGATATTTGACCTTGAATTAAAAATGTTTTTCCGTAAAGGCCTATTTTAAAATTGCGTATCTCCACAGTTATTAAAGACACAATTTTTATATATTGCAGAATGTCAATACATAGTCTTAAATTTACACTTTTCCTACTTATATTTCTTAGTATTATACATGGTGTCCAAATTTCAGCTCCTTACATTCACATTTCTCAAGTTGCAGAAATCTTTTTTTAATGGGATACCCTATAACTCTAAGCAGTGTCAAGTAGAGAATATGATTCTCTATAGAATTGTATTAAGGATACCTATACCTATTCCAAACCATTTTTGAAATAATTGAGTTTTATATGAAACTAGTGGTATATGTTACTTCTGGTAGACTTTTTAATTACTTTATATTTTTTTAATAACTCACATTTTTCTTAGGACAACGCATTAATTATTAATATTATATTTCTTATTATGATCAACAACGTGAAGAGTAAAAATTTGCACCATTTGTTGCATTAGAGTCTTGTTTAAATATTGCAAAAATTTTAATAGCGCGTTTTACCAGTAAGAAATAAGAAAAAAAGTTCATATAAATAAAGGTTTGCAAACCCGTTATTATCGAGACATATGGTGTCAAATTATTAAAAAAAAATTGTTTTATAGTTCATAGAAATTAAGATATTTAGCCTAAATTTGCAATATTGCTATTTTTTGGGTCTACATCGTTATACATATATACAGGGTATCTAAGGAAAAAGTGTTCACACTGAAGATCTTTTCTGTTTGTCAAAAAAAAGTAAAACACATAAACTTTGATAGGGAGAGGGATCTCATTTGATGAAAAAGTTATTTTTGAAAAGTCATACTTTTACCCTTGGCACCCATCCCTTTGAAATTTTTAAATTGGAAGAAGAATTGTGTTATACCTTGTTTGAAAGGTATTTTATTCTCTACATGATCAAACTTTTACTTTTTATTTTTGTACGTCGGTGTTGTAGAAATTAAACAAAAACCAAATAACTTAATTTTAACTATCTTTAATATTATTTTATTTTATCTTGAGAAATGTTGAAAGCAATCTCCATTGACTTTCATGCACATGTACATCTGATCCTGAAAACGTTGTCGCACATTATCTAACAGCTTTGATGTTATTGATGTATATTCTTGGACCATTAGGGTACGTAACTTCTCGAAAAAAATCGATTTTGTGTCATAGATTTTTGTCTTTAAATGTCCCCATTAAAATCCCCTCCCCATAAGAAAAAATCTAGGGGACTAAGGTCAGGAGATCTCGCGGGTCATTCCACTAAATTTCATTTGGCAATCTATCTTTTAGGGGAATTTTCATCTAGAAATTATTAGACAGCAACACAGTGCAGTGCGCATAAGTATAAGTGCAGAGGAAAATATCAATAAATTGCTCCTCCAAAATAATTAGGGTTTATCAATTTTAAATCGAATGTTATAAATGTCATTGTTATTAATATATTTGATACGTCGAGACGTGTTGAGTCTAACAGTACACTATCCGTGTTTAGTATAATAAAACTCAGAGCTAAAATCAAAATATTTGGTTTCTCTTTTATTTTTACAAGACCAATGTACGAAAATAAAAAATAGAAACTTGACTATGTAGAGAACAAAATTATCGTTTAAACGAGGTATAACACAATCTTTCTTGCAATTTGAAAGTTTTAAAGGGGTGAGTTTTAAAGGTGGAGGGATGACATTTCGAAAACAACTTGTTCACCAAATGATGTTCCCCTTCATATCAAAGTTGACGTTTTCTAGCGTTTCTTTAAACAAACAATAGAAAATATTTTCTGGGTGGACAGTTTCGTACGACACACTGTATATGCTAACTAAATTCGAGAATCTAAAGGATGCTAATTTTTTGGGATCATGGTCAATCTGAATTCTCTGTTCAATTTAGAATATTTTGAGTTTCTCATATTTTTTCCTTACCTGTTGTCATTTTAGAGTTATTTGTAAAAATAGTTACGAATGCATTTGAGTTTTTCGTTGAAAGTGCGTACAGTGTTGCTTATTAATGTATTACAATTTGGGTCTCCACAATTACATAATAAATTATGGTGTAAGTAGAGCGGTCTCTCTGATGTTGCATTACAAAATTTGGGCGGATAAGAAGGCATGAATTTTGGAAAAAACATCCACTGGATTCTAGAAATCAATTGCCATATTCAACAATGTAGATTCTTTTAAGTTAATCATATTTCAAATTTAGGATAAATAACGCTACGTTATAAAGAAAAAAAATTAAAACAACTTAATTTTTACACCCTGCGTCTCGGAAACGGAGCGTTTGTAAATGTGTACTGTGAATGTGCATTTCTTGCCTTGGTATTTTTGGACAAGGAATATGCTATTGCAATTTAATTTCAATTCCTGCATATTGTTGTAAATATTATAATTTCAATTTTCTTAAATTTTTTCTTGCAAGATTCTGTTAAAGGGGGCTAATTAGAGTAAACATGTCGTGATTTCTACGTTACTTTCACAAACAGTACATGAACCATATCGAAAGCAGTTAAGTGATAAAAAAGTTTTAAAATTGAAGAAAATCCTTCTGACACAAGTGGTCAATGGTATACTTATCACAAAGTAGTTTGTGATTTTAAAAGGATATTTGACTCTAGAAATATCTTCACCTTGCAAATTCGCTAAGTTGCCAAGTGACATAGTTGGAAAAAAAAGGATTGCACACCCTAAGAATTTATATTATGTAATGAAAAAAAAAATATATGACACATTAAGCATTTTATTTTAAAAATTAATTAAATTTGCATCAGTTTTGATTAAAAATATTTTTGAAAAAAAATTGAACTACTTTGAGCCATTAAAGAAATATTTTGATGCAAAGAACGTATTTGCACATCCTCTCCGGTCAGAATAAGTAATCAAGAAAAACGAGAAGAATGCATTAACAAGTTTTTGCTTGTGCAGTATATTTATTCTGTTGTTACCCATAGTTTTATATCATTACCAAAGTCACTGCTATCAATGTGTCTCCGAAGAAAAATGAAATTAATAGCAAAGCTAGAAACAAAGTAATCAGTTTGCGAAATCAAGGAAAGAGTTATCGGGAAATTGCATCACAGTTGCGATTAGGCTTTTTTCCAGTCAGATATATTATTAAAAAACAGGAATAGACCGGATCAACCGATAATAAACCTCGAAGTGACCGTTCTCGTAAATCAATTATGAGAGGCACCATGTTGTTCGAAACATTAGAGAAAATCTCCTTCAAAGTGCCCGAAATGTTGCCGAAGACATCGCATCATCCGGAAAAATCTACACTGCAGACTATACAAAATATCCTTCATGAAACTGATCTTCGGGGGAGGCGGCCAAGGAAAAAGCCCTTTATAAGCAAGATAAACCAGAAGAAGCGGCTAGAATTTGCAAGAATCTATAGGGACAAGCCTTTGAAATTTTGGAAAAAAGTTATATTTCCCGATGAAAGAAAATTTGAACTTTTTAAACCAGCCAGTATTTTGACAGTTTGGAGGAAAAAACCACGGTTTTAGAGGCAAAAAAAGTCTTTAATACTGTTAAATACTGTGGAGGGAATGTTATGGTTTGGGGATGTTTGGTATGGGCTGGAGTTGGAAATCTACAAGTTATTAATGATAAAATGATAACACGTAGTTACATGAATGTATTGCGAGGGAATTCATCGATTATTGGTTAAAAATTAGAATTGCAAAATGAATTTTATTTTCAACAGGACAATAATGCTAAACACACCGCGCATATTCGAGAATGGTAGCTTTACAATGCACCGAGAAGACTTCCAAGTCTACCGCAGTGACCAGATCTGAACCCTATAGAAAACTTATAGGATTTGTTGGATTAGAAACTAAGACCGAGGTGTGCGCTTAATAAAGAAACTTTTAAAAGAATGTTCATCGAAAGTTAGAATGAGATGCCTTCAGATATTACTAAAAAACTGGTTGAATCGATACCTCGACGGTTAGAAGCGGTTATCAAAGCAAAAGGGATGCATGTGAATCATTAATAAGTTGTTTATTTCATTATTTGTATTCTAATTATTCATTGTTGTAAATGTTTGAAGTGTGCAAATAGTTTCTTAAAAATTAAAATATTTCTTCAATTTCTAAAAGCAGAAATACGTTTTTAATTTTTTTTTGTTAAAATGTATTGTAAATTCAATTTATTTTGAAAATAAAATATTTAATGTCTCATAAATCTTATTTTACTTTGTAATAATTGCAATTATTGGGATATGTAAATTCTTGTTTTACCAACTGTAAATTATAAAGTTGTTCGTAGGCTAAAAGTTTCAGAAAAATTAAAGTTATAAATTAAAAGCAAAACACAAGTTGTGCGTTTGTCCCTCCATTTCGGTGACGAAGCTCTTTAACATGTAAAAGTTCCTATGAACATTTCGGTGTAATTTTTGCAGTTTCGTTGGAATTACAAAACGTGGTTTAATATTACTTTTGTGTTTACAGGGGATAAGCCATTCTGTCATTCACCTATGAGAAACATTCAGCCAACATAGGGATTGATATGAGAGACACGACGAATTTCCCCAGGGTTGTAAGTTGCAATACTCAATTAAATGAATACTATACTTATTTTGTATCGATAAATTATGAATAAAGGAGCAGTATTTGTTGGTTGTTTTATTGATTAACATTCTATTTTTAAAAGAGTCCTCGGGAAGTATTTTATTTTATGTAAACCAGTAAGTGTCCAAAAAAAAGATCAACATGCCTCATTATTTCACAAGTGCCTACATGGTAACTGAAACGTACTGGATCCCAGGGATGGAAAATTGTAAGTGACTGATGATAATTAGATAAAACCGAGATTGGTGTTGGTGTCATTCCAAAGGTGTCAATGGAATGCGAGGTGAACTGAGTAGCTTTGCGGAAGTTGATACTAGGAGTGAACGAAGAAATGTCTTAAGCTTGAAGTTAGCGAAAACAGTCTATAGCTAAAGAAAACTGAGTAAAATGATCTTCATTCATGTTTCGAGTGTTTAGGGTGTGGATAAAGGAATCCGATTTTTAATTCTCACGTCGTTAATGTGTTTTTTTAAAAGTACCACAATTCCCGATAGCCATGAAGAGAGGATGTTATGCGAAGAACAAATTGGAAATATCCACTTAGATGCTGACGTTAATACTAGGCGTGACGTACAACCGTCTTGTGGATTAATAACATTAGACAACACACAGTTTTTGCTTTCCACGTAAAAGTGTTTTTGGAAATTGAAGCTGCTGAGTAATTTCAGAAATAATTGTAGTTTTTATCAATCAGCTTCTGTTTATTGCAAAATCAATTGAAATCGAAACATAACAGAAACTGACATGTCGAGGAACCTCGTCAAAGGTTCAGTAACTGCATGTTGAGTTGAGGAATATGTCTTGGGATATGACCACATAATTCAATCTTGCGGAAATAAGTTATTGAAATGGTTTTAAGACTCTTACAAGCCGCCGGTGACATGAACTTGAGAGCACGTTTTCTGTCTATCTGATCACCTTTTGTGACACCAGCCGGTATTTTATACATGGCCGACACCACGTTGTAGATTTGTCAGGATTGAGACAACTTGCTAAGTCACTAACGACTCTTTATTTTATTACTGAGGTTCGAAACTTTTAGTCGGGGTTATTTGTTCGAAGGTATGTAAGAGCTTGTAGCACTATGTGCTCTGTGTCTAAAGAATAATCAATAATAATATTTTTGGGGCTGAAAAACTACTTCTATATCGTTAAGGTGGCTCCCGAAAAATAATACGACCGTATTTTTGATGAACACCGCTTTATTTCATCAGGGTCGGGAATGTTCCACCGTACCAAAAATGCATCGGAATCATCCCCCGAGGGCATCTGTTTATTCTCCAAGAAATTAACGTAAAACATTCCACCTTCTTCCCACGCCTGCAACCCTCTGTCATTTCTTTCACACTTGCGTTAATGCGAACTGATACGTAAATCTGCCATCGCTTTCTCCTCTTTATGTTTAAGGTAGATGATTAACAGATCCCTTTATCCTTCACCATCAGTGATTTATTCTACTGAGTGCAAGTGTGGGTCAATTCCTAAAGTACAAAATAACAATAATTGGTATTGGCAGGTAATAGTTAGAACAATAGTTTGCTATGTGGTTTGAGGTAGAATACAGCACTGTCGTAAAGGTATAACACTTGCAAGCAGATTTCATGTGAAAAATTCCGGTGCCCAGGAGTTCAACGTTCATAATATTGGAGTTTGATTTATGACAACTGATTGAAGCACAGATCTTCTGTCGGGTTCTGATATGTGTGGGTCTTTCACTACCCGACTTGAGGTTGTTTACAGAGCGTAGAGTGTTTATCGGTTTTACGAACATACACTACCGCTCAAAAGTATTTGGGCACCTATTGTTTTATAAATGTGAACACCAACATTCATGAAATAGACATAATTTTTTATTCCTTAATCTTATATAAACATGAATGAACTTAAAACATATTATAAAAGCAGAAAAATACTGCATATTTTCAAATGGATGCTTCATCTATATGTCTTCCACGCGATTGAATAATTGCAGCGCGTAATCGGGGCATCCTTGCTATGATTTTTTTCAAAAATTCAGGTGCAATTTCGTCCCAAGCTGCTTCGAAATTCTTGAACAAGTCATTGGTTGATGTGGAGGCCAATTGCCGAACTTTTCTGTCTAATTCATCCCACAATAATTCTATTGGATTCAAATCTGGGCTCTGAGGAGGCCAAATAATTAATTTAACAATACCTTCCATTTCTAAATTGTGTAAATATTCCTTGCATAATTTAGATGTGTGCTTCGGGTCATTGTCTTGCTGTAACACAAAATTCTGACTCAAAAGCATTAGTCCGGAAGGTATTGCATGAGTTTCCAAAATATCGCGGTATCCTTCTTTTTTCAGAATCCTTCGATTTTCACGATGCCACCCACGGTTGTGCCAACAAAATAACCCCAAACCATGACCGAACCACCTTCATGTTTAACAGTAGGCAGGAGACACTCCTCTCTTGCACGTTCACCCAGCGATCTACGAACAAACACATGTCTTCGTGAACCAAACAATTCAAATTTCGACTCATCTGTCCATAGCACTTTGTTCCAGTCTTCTATTGTCCAATGTTGGTGTTCTCGGGCCCATTGAAATCGTTTTTGTTTATTTTGTTTACGTAAGAAAGGTTTTTTCATAGCTAATCGTCCATGAAGACCATATTCCTGTAGGCGACGTTTTACAGTAGAAACACTAATTGCCTTTGACCGCACAATATTTATTTCTGCAGAAATATCTGGAGCAGTTTTGCGCCTGCTTCTTTTACTAATCAGTGATATTGCACGATCATCTGAAGATGTAGTCGCTCTTGATCTTCCAGTCCATTTTTTGTTTACAAAACTATCAGTTTGTATTTTTTTCCAATGTAGTCAACGGTGGAGTGAACTAAATGCAATTCTTTGGCAATTTGTCGATTGCTTTTGCCACTTTTGTGGTAAGCCACTATAAGCACACGTATTTCCATGTTCAATTCTCCTGTTTTTGGCATTATTTTTAATTTGTTTAGCACTTTATTTCCTACACGGCCTTTTCACTGTAAAATCTTAAGCATACTAATTTTTGATTTCGATGTTTTATGCCAAATCGTCAACAACGCAAAATTATTATCACTAGGTATTAGGGGTACAAATAAGTTTCCGCCGTTTTCTATAAAAAAATTGGAATTAATTGTGAAAGAACGGGATATTACGTTTTATTCAAAGTATTGCCCATCAACGGCCACTACTTTTTCCCATCTTTCTGGCAGCATTCGGATACCACGGCGAAAAAACTCTTCATCTTTTGAAGCTATCCATGAATCGACCCAATTTTTGGTATCTTCATATGATGTAAAGCGCTGCTCAGACAGACCGTGTGCCATTGATCGAAACAAGTGGTAGTCGGATGGGGCAAGGTCTGGTGAATATGGCGGGTGGGATAGGACTTCCCAATTAAGTGTTTCCAAATAGGTTTTAACCGGTGCCGCAACATGCGGACGAGCATTATTATGTAGGAGAATAATCTTGTCATGTCTAGAGTAGTAATGAGCGCGTTTTTCCTTGAGTGCTCGGCTCAATCTCATTAATTGTGTTCGGTAGAGAGTTCCAGTAATAGTTTCGTTCGATTTGAGCAACTCATAATATACAACACCAAGTTGATCCCACCAAATACACAACATGAGTTTTTTTCCATGAATATTTGATTTGGCTACTGATGTTGAAACATGGCCAGGTGGACCCCATGATTTCTTCTTCTTTGGGTTATCATAATGGATCCATTTTTCATCCCCAGTGACTACACGATGCAAAAAACTCTTTGTTTTATGCCTGGCAAGCAGCATTTCACTCATGCAAAATCGGCGTTCGACGTCTCTGGGTTTCAGTTCATAAGGAACCCAATTCCCTTGTTTTTGAATCATTCCCAACATTTTTAAACGATGTGAAATTGCTTGTTGCGTCACTTCTAATGTAAGTGCAAGTTCTTTTTGTGTTTGAGACGAATCTTCCTCCAATAACACTTCCAATTCCGTATCTTCGTACGTTTTCGGCCTTCCACTGCGTCCTTTGTCTTCCACGTTAAACTCACCGTTTTTAAACTTGTGAAACCACTCACGACAACTTCTCTCACTCAAAGCAGCCTCACCATATGCTTCTACAAGCAATCGATGCGCCTCAGCTGCAGATTTCTTCAAATTAAAGAAGTAAATCAAAAGTTCCCGCAAATGACGCTTATTCGGCACAAAACTTGACATTTTTGCAAGAAAAAAAAATGTGATGCTGATACGAAACCACTAATACTTCTAGGTTATGTTGTTACTAGTTGATCAAACTTGCGATAGTAAGATTTACATCTAGCAATTTCAGCATAACCTTCTGGTGGGACCATGCTTTGTTAAACGGCGGAAACAAATTTGTACCCCTAATATAATAACAATAACAAAAACAAACGTAAATTTTCCCTACGAATCATTTTAAGTTATTGCTACAGTTGCTTTTCTTGAATGTTCCATAAAGGTTTTATTTAAATTTATGGCTTCGTAGCTAATAACGTTGTCGGTGATTGGTGCGCGTGGGGTTTTCGTGTAAGGCGCTTTCAATAACCGACTTGAGTTTGTGGAGGTTGTAGAAAAGGCTGGGCACTTATGTAAATAAACAAAATGTATATATTGTAAAAATTAGTTAACACAAATGATTGTAAAAGGAAAAGAAAATGAAAACAATATATGGAGCGCGATGCTTAGAAATCTAACCGTCCGTGTCGAGAACTAGGAGGGAGTCCTTGTGTCTTTCGTTGTTCCTAGATGGCCCTTCTTAGAACAAAGAAAAGGGATCCGCGCAGGTGCGGATTAACCCAGGCTCTTTACTACCCTTCCGGCGGAATGTTCTAGAATGACCTGCCGGAAGTGCTAGGGGAAGATTTTACACCGGGTTCTGGAGTACCTAGGGAACCGAAAGGTCACCCTAGTGTACGTCACATTGACAAGCCTGACAGATGACAGTTTCTCCGCTGTCAGCTCCGCCACAATACTCCCCTCCCAGATACGGAGTATTAAACTTAAATAATCATATACAGATAAACTTAATGCTAGACCTAGAGCTACTACAATTTATTTAAATTTGCACGTGCCATAGGCTTTAGCATCGATCACCGGCGCTAAGCAAACCGTACCCGCTTCTTGCTTGGGTTGTGGAGAGGGTTGAGGTTAGTGTAGGTGTGGTCATGGGAGGTAGGGTCTAGAGCTAGGATAAAAGCCGGCTTGAGGCGATCCTTCGAGATGTTGACTTCCCTTTGGTTGATCCGGATAGTGAAGTACTTATCAGCCCGGCTTTTTACAGGGAAGGGACCTTCGTAAGGAGGTTGGAGCGGTTTCTTCACTGCGTCGTTGCGCACGAATACGTGCGTACAGGTATCCATTTCCGGCGCAATGAAGATCTTCCGTGTACTGTGGTTGTTTGAGGGGACAGGTTGCAGGAGTTGAATCTTCTGTCTTAATTGAGCGACAAAAGAGGTGGGGTCTACATTGGATTGTACAGATTCGAAGAATTCTCCAGGTAGACGTAAGGGGGCTCCGTAAAGCATCTCTGCTGGCGAAACACCAATTTCGTCTCTCAAGGTAGCATGTAACCCCAGCAAGATTGTCGGTAAAACCTCCGTCCAACGTTCTGTTGCGTAGGCCATTATTGCTGCCTTGAGAGTTCGGTGCCACCTTTCCACTTTGCCATTAGTCATGGGGTGGTATGGAGTGGAACGTGCTCGTGCACAGCCCAATAGTACCGCTAGAGATGCGAAAAGTGAGCTCTCAAACTGTCGTCCCTGGTCTGTGACGATTTTTTGTGGAGACCCGAATCTGCAAATCCAATTGCTGTAGAAGGTTTTGGCAACTGTGTCAGTCGTCATGTCCTTCATGGGGAATGCTTCAGCCCAACACGAGAATCGATCGATGCATGTTAGACAATACACAAACCCATTAGAAGAGGGTAATGGACCAACTATGTCTATATTAACGATCTGAAACCTAGCATCTGGAATTTGGAACTGCTTGAAAGGAGTTAGAGTGTGCCGGTGTACTTTAGCCTTCTGGCAATCGATGCAGGCCTTAGTCCAGTTACGGATGTCCTTATTCATAGCAGGCCAAACGAACCGAGAAGAGATAAGTTTGGTTGTGCTCCTGATGCCTGGGTGTGAGAGATTGTGGAACTTGTTGAAAATCAATCTTCTGAAATTCTGTGTGATGAAGGGTCTGATTTTGGGACCATTGTCATCGCAGAAGATCAGAATGTCAGAACCTGGTACGTTACACTGTTTGAGGTGTAAGGACGTTCCTTGTTGATTTTTGAGTATCTCTTGTAGTTCAGGGTCAGAAGACTGGTAACGACCTAGGGCTTCATAGTCAATGGATTGGGGGCAAGAAATGGGGCTAATTCTTGAGAGGGTGTCAGCCACAATATTGTTTTTGCCACTGATATGTATGATATCTGTGGAAAATTGAGAGATAAAGTCAAGGTGTTGAATTTGCCTTGGAGAAGCTTTGTCAGACTTCTGTGAAAATGCGAAGGTAAGTGGCTTATGATCAGTGAAAATGCTGAAGGGTCTGCCTTCAAGAAGATATCGGAAATATTTGATTGCCGAATAAATGGCGAGTAATTCTCGATCATAGGTGCTGTAGTTCTTCTGGGTGTCTGACAATTTTCGAGAGAAAAAACTTAGAGGTTTCCAAGAATTATCTTCGAACTGCTCAATGACGGCTCCCATTGCATAGTCTGATGCATCGACTGTGAGGGAGATTGGAGCTGTGGAACTAGGGTGAATCAAAGAGGCGGCGTTCGCTAGATCCAGTTTGCATTGTTTGAATGCATCCAGTGCTTCCTCAGTCCAGACTAATGGTGTCTTGTCATTCCGCTTGCAGTTATTGTGCATGGTGTGGAGAATGCCTTGATGATGGGCGGCCTTGGGAATACATTTCCTGTAGAAATTAAGCATGCCAAGGAAACGTCTCAACTCCGATACTGTTTGAGGGACAGGAAAATTGGAGATGGCAGCTACCTTTTCCGGAAGTGGCGTGGAGCCTTGTGCGGAGACTAGGTAGCCTAAGAATTTTACCTGCGTTTCCCCAAAGGTGCATTTATCGAGGTTGATAGTTAACCCGAACTCTTGCAGACGAGTGAAAACAGACTTGAGGTGTTCCTGATGCTGTGCCTCGTCAGTTGATGCAATGAGGATATCATCGATATAAGGAAAACAGAATTCAAGATTTCCAAGTACCTCATGGATAAATCTTTGAAAGGACTGTGCTGCGTTCCTCAAACCGAATTGCATCCTTGTGAACTCAAATAGGCCGAAGGGAGTTATGATGGCCGTTTTGGGGATTGACTCTTCTGAGACCGGGATCTGATGATAGGCACGCACCAAGTCTAAGGTGGAGAAGACCGTCTTCCCGTCGAGGAAATGAGTGAAGTCATGGAGATTGGGGATTGGGTATTTGTCTGGAACTGTGGCTGCGTTCAGACGACGATAATCGCCCACAGGTCTCCATTCACCCGGGGTCTTCTTGGGAACCAAATGCAAGGGGCTGGCCCAAGGGCTTTTAGAAGGGCGGCAAATACCCATATCACAAAGATATTGAAATTCCTGTTTGGCTATCTTAAGCTTATCAGGAGCTAAACGTCTTGCCTTAGAAGAAATGGGAGGGCCGTTAGTGTGGATCTGGTGCGTTGCAGCGTGCTTGGCATCGATCGGGGTAGGGGAGAGAGTGGTGATTTTGGGGTATTTACTAAGAATGTTGTAGTACTTGCAGGATGAAGACAGGTTGTGGATTGAGGGGGCACTACAGGGTTTAGTTGTCCCAGCTTTCTGCAGGTCGGTGGTGCTGTCAATAATCCTGCTGTTACCCAAGTCGACCAGGATATTGAAACGGTGTAGGAAGTCAGCTCCTATTATCGCATAGTCGGTTTTTGCAATGACGAAATTCCATGTGAATTTCCTTCGCAGACCGAGACTCACAAATAACCGTTTGGTACCAAAGGTGGGTATCTGTGTGTTGTTGGCCGCGTACAAAACGCGTGACGTTTCAATATGTTGGTCCTTAGCTGTTTTGGGCAACAGCGAGACATCGGAACCCGAGTCGATGAGAAAGCTTATGCCCGTTACATCGTCCTTAATTACTACTCTACAACTAACCAATCTTACTGAGGCTGGTACTGGTTCCATCTGGACGTAATGGCGATCTGGCTGCCCCGCGTCTCCAATCGCCGAAGACGGCGCGGGAGTTAGTTTCCCGGAAGGAAACTGCAGGGTTTGGTGCATTTTTCGGCCTTGTCCTTAAACTTCCGGTGATACCAACAGGTTCCAGGGTTCGTCGGTGTCGGTCCCGCTTCGGTCCGCTTGGGCCGCGTTCTGGACTTGCTCCGACTTCTCACCTCCCTGGTCAGTCGCTCCAAACCTCTCTCCAGCCTACTTATCCTATCTGACGACCGAGGGGATGGTGTCTCTGGGGGGGACGCTTGGACGGTGCAGACGTGTGGCTGCACTATGTCAGCGATCTTGTCGGCCAGGTCCGCCATTTTGTTCAAAGGTTCGCTGCTGCCGGCCAAAATGGACTGGATTGAGGTGGGCAGCTGTTGCATCCACAAGGTCTTTAGGACCTCTGACGAGACCGCTGACCCCCCTAGGCTCCTCATCTCGTTCAGGAGGTGCGAGGGCTTCTTGTCGCCAGGGTCCATCCGTGAGAGTAGCCTCCTGAGCCTGTTGCTGATGGGTGGGTTCTCCATGAAGTCTGAAATCTGGTCCAGTATTTCTGGGGCTACCGCAGCGACCACGTGGTGGAATTTTGTCTGGTCGCTTGAGATGTGGGCCAGAACGAATTGAGACTCAAGCGTCATGAACCATGACTTGGGGTTGGACTTCCAAAACGGTGGGGCCCGTACGGAGAGTCTGCCCACCTGGGATGATTCAGTTGTCGCCTCGTCTGGGTTGCAGGCTATAGTTGGTTGGGGCGACGCCATGGACTCTTGTTGGGGCTCCTTGTGCGTTCAATATAGGGGTCACCAATTGTCGGTGATTGGTGCGCGTGGGGTTTTCGTGTAAGGCGCTTTCAATAACCGACTTGAGTTTGTGGAGGTTGTAGAAAAGGCTGGGCACTTATGTAAATAAACAAAATGTATATATTGTAAAAATTAGTTAACACAAATGATTGTAAAAGGAAAAGAAAATGAAAACAATATATGGAGCGCGATGCTTAGAAATCTAACCGTCCGTGTCGAGAACTAGGAGGGAGTCCTTGTGTCTTTCGTTGTTCCCAGATGGCCCTTCTTAGAACAAAGAAAAGGGATCCGCGCAGGTGCGGATTAACCCAGGCTCTTTACTACCCTTCCGGCGGAATGTTCTAGAATGACCTGCCGGAAGTGCTAGGGGAAGATTTTACACCGGGTTCTGGAGTACCTAGGGAACCGAAAGGTCACCCTAGTGTACGTCACATTGACAAGCCTGACAGATGACAGTTTCTCCGCTGTCAGCTCCGCCACAACGTCTTCAAACTAATATTAATTGTTATAGTTTTATATAAAAATACTATTCTAGAGAAAAGTAATTAAATGTATTCAATGAGTATACTTGTACTACCTTTTTATTTAAATAATACGATAAAATAAGCATGCCCAAATAGTTTTGAGCGGTAGTGTATATTACATACTATGCAATAAACTTATATTTAGCTGTATACAATTAATTTGTTCACCGTGTCGAGACAAAGAAGCGTCGCAGATGTGAAAGGGTGCGTTGTTGCGCAACCCTGCCTATTATACCCTTCCGGCCGAACCTTCTGGAACGTCCCGTCGGAAGTTCTGGAGACGCTGTTTGAATCGCCTAGGGAATCGACAGGTTGCTCTGGTGCACGTCAAACTGTCATAGTCTGACAGTTGACAGCTTGGCGCTTAGCTGGCACCGCCACAACTTATTTGGCGATAAAAGGTGCCAAATTTCCAATTCGGCGTGAATGTTTCGTACCGGACAGTCTTCTGGTAGTTTATCAATGGTGGTTTGAATCCGAAGTATCGTTTAACACACTGGTCTTTCTGGTAGTAAGTGTATGGATGCTTTCGAACAGACGTAGTCCTCCTCACATATCTTCTTACAATTTGATAAATCTCTCAATCGACTGTAGTATGTTTTCGTCGTATTAAGTAGTAAAAAGGGGGTAGAAAGGACCTATGTAGAAATATAAGGTGGAACTTTGATGTTTTATGGGGAGTGGAATTAAATTGTAGAGCTTAAATAACCTTTCGTGAGTTAAAGGTATTTTAATAACGTAGATAATGTTTTCATGATCGTATAGTAAGTCAGAAATATCACAAATAGATATTTGTACATGTTTTTTAAATTATTAAGAGAAATTGGAAATTTTAAGTCTCCATTTAATTTTACATGTTGTAGTTGTGTCTGTAATTTCGAAGGTGTTATAATCGAGGGGTGAATGATGTCTTGTTTGGCAAACAACATAGAGGTGATTTGAGTATTGCATTCTTCAATAAATTCAGAAATCATCAGAGATAAAATGTTTATATTTCTGCTAACAGTTGCACCTCGTTTTAGCATATTTAATCTCGCATTAACGTCTTCACTGAAGTTATTGAATTTAACAACGTTTTCATTTAGATTTTTTTCATTGAGTTCAAACAGTTGAACCTAATTATTATACAGTAGGCGCTCGATTATGTGAACTAATTCAAACCGAGGGTGTTCATAATATCAAATTGTTCATATAATCAAAAGTATTTTATTTTCATGTTATGTACTTATTACATTTTACTAAAGAATTGTGTAATATGTTTTTGGACTTTCTTCGCTGCCAAATTATTTTGCAGTGCTTTGTCTCGGCACTTTCGGAGCACCAACAAGTCGTTAACTTCGAACATGTTTCTTTCAGCCCAGTGAATAACCGCATTAAATGCATGCAAAGCTTCTGATTTTTTCTCTTGGTGAGCTTCATCTTGATCTTCATTGCTTTCCCAATCGTCATCATTAATATTGCTTTGCGACTCTTCCTCCAAATCCTCGTTCCATCTTTGAATCTCATCTTTAGAATAAACTACTTGTTAGTCAAGTTCCTTCAGTAAACTTACAACTTCCAGCTCGGGCTCTTTAGTCTCACTTTCATATCGTTCCTTCAAAATACTAAGGGGAATATCTTCTTCAGAATCTTGCTCGTTGTTACTTCCTTCAAAGTTGAGAATGGTTACAAAGCATTTCCTAATCGTATCAGCCTGAGGTATACTCCATGCTCGAGAGAGATTTATAACAGCACCTTTAATTGTCAGTTCTTTGAGGAGTTTTGATAAGTTTTCAGATTTTAAAGAGACAATCGAAGATAGCAAACTTGACCTGTAGTATAGTTCAGCAATATGGATCACATTTTGGTCCATTGGTTGTATAAGTGGCGTTACATTTGGGGGCATATAAAATGCAAAAATATTTCCATCGTTTGATCGTAGATTCTCTGCCGGAGGATGACTGGGAGCGTTGTCCAATAGTAGAATTGCTTTTGCAGGAAGCCCTACTTGTTTCAAATATCTTCTGACCTCAGGCACAAATGTTCTGTGGAACCAATTTTCAAAAATGGTCGAAGTCATCCAAGCCTTTGCGGAATAGTCATAATCAACTGGAAGCGTACAGTTCTTGAATCATCTCGGATTCTTTGCTTTTCCTATTACAAGCAGTTGAACTTTATGTGCTCTAGTTGCATTTGTATAAGCAAGCAAAGTAAGCCTTGCTTTCTCTGCCTTTCTTTCGGGAGAAGATTTTTCATCGCTTTTAACTAAAGTTTTCCCAGGGAGTAATCTCCAGGAAAGGTCCGTTTCATCTGCATTCTAGATTTGTTCATTCACCAAATTTCCTTTTTCAATGACGGAACGCAGATCTTGTTTAAATGGTTCGATCATTTCAGGATTAGTCGACAATTTTTCATCAGAAATTTTCAGAAATCGAATGCCATATCTGCGTGTAAAATTTTGTAACCACCCGTCACTGACAAAAAACTTCTTTTCTTTTAATTCCCCGTATAATAACTTAGCTTTGGTTTTTAACAGTTCGCTTGTAACTGGTAGATTTTTACACCTCTGTTTGAAAAATCATTCATAAAGTCTTTTCTCCATTCTAGGCATCTCTCCTTTTTCCAACGTTCTTTTTTTTAATTTTTCACACGCACATTGCGATGTTACCTTCAACATGTTCAATTTATTTTTTTTATAGCATAAATTGTAGATTTTGCGACACCATACTTTTTTATAAACTTGTAACACTCAAACCATTCTCTAAACTTTTTATAATGTCGCTTTTCACTGTTAAAGTTAACACTTTTCGCTTCATAATGATAAACTTTGCATAAACTTGAAATGTGCACCTGTCGCGGTATAGGCAAGCCATACACTGATGAAATTAACCTTTCGTCCCTTTCAAGTCTTTCGACATTTTCGGGGAAGTCCCTATTAATGTGGGAAGGAAAATGTTACAGGTTACCACCTTAATAGTGCATATTGCCAACTAGTATTTTTGTTCACTTAATCGAGATCAACGCTGTTCACTCTATAGAACCTGATGTTATTTGAAATAAGTGTTCACTGTAGCGGGTAGTTCACATAATAGGGTGTTCATATAGCCGAGCGCCTACTGTAGTTGGGTTTGGAGATCATTAAAAATGTTTGTTCGTTGGATGAATTTTTTAGATGCATTGTGTCATACTTGTTCGTATCATTGGTTAAAATGTTTAAATCATGTCTGCCTTTTAAGCTTTCATAACATGTATTATTTTCGTTCAGGTCTTTAGAATAGAATATAACGTTTGGAAATTTGGAAAATAAGTCGTTTTAATAATTTCGATATTTGGAAGATCATTGTTCGTGTAATTAAAATTTCTGAACTCATCGTATGTCTGATTAAACTTGGCCTGTAAAGACATTACTGGATTTTCAATTGGGTTTCTGGATAAGGCATCTGCACTAGAGTTCATTTTGCCTGACTTGTATACGGTTTCGTAATCATGCTCTTTGAGTTTAAGACGTCATTGTAGAAGGCGGCTGCTTGGATTTTTACAATTGAATAACCAGGTGGTTAATGGACGATGATCTGTTAATATTCGGAATTTCCTTTCGTATAAATAGGGGCGAAAGTGGTTTGTTGCCCAAATTACCGCGAGTGCTTCTTTCTCCGTAGTGCTATAACTTACTTCAGCTTTATTTACTGTTCGAGAGGCATATTCAATTAGTAGATCCTTTCCGATATCTCCTTGAGAAAGAATAGCGTCTATGGCATAGTCGGAAGCGTCAGTCCTTAATATGAAAGTTTTCTCAAAATCAGGATATTGCAGAATTTGATTAGTGGTCAAAATTCTTTTGAAGATATCGAATGATTCTTGGGTTTTAGGAGACCAAATAAACGGTACATTGTTTTCTAGAAGTGAAGTAAGAGGTTTGGCAATGGCAGAAAAGTTTTCAATAAATGGCCGGTAATAACCGATTAGACCGAGAAATTGTTTGATTTGTTTTCGATTCTTAGGTGTAGGGTATGAAGAAATAGCTTTCATTTTTTCTGGATTTGGAGCTACTTTATCACTAATAACATGGTTTAAGTAAAGAACTTCTTTTCTCATGAATTCACACTTATCTGGTTGAAGTAACAATTGATTGGAACGTAGACGTTCAAAAATGGCTTTTAGTTTTCTTTCATGTTCCTTAATTGTACTGGCATAAACGAAATATTACCGTCAAGATATACAAAACATTGT
Organism: Euwallacea fornicatus; assembly: GCF_040115645.1. Taxonomy (NCBI): domain Eukaryota; kingdom Metazoa; phylum Arthropoda; class Insecta; order Coleoptera; family Curculionidae; genus Euwallacea; species Euwallacea fornicatus. Next base: position 418,847 of record NC_089560.1, on the reverse strand, counting down.
AATCCTTGCAGGCCGGTGAGAGCAAAGTTCATCAGTCTCTGAAAGATACTTGGAGAGTTTTTTAATCCAAATGGTATTCCAGTGGACTCGAAGTATCCGAAAGGTGTGGAAATTGCAGTTTTTGGGATGTTCTCGGGTTTTACTTCGCTTGGATGAAACCCACAAGCAAGATTTAAGGTCGTAAAATATTGGGAGTGACCAAATTGGTCCAAAATATAATATATGTTCGGTAAGGGATAGGAATCGCCTCCGGTGACGTCATTTAATTTATGATAGTCGATAACAATACGTCATTTTGTTTCATCTGAGGCGTCCAGTTTTTTGGGTACCACCCAAAGAGGACTTGAATGAGGAGGCACAGATGGTTGAATAATGCCTTGTTCAAGCATCTTCTTTATTGGTTCGTCTACTTCTGACTTATGCACTTCAGAGTATTTGTATGTTTTTGAATGTATAGGTGCCGGGATCCTAACAGTAATATCGCGTTTGACCGCATTTGTAGCTGTTAATTTGTCATTTGGCAAATAAAATATATTAAATTCTATGCATGTGTTTAAAATGGATAATTTCTCTTCAGGATTCAAATGGTTTAGTCATAGGTTTTCCTTTAGAAGATCAATACGTTCTTTTTTTTCTCGTTGCAAATTGAAATCTACGTTGATCTTGAAAAGAAGAGAATTGTTTTCATCGAAGGGTTCTAATAACAGCTTGATGTAATTTACCCGTAAATATTTGTCCGTAATATTAAAATAGTGGTGATGCTTTTATTATTTTCTACCTTTAGGATTGATTTTGCTAGGAATACTCCGTTACAGATTTGGATTTCTGGGCAAACACCTTGTGTTATATTTTGGTCGATTATTTCGACTTCTATAACAGTTTCAGATCTGGGCTGAAGATAGTAGGTATCTGAATTGGATGGGTTAGAGTTGAATTGTAAAGGAATTGAAAATGGTAGATTTAGAAGACAGTCATTACCGATTAGTCCGTCAAATGGTAAATTTGATTCCGCCTTGACAATGTGAAATTTTATATTGAATGTTTCACGATTAATTTTCAAAGGTATATTTGTAATACCAATGGTGGAAACCAATGCATTTGGACCGAGACTATTTAGTGACAGTGTTTCGGATGGATTATATGTATCTCGGAGAAACACACGGGTTATTCAGTTTTTCCATTATTCTTTTGATCGGTTATTATTTAGATACTAAACTAACACAAAACACTAAGTACTAGACTATAACTAATTATTAGATATCGACGAATTCACGGGCTCCCCTTGATCCCCTTGTTCCCCAGCACCACTTTTGCCCCTTTCGTGGTTTTCCCGTGACCATGTCCTGCAATTGAAGAGTTATCCCGATTACGGTATCTTCACCTTTTTTTATATAAACAAATGGCCTTAAAGACTAAACATAAACATACACATAAACATAAACATTATCATTCACCGACATGTACATTTAGATTGCTTTAATTTGGCAAGTTTAATGAATGAAACACTTGGTCCAGTGTCAACTAGGAACCTGACTGGAATGTCTTGGAAATGTGCCTTGATATATACCATACCTTTATGTGTGATTAATATAGGTAATGGGGATTGAGACATTTTTCCAGAGGTTTGTAAGGTGTAATTGGAATCATTTGAACTTATCTCTGAATTTGGTTTCATGGAATAAGAGATGGTAGGGTTTGGTTTAGAAAAGAACGAATTGATGGTTGAGTTTAAAGAATTGAAAAGAGAACATGATTTAGTAAGATTCCAAACTGAATTTGAGTTGGTAGAATTAGAATTAGTAAGTTTCGAACTTGATTTAGGAATTGGGTTCATATTGAACAGGGTTGAATTGAGGTGATATATTACAACTCTTGAATGTTCATTTCCACCAGTGAGGTGTTTACGGGAGGGGGGGGGGGGGAAGGGGGCTGACAGTTTAAATTTATATGTTGGTGTGCAGGGTTTTCATCGGAATTCCTAAATCCAGTATTTCTTGGGTTGTTTTGTTTAAATCGATTGTTGTATTCTCGTTTCCGACATTTATTGATGAGGTGTCCTTTATTTTTGCAATAGTTGCATACCTTTTCTAGTTGTGTTTGACGAGGTTCAGGCTTAAAGTTTTCTCTTTTATTAAATTGCACCGAACAATCTGATTTTCGGAAACACTCTCGAAGGTTGTGGCCATTTTTTTTTGCAGAAACTGCAATGTTTTGAATGTTGCGACGTAAGTTCTTGGTTAGAAACATTAATTGCGCGTTCCTCTTCGATTGCCTTAGGTGAGTGCTTCAGAAAAATAGGTTAAGTTTTGCGCTCTGAGGAATCTTGAAATATCGGGCTTGGATTAGTGAATGAATCGACTCAATCCTAGTTCTTTGATTGTTTCTATTTTTTCTGTGTGTTCATTTTTATTATTAAAATTAATAGAACTTAAAATTTGGGTAACTATTGGGAGTACAAATGAATTCGGTCCATTTTTTGTGTTAAAAAATGCATTTATTTGTAAACAAAATGAATGAACAAATTAATTAAAGTATTGGCCATCGCTGGTTATTACTTTTTCCCATCTCTCCGGCAATTTTCGAATTCCATCTGGAAAAAGATATTCATCTTTTGAGGCAATCCAAGTTTGAAGCCAAGTTTCGATTTCTGCGAGAGAAATGAACCGGTGACCTGCCAAATCATGCTGCATTCTTCGAAACAACCAATAATCTGAAGGAGCAATATCCGGAGAATATGGCGGGTGCGGTAAAACATCCCATTTTAACGTTTCCAAATAATTTTTGACAACTTTAGCGACATGAGGTCGAGCGTTGTCATGAAGAAAAATAACTTTATCATGTCTTTCTTCATATTCCGGCCTTTTTTCTCGCAATGCACGGCTCAAACGAATTAATTGGAGTCGATACCGATCGCCTGTAATGGAATCGCCAGGTTGCAGTAGCTGATAGTAAACAACTCCCCTTGATCCCACCAGATACATAGCATGATCTTCGAACCATGGATGTTTGGTTTTGGTGTTGATGTTGAGGTGGATGGCAACGATTGTCCGGGCTTAGTATAGTATTTTTTCTTTTTGGGGTCGTTACTATCCTATGCAAGAAACCTTTCCTTCGTTGCCTTTAAAGAAGTTGTTCACAAGTGAATGATCGCCTTTCAATGTCTCTCGGTTTGAGTTCATAAGGTACCCAATTCTCTTGTTTGTGAATCATGACTATGGCCTTTAATCGTACAGAAACGGCTTGTTGGGTTACTCCCATTGATTCTGCAAGCTCCTCTTGCGTTTGACTTCGATCGTCATCAAGTAATGTCTCTAAATCTGTGTCTTCGAATTTCTTTGGCTGTCCCGAGCGGGGCCTGTCTTCAACACTAAAATCTCCATCCTTGAAACGTCCAAACCATTCCCTACATGATTTATCGGTTGGAGCAGTGTCACCATAAACTTCCACAAGCATTCGATGGGCTTCAGCTGCGCTTTTCTTCCAATTATAGCAGAAAAGTAAAATTTCACGCAAATGCTGCTTCGTTACCACAAAATTCATTATACAGGGTGTCCCGAAATTAAAGCACCATATTTAAACAACGTAAATTAGGTCAAAAAATAACACCAAAACTTTAAATAAAACAATGTCGGAAAATGCTTCCTTAATGAGGTATGCCTCTTTAAAGACGTAACTCTGATGATGGTAATTTTGAAATATTTCCAAAACGGTGCAAGATAACTTTATGAAATTTGGTACGATTTTATACCTTATAAGCCTCAATTGACTGATGTGGCTGAATGGAAATTATTTCGTCAGAGGCGTGCTGCACGGGTAGTGTCGGGGTTAAAAAATGCTAGATTTTTTTTATGTGCCCCATTTTTTAGTTGCTGATGCAAAATTATGAAACCATATACGCTTCCAGAAAAAAAAGACACTCTTGGTTCACGATGCTAGGACGCTTCGTTTTCGAATAAAATGAATTTAAACATTACAATGCATGACAAATACAAATGATGCTTAAAGCGATATTTTATTAAACACATCAAAACGATTAAACAATAATAAAAAACGAACAAGAAATTTAAATGACGCACTTTCAAAGTAAGTTTTCAAATAAGTTTCCGTTTTGTTGGATACACAGTCTAGATCGTTTTTTTATGCTCTGGGAGGCACGGGAAATTTGAAACGTATTTTCTTTTATTTGATTAGCAGCTAAGTTGATTCTATCCAACAGTTCTTCCCTCGTGTTTATTTCTGTGGCATAGATTATGCTACACATAAAGCCCCAAAAAAAATAATCCAGGGGATTAAGGTCAGGTGATCGAGGGGGCCAGGTTATTGGACTACCTCTTCCTATCCACCTGCCTGGAAACTTTTCATCAAGCCAATTTTTCACGTTATTTCCAAAGTGAGCTGGTGCCCCATCTTGTTGATAATACATTTGCAATCGGGTATGCAATGGTATATCTTCTAATAGGCCTGCCAGCTCATTTTGAAGAAAATGTAAATAGTGTTGTGCTGTTAACCGGTTTGGAAATACAACTGGTCCTATTAATCTATTTCCTATGATACCTGCCCAAATGTTGACAGAAAACCTATGCTGAAAATGTGTTCTCCTTACGACTTTTGGATTTTCATACTCCCAATAATGTGTGTTATGGATGTTAAATGCTTTGTCTCTCGTAAAACTAGCCTCATCAGACCACAAGATATTATGTAAAACATTTTGGTGATTCAAAACCCACTGGCAAAAATTCATCCTAACTGTAAAATCTTCCTCTCGTAAGTCTTGAACCCTTTTATAGTGAAAGGGATGCAATCCCTGCATCCGAGTCATTCTTCCTATCTAAAAATTAATATTCGAAATAACTGTTTATCTGTTGTTATTTTAACGACTGTATTTACGATCGATTTTGGTATGTTTGTAATGTTTTCAAGCGTTCTTAGAGAAATTTGAGGATTTTCTTCTATTCGATTAAGCACATCCTCGAAATCGTAATCTACTGTAGGTCTTCCTTGGCCTCGAGAACGTTGAAAAGAACCACATTCGATTAAATTTCTATGTACTCGACTAAAAACAGATCGAAAAGGTATTCTTCTTCTCGGGTACCTCCTTCTGTACTCTTCTACGGCGGCTCGCGAATTACCATTACAGAACCCATAAATAAAATGAATATCGGCAAGCTCCCTACTTGAAAATTTCTCCATTTTTCACTAACAGCTTAATAATGACACAAAGAAACTCCCCAACAGAATAAATATAAACAAACATCAAATTGACAGTCAACATTGTTTAATATTTCGTAGCCTACTATTAAGTTTTCACAGAAAGTAAATCATTTGTATTTGTCATGCATTGTAATGTTTAAATTCATTTTATTCGAAAACGAAGCGTCCTAGCATCGTGAACCAAGAGTGTCTTTTTTTTCTGGAAGCGTATATGGTTTCATAATTTTGCATCAGCAACTAAAAAATGGGGCACATAAAAAAAATCTAGCATTTTTTAACCCCGACACTACCCGTGCAGCACGCCTCTGACGAAATAATTTCCATTCAGCCACATCAGTCAATTGAGGCTTATAAGGTATAAAATCGTACCAAATTTCATAAAGTTATCTTGCACCGTTTTGGAAATATTTCAAAATTACCATCATCAGAGTTACGTCTTTAAAGAGGCATACCTCATTAAGGAAGCATTTTCCGACATTGTTTTATTTAAAGTTTTGGTGTTATTTTTTGACCTAATTTACGTTGTTTAAATATGGTGCTTTAATTTCGGGACACCCTGTATACAAAATAATTTATATATTCATTCATGAAAATTTAGAATTGATTCGGATTTTTCTTGCTTAAGTGTATTTAATTCGTCCATTAACTAAATGTAATGTTTTCTATCTTGGTAAAAGATATATAAGTACATTTGCTTATCTACTTAATGAACTTTGCTTAACCTCCCATTTTATTCCTATTTTCCCCATTTTTTTCCAGGTTCATAGCTTGGTCTTTGTATTGTTTTGTTTCGATGTTTTGAAACTCTTTATTCGCCTCTTCTTTGGCGTTCGTTTTGACGTCATCTTTTCGTCATTACGTCTTTTGTCATTGTGCGAGCCCGTGCGCTTTTCTCCAAGCGTAGCTACCAATAATTTCGGAGTCTTTTTGACTTCTAGCAACCACTCTTTCGAGTGTGCCATCGTCACGTCTCTTCCATATGATAGTCTCTTTTTTTTTCTCTCTTGTCATACGAAAATCTAGCTCGAGTTGTTAGCCAGATTATTGTTTTACATGGTGCATGATAAACCACACCCCATTTTGTTTAAAACAAAATCCAAAATTCCCATTTTATAACTTTGCTTAACCTAACAATATATTGTTGGTAGGTACACTACATAAGGAACAGTATTCTCATGATGATTTTGCATAAGCAAAGGGGTAGTTTCCACCTCTGGGGTATCCGCAGGGCAGGCGATTCTTGTACTTTCCTGTCGATGCCGAATCTAAAGCCTATATCTGTTGATATGCCTTCGACACGACGTCCAGGGACTTGTGGAGTTCCGCTATTCTCGTCCAGTAGAACAAGATGGTGCTCCGCCAGTAGGTACCTTCGATCACTGGTCGGCAGCGTCTTTGGATTCAGATTCTTTTGAGCGAATTTTTGAAAGAAACCAACTCAAAATATGCACTTTTGAGGGTCTCAAAAATCCTACCGACTGCGCCACTTAAGTATCAGCTCAAATAATACAGGTTTTAAAAAAACACAAATTTATTTAAAACTGAAAATTATTGAACGGGATTTAACGAGTTAACATACAGCATCAATGAACATGTTACACGAGTCTCGCTTCTTACAATAATTGTTTATTTATATTAGTCTAGTGTGACGTCACAGTATTCGTGCTAATGCAGCAATGCATGGACTGTAACGTGCGGATGGAAGTGAATGTTTTCCCGATTTAGGTAACAGGATGATATCAGTCCTTTTCTAGTTCGTCGGGAAGTGTCGTAGCATCAGGACCGCATTAACGATGTTCACTAATGTGGCTACTCCTGGTACCGGCAACTTCTTAAAGATCTGGTTACTGATCTGATCGCATCCTGGTGCTTTCCTTATTTTCTGGTGTCGTATGATCTCCTTTATTTTTCCTGACGTTGCGTGCCTGATGATTTGTTGGTCCTCCGTGTTTTCTATTCGTCCGACATGTTCGTAAACTTCCCTCCCAACCTTATGCGTCTTCGTTGACCTCAATTTCGTTTTCTCGAAATTGCTCTTCCAAACTGCCAGCAGACGTCTCTGATATCATTATGAATAACATTAGAATCTCCGTTTGATATATGTTGTCCTCTTTGTTTCTTCAAGAGTACTTTTTCTAGGTCCCTTTTCAAGAGTCCTAAGGTCGGTGGGTTATAGCAGGAGGAAATTTTCTGTTCACTCCCGATGGTAATGACCTCAACTGCTATAGCTCCCATTGCTTTTGTTTGTAACGGCGGCAGTTCAACGTGCTAGATATTGTCTTTAACGAGAAGTGCTGTTCCTTTGGTTGCCACCTCTCCTTGATTTTCCTTATTCTTCGTATATTAGGTAGGACCACAATACCCTTCCGGTTTTAGGCTATTTATTAAAATCTTCATAAAATTAGTTATAATATATTCATCGGATTTAGGTTAAATATGCGCCGTTTTGTTCGATAACTTGTTGCCAACGAGATTCCAACTTCATTATACCCCGTTCGTAGAAGCCTACTTCCCTATTGGCAAAAAACTGGGACAGCCAATCTTCGCAGACCTCTCTGGAGGCCAACTTTTTATCACCAAGCGCATTCGCCATGGACAGGAACAGGAGGTAATCACTTGGTGCCAGGTCCGGACTGTAAGGTGGATGCATCAGGACCTCCCATCCAAGCTCCCGGAGCTTCTGCCGCGTCGCAAGCGATATGTGAGGCCTTGCGTTGTCCTGATGGAACAAGATTTTGCTTCTGTTGATCAATGCAGGCCGCTTTTTAGCCAATGCTTCTTTCAAGCGGTCCAGTTGCTGACAGTACAGTACCGAATTGAGCGTTTGGGCTGCTTCGCCAAGCTTCGACCACGATTTTTTGCGCTTAACATTGTCATACGTGACCCATTTCTCATCGCCAGTTACCATACGCTTCAGAAAAGGGTCGATTTTGTTCCGATTCAATAGCGATTCGCAGATGGAAATTCGGTCCATAATGGTTTTTCGCGATAACTCATATGGCACCCAAATATCCAAATTTTTTATATATCCAGCGGCCTTCAAATGTCTTTTGATCCTTGTGGGTGGTACATTCAATTCTTCTGACATCGTTTTGACTGAGATATGGCGATCTTCCGCAATTTTTTCAAGAATTCCGTCGACATTTGTAGTGAGTGGTCTTCCTCCGTGGTAATGGTCGTCGGTGTCGAAATTTCCTGCTTTAAATCGTCTAAACCATTCTTCCACCGTACGAAGTGATACAGTTCCATCTCCCATAACATCATTGATCTCTTTGTGCGTTTGTGCAGCCTTTTTGCGTTGAACGAAAAAAAAATTCAAAATTCCACGAATATCTCGGTTGTTTGCTTCCATTTTTGAATGGCTTTATTTCGAGAACTATTCAACCAAACTAAACAAACTGAGCGTCTTATTTTGGCTAATGACATAACCTTTCAAACACAACATAATATTGCTCGATAAACATCACATACATCTTCTACAGCTATCGAAAAGACACTTTTCAAAAAACCGCAAAGGTATTGTGGTCCTATCTTATACAGGGTGTCCTCGAATTACGTGGCCAAAATAATACCGCAGATTGTTTGAGTGAAAATAAGTCGATTTATCTAAACTTCTCTCAGTCCAAAAGTTGATAATTATGGAGCTACAGGGTGTTAAAGTTGAAAAAAAAATCACATTTTCTTTAATATCTTTCGATTTCTTTGAGTTAATTTCATGAAATTTCATATTTGAGGGTGTTTTAGGATACGAAATTCAAATTTATTAACGATTTAGTGGTTTCTTCTAGGGCGCGCCACAAGCGACCATTAGGACACATTTAAATCTCTGTAACTTTTTCGTGCCACGGTGTATATTATTTTGGCATTTAAAAACCTTTTTCCCTACCTTTTATACTTAGAAAAGGTATACTTTATTGACGTCGCTAGAAGCAACGGTTTTGGAGAAAAATGCATCTAAGCCTGATGATGCATGCAAATTACCTTAAAATTATTTTCCGTTAAAAAAAATTAAGTTTTTCAAAAATAATTATTAGTAAAGGTATAACAATAAGTTTTCAAAATCAGATATTATTAAATAGAAAACAAAAATAATAATTAACAAAGAAACAACAACAAGCGAGAATAACACTTACTAATTAATTAAATTAACTTATGTAAATTGTTGGTTTAATTTTTTTTCATTTAATCTGCTATCATAACAAATGTTCAAAGTGTTTACCATTTTCCTGTATGCATAAGTTCATCCTTTTTAAGAAATTACATTGTACTCTAAACAATATTTCAGGGGTATTCTTCAATAATTCCACTTCATGAATTATTCTTGCCTCCAATTCTTGTCGCGTATGAACTGGAGATGCATAAAATTTTGATTTCAAGGCACCCCATAAAAAAAAATCACAGGGTGTCAAGTCTGGTGATCGAGCCGGCCAATTCACAGGTGCATCACCTCCTCTTCCAATCCAACGTTGTGGGTATTCCTCATTTAAATGTTGCCTTACATTTAAAGTAAAATGAGGAGGTGCGCCATCATGCATAAACCAAAGATCACGACGAAGGAGTAAAGGCAAATCTTCTAATAAGATAGGTAGAGTTTGTACTAAAAAGTTCAAGTAGTTATCACCATTCAGCGTATCTGGCATTACAAAGGGACCAACAATAAAATTATCTACTATTCCAGCCCAGACATTTACTTTAAATCGATGCTGATAATGAGTCACTGTTGTCTCGTGAGGATTTTCATAAGCATAAACATGTTCATTATGCATATTAAAAATACCGTATCTAGTAAAAACAGCTTCATCTGCGAACAAAATTTTCTTACTAAAATTTGGATTTTCGATTCTTTTGTGGATTATAAACCGACAAAAATTTAAACGTTGAGCAGAATCCACGGGCAATTGTAGATCTTGAACTTTTTGAATATGACAGGGGTGCAACAATTGTTCTTGAAAAACTTTATGAACTAGTGATTTCGAAACTCCCAATTGCAGTCCTACACCTCGTGTACTGCCCTTTGGCCTTTGGATTTCTTTGAACAGCATCCAAAACCTTTTGTTCCATTTCTACTGTACTTATTGTTCGTCCGCGTCCAGAATCTGCATGCCTACGTTCAAACTTGCTATTTTCGCGGAGACGCCTTTCAATATTAACAAAAGTTTTCCGATTTGGAATTCTACGGAAAGGATGTTTTTCCTTGTAAACTCGTACACTTTTTTGACTATTACAACGGCAAAGTCCATAAACTAACAGCACATCTACCATTTCAGAATAAGTGAATTTATTGGCCATACTTATGGATATTTACAGGAACAAGAAGCGAAACTGACAAGAAAAACTGAGGGCTAAATAAAAAAACTGACATTTGAGAAACAAATTCAAGTGTTAAAATGTCAATTAAAAACATAGCCAACTGAGTTATTTACTTAAAAGCGCCAACGCAAATATGCAGCGCTTTAGAATTATGCGTTTTTCTCCAAAACCGTTGCTTCTGGCGACGTCAATAAAGTATACCTTTTCTAAGTATAAAAGGTAGGGAAAAAGGTTTTTAAATACCAAAATAATATACACCGTGGCCCGAAAAAGTTACAGAGATTTAAATGTGTCCTAATGGTCGCTTGTGGCGCCCCCTAGAAGAAACAACTAAATCGTTAATAAATTTGAATTTCGTATCCTAAAACACCCTCAAATATGAAATTTCGTGAAATTAACTCAAAGAAATCGAAAGATATTAAAGAAAATGTGATTTTTTTTTTCAACTTTAACACCATGTAGCTCCATAATTATCAACTTTTGGACTGAGGGAAGTTTAGTTAAATCGACTTATTTTCACTCAAACAATCTGCGGTATTATTTTGGCCACGTAATTCGAGGACACCCTGTATAATTGGTGTTCTGGAATCCGAAAGTCTTCCGTAGGCTGCAACCTCATTTCCTGGATCGCTACGAAGTCAGGATTTAAGCATTGTAGCAGCTCCTGCAGTTCTTTTTTATGCTTTTTAATATCGCTGATGTTCCACTATATTATCTGTAGTGCTTAAGGTTTTTTGTTGGGTGTAAATCCGTTAACCTTGCATTTTAGGTAGATATGGGAAGAATGCACTTTTACCCAAATACATCATTTGCATCTGTTTTATTGCCTGTTGAAAGTCAACAGGCTGTTCTTCTTCCGTCATTCTTGTTTCAGTACTTTGCTTCGCTGCAGAAATGTAGTTGGTTGTGGGTTTGAAAGGTGGTAGAAGTGGGGCTACCTTCATGATATTTCTCGGATCTCGGTTTTCCTGATTTTCTGACTTATTATGAAGTGGTTGTGGTAGTTTTTTTACATCCTCTGTAGCTAATGGGATGAGGTCCTTCACAGTTGGCACTTGTGGCGGGGATGTTTTTTTGCTTTGGTTTAATCTTATGTCATGATTTCCTTCTATTTAAAGCATTTTGGTGCGGCCGTGCAGAATCTCTGGGAGTGCCCAAATTGCTGGCAACGGTGGCGTTAAGCCGGTCCTACCTGTTGCTTTTGAGTCTCTACTCTCACGCTGAGGTCATAGCATCTCTGTACAGCGAATATTTTCTCTTTATCTTCGAGATTTATTTGAACTAGCGTAGATAATAATGTCCTTTTGTCTTCCCTGGTCCTCATCTTTTAGACTGAGAAAGTTACGATATCTTGCTCCAATAGGTCTCGCATGACATCCTCAGCCACGTTTGGTGGAAGAAGTACTATCATTGTCCGGTTCTTTTTGTTTTCGGGCAGACTGTAGGTATGAAATTCCTTCTTGTTCTCTTTGAAGAATCTGGTCATTGCCCGGTAGTCCTTGGCTGAATTAGGGGTTATTGCAACCGCCTGTACTGTCATCTTTGCCATTGGTGTAGGCGATCTTTCTTGATCGCAGTTTGTTGCTGACGGTGGTTCAGTCTTCTGCGGTTTCCATTATAATTGGGGGGATTTTTTTTCTCTTATTTTTCCTGCATTTGGTCACTTAGCGGCTGCTGTGACAATTGAACTTGTTTTTTCTGAACCTCCTTCTTGTTTTCGTTTTCTTTTTTTCATTTTTCCCGTTGTTGTTTTTGAATCTGTCTCAGATCAAATTCTTTCATTTCCTCACCTGAACCCTCATTTTCATTTTGCTCTATTTCCGATTCAGGTTCTTTGCTTATCTTCTTTTTTATTTTTTGCCTGAGCTTCTTCCCTCTTTGTTACTATTCATCCTATCAATCCTCTCTAGACACTTCATGGCCTAAAGAAGACTTAGATTCGTGTTTTAAGCTCTTCAATTCTTACGCTTTTGAAGATTGTCTTGATAGAGGCGTTTATTTATCTAGATTGCTTGTTTATAGGAAAAATTGGTGATTAAGCAAAAAAAACACAAGTTGTTAATACAAGCTGGAGCGCCATTTTTATTTTATATTGCATGGGCAAAGTCTATGCAAACACTGACTAATGACCCCTTTTCTACATGATGTATGCATCTCCCATTTCTAATTTTTCTTTATTTTGCTTAGTCATCTATGATACAGTGCTTCGCATTAATGTTCGGAAACTATGGTATTTTTGGAAGAATTAGGTTTTTTCCTAACTTATTAAGTAACATTATTTATTGCGCAACCATTAGTCACAATAATGTTTCTAGTATATGTACAGTGGTGGCCATAAGTATGGAATATTATTTTAATTTGATAAAATTTTTATTAAAAAGTGTTAAACAAAAATTACACAAATGCTTGAAGGACTTTATTTAATTTCCTACTATTATAACATAAAATTAAGATTTCTAATTGAAAAACTTTTTAGAAAAATGAAAATGATAAATTACACTTTGACAAAAGTATGAAATATTTTTTATATCTTGGTATGGAGCCTGTCATCTTAAGTAAACTCAATATTTTGTGGCATACCCCTTAGCATCTAGGACAGCCTGACATCGACGCTGCATTGAATCAATTATATTCTGGCATGTTGAGGAAGAAATGTTTTTCCATTGTTCTTGTATGATCCTCCACAATTCTTTAGTATTTGACACGTGTCTTTGTCTAATTTTTCGTTTCAAATGGTTCCACAGATGTTCGATGGGATTTAAATCAGGAGATTGTGAAGGCCATTCTATAACATCTATCTGCTTTTCAATAAACCAATTTTTAATCAACCGCGAAGAATGTTTAGGATCATTATCGTGTTGGAACCGCCATACCAGTGGCATTTCTTCCCCGGCAAATGGAAGCATATGCTGCTCTAGGATATTTTTGTATAAAAACCGATCCATTATTCCATCAATTTTGACTAATAGGCCAACTCTGTATGTCGAAAAAGATCCCAACACCATAAACCCATTAGCGCTCAAATTATTTTGTCGTGAAAAAATGTCCTGCTTTTTTCACGAATTAGTCTTTTAGCATCATATTTGAAAATTCATCTCGAAATGTATCTTTTTTTTCAGTCGCTTTTTTAAAAGAAGGTGATCTATATATAGATCACTGGGATGTGCCGTGTACTTTTTTATTTTATTTTTGGTTAAATTATTTAGGCGTTAAATTCATAAATTTTATTTTTTACAAAAACTATTTAATAAAAAAAATATTAGGGGTACAAATAAGTTTCCGCCGTTTTCTATAAAAAAATTGGAATTAATTGTGAAAGAACGGGATATTACGTTTTATTCAAAGTATTGCCCATCAACGGCCACTAACATGCGGACGAGCATTATCATGTAGGAGAATAATCTTGTCATGTCTAGAGTAGTAATGAGCGCGTTTTTCCTTGAGTGCTCGGCTCAATCTCATTAATTGTGTTCGGTAGAGAGTTCCAGTAATAGTTTCGTTCGATTTGAGCAACTCATAATATACAACACCAAGTTGATCCCACCAAATACACAACATGAGTTTTTTTCCATGAATATTTGATTTGGCTACTGTTGTTGAAACATGGCCAGGTGGACCCCATGATTTCTTCTTCTTTGGGTTATCATAATGGATCCATTTTTCATCCCCAGTGACTACACGATGCAAAAAACCCTTTGTTTTATGCCTGGCAAGCAGCATTTCACTCATGCAAAATCGGCGTTCGACGTCTCTGGGTTTCAGTTCATAAGGAACCCAATTCCCTTGTTTTTGAATCATTCCCAACATTTTTAAACGATGTGAAATTGCTTGTTGCGTCACTTCTAATGTAAGTGCAAGTTCTTTTTGTGTTTGAGACGAACCTTCCTCCAATAACACTTCCAATTCCGTATCTTCGTACGTTTTCGGCCTTCCACTGCGTCCTTTGTCTTCCACGTTAAACTCACCGTTTTTAAACTTGTGAAACCACTCACGACAACTTCTCTCACTCAAAGCAGCCTCACCATATGCTTCTACAAGCAATCGATGCGCCTCAGCTGCAGATTTCTTCAAATTAAAGAAGTAAATCAAAAGTTCCCGCAAATGACGCTTATTCGGCACAAAACTTGACATTTTTGCAAGAAAAAAAAATGTGATGCTGATACGAAACCACTAATACTTCTAGGTTATGTTGTTACTAGTTGATCAAACTTGCGATAGTAAGATTTACATCTAGCAATTTCAGCATAACCTTCTGGTGGGACCATGCTTTGTTAAACGGCGGAAACTTATTTGTACCCCTAATACAAAAACTAAATAAACTGTAAGTACAGGTCTACTTATTGTGCCAATTAGGAAAGCAAAGAGTACATAAGGTAACATTACATTTGTCACAAAATGTTAACGGCCTGCTTTTACAACCTGAGAATAGACATCTTCTTTGGTTCGCTCTTTTCTGAATAATATGATCTCGTCCATCTTTTCTTATATCATCTGAAACTCTGGATGTTGATGGGAAACTGAATGACCTTTCTTTTTGAACTCTTCGTCCATGTCCTAATTTCAAATAATAGGTCGCTAGTGTTCTTCTCAAATCTTTTAGTGAAATAGATTTTTTCCATTTACAACTCTATGGAGGAGGAAGGCATTTACGATTGCCATGTCTATTATTCTAGTTATTAAACATCAATACCACTTATTGCCCCTAATAGACATAGAATATTTCTCAACCAACCAGTCATGTTGATCTACACCTCTCATGAATCGGTTATAATTTGAGATTACTTTAGGCTGAGGTACTTGAATCCTTTCTCTGGATTTGGCACTCCATTTATTTACTGATGCAAGGGGTTCAATTTTGTCAAAGTTTGTCGCTAGAGAAACGCATTTATTATCTTTCCATTTTACAATGAAAATTTTATTTTGTTCATCAAAACAGAAGTCATATGTTCCTCTAGAACTCTTTTGTAGTAATTTGTTATTTATTAGTGGACATTTTCTTATTCTGTTGTCTCTAATAGTTCCTGTAGCTCTAAGTCCAATTTCTGACAATTTACAAAATAGCCCGTGACTACTAAAAAAGTTGTTGAAGTAAAGTATATGGCTAGTAGGATCTTCGATACATTCTGCCATGGTAGTAACCACCCTTGAACCAAGAGGATCTTCGTAGAAACTTGAAGGGTCCTCCTTGCCACAATACAGATAAAAATTGAAGCAGTAACCATCATCGCCACACATAGCCCATAATTTATAGCCAAAGTGATAAATTTTACAGCGCTATCAAAGATTTTAAAATTTTACGGAAAAATAAAATTTCGAATGGACACGATACAATAATCTATCTTCGAATTTCAGTAAATATTCAACTGAAGACCATCGTACGAATGCAGTTCTCGCTGCATACTTAAACACCTGCATAAGCTAACCCTATGTCCCAATAAAAATTGTTTTCATACACATCATTCATAAACAAATTTAATAATAATAATAACAATCTTTATTTCCTAGGAAATAGGTTATCGACCGCTAGGTCTTTCTGCCCAAGTTTACACTATTATATGTATCCATGCCAACGTTTCTCTCAAGAAGAAGAAAGAAACAAAAAAAATAGAAAAAAGAAAAAAAAATTATCAGTTTGTATTTTGTTAGTAGGGAGTCTTGTTGATGTCAGGTTTGTCTTAAGATTTCATATAGCGTATGGGATGGGAATAGGAATTGGGAAGTGGTTTTTGGTCTCGTCAGGCATAGTGCGCCTAGTATTGCCCTATTATTGGGGTTGTTTGCCCATTTGGGTTGTAGTTGTAGGACTCTGTCTGTGATTTTAGTTAAGTTCGTTCGTTCGTATAGAAGTTGATTGGGCGGATTGTGCAGTGGGTTTGCCGGATGTCGTATTTTTGTAATTGTCCTTATTGCGATTTGTTCCGTTATTAGTATGTGTTGTTTGGTTTTGGTCGTTGCGTTGGCTCTTAGGATGTGTCCGTATTCTAGCAGGGGTTGGCAAATGGATTTGTATATTATGGTTGCTGTTTTTGTGCTAATTCCCTTGTTTTTGTATGTCAGTGACCTAAAGTGTTTAGCTCTTCTCTTAACCTCTGTTCTAGTATTGTTCAGGTGTTTTGTAAACTTCGTCTTGTTGTCTATAGTAATTCCTAGATATTTAATGTCGTTTGTAGGTTTTGTTATTTGACCGTCCGCCATGATCTTCGGTGAGTTGGTTTTAATTTTGTGATTTGATAGTAGAAGTTGGTTAAACAAATTTATGTCATAAAGGTTGTTTATTTTCTGCGATCTACAGTGAGAGACAAAAGTATTGGCACACCAGAAGTTCCAATATAAAATGACTGATTCTGGTACATTAGCAAATAACAAATCCAATGAAAACTAAGTTATTTCAAACTTCACATCTTAAGGTACTAATTACTCCTAGATTTAACATTATATTATTTTTCTAACAAATGGTTACATTGCAAATATATAAACTAAGCATGGAAATCCGTGGACTTAAGTATTGTTCGTTCGTTAGGGCCAAAATATAAACGAATTCTCGACCAGTACAAAGCATGGTTTATTATAACCGGTAGCAAAGTACTTGCCACCCTAAGAAATGTGTTCATTATAGCCGATTTGTTCAATAGTTGAAGGTTCGTAATATGTAGCTGATATTAATATTAAATTGTCATAGCGTTCCTCCATAGCATCTTGTCATCGTGCATTTTATCGATATCAAATTTTAATTGTGTGCGCACATTCCTTGATCTCACACTTGGTGCTCTTGTGAGCTTTCACGAGAGCCATCATTTTATACCCTTCGGCGTATATGGTGTTAATGAGGAGGAGCTCCACGGCTATTTTATTAAAAAACTTATTTTAAAGGTTTTTTCGCTTTTCCGGCAGCCGCATTTATTTCTAGTTTCTGGTGCCATTCTTCCTCTGAATTGGAGGAGCCGCCGAAGGTAGAAATTAGAGAGGGCCTGTGGTTTTTGGCCCTTCTTTGGAAGCAAGTCTCCGCGTATTCCTCCCCGCAGCTGGAGGTTCCTACCTCTACAATAGGACTCATTGTGGGGGTAATTAAAAAAATTATTTGGCACCAACCAGCACAGTTCCCACACAAACTCCAACGGATTGTGCCCAGATGTTTTTTTTTTTATTTTTATAAAGGTGCAAAAGCTTTCTCCCCGAGAAAGACGATTTATGGCACTCAGGCCTTAAAGAAATTTACGAGCAAATTGAGATTTAACGGTCTACTCAGACTTTGTTTCCGCAATTAATCCTTGTGACTCCCCAAATCACACTTGCTCTATCAATTCACTTGGTACAACGCAAAGTAATCGTCGCGAGCTTTCCGTAGACATAAAAAACAGTTTTCTCGCACTACTTATGACGCGCAATATCGAACCGATTTGCGCAGGAGCGATTCACCCACATCTTGTTTGGACAGTTGCTCCCACCGATATTTAAAGCACTAGAAATATTGCACTGCTGATGTCCGTTCCTAGATAATTCAATAATGTGAAATAAGTTGCTTCTTTTACAACTAAAGTTTTTTTTTAATATCACTTTATTGTTTTTACAAGAAATAACTTACAACTGATCAAATTTACAGCATAACTGCTTAACAGAATATTATGAGTAGAATAATGATGATAATTGGTTTGAGGGTGGTTTTATATCCTAGGTTATCTTCGATCCTTAATGGGGTCCTACGGAGAGTCCAATGTGTATGTTCATAGGGTTATTTAGATAGGGCACTATTGGCTACATGACTTGTGTTGTTTTAACTCTTGAGATAAATGACGCTTTGGCATTAAACTGCGATTGAACTATTGTATACGACACAAATTCTATAAATTTAACTATTATTTGCTTTTTGTATCAAGAAATGCAAAAATTTTCCATACTTTTGCCTCAGTATATTTTTGTTTTTATCTTTATTCGAAATCAAATTCCAAAGAAATTACAATATACCAAGGAGGGCGATAAAGTATTAAGAGTAGAATCTATTATACTGGGTGATTTTAGATAAGTGGGACAAGCAAATATCTTGAAATCGGGAAAATCTACAAAAAAATGTTCAAACAAAGTCTTCCTTATTTTCAGGACCTCAACTTTTTATAATGTCAATTTTTTTTTCAATGTCACCTTCACCTGCCTTTTGGGGTCAACTTCATTTTTTTAAATGTAACACCCAATTTTTTTGGATATTCGAATTCTTTGTTGGCAGTAAAAATGTTTTTACTTGAAACTTTTTTCGCTAAAAATAACGAAATTCATAATAATTACAGACACAAACTAAAAAAGATTTAATTAAACTTTATTAATTTTGTAGTAAATTTTAATTTATTATAACAAAAATCAGTCCAATAGATGTTCGAAATGGTTCCCCTACTGTTCAAGGCACTTAAAAATTTTGTTTTTAAATGATTGTCTGGTATTTTCCAACATTTCAGTTGTAATGTTTTCACAAGCATTTTTGATTTGAATTTTTATGTCTTCGGAAGTATTTGGTACTCGACTATAAACTACTTGTTTTAAATGACCCCACAAAAAAAATCTGGTGAAGTCAAATCTGGTGATCGGGCTGGCCAGTTAACTTCACTACCGCGCCCAATCCATCTTTGTGGGAAAGGTTCATTTAAAACTTCTCTGACATTCCTAGCATAATGAGCAAGGCAACCGTCATGTTGAAACCACATTGTCAACCTTTACTCTAAATTAACTTCTTCGAGAAAGAGTGGCAAATTTTCTAACAAAAAATTACGATATTTCTCTGCATTGAGGTTCTCATCAAAGAAATATATGGTCCAATCAGATATGTACCTAAAATACAACACCAAACATTCAAAGTCCATGGTCGCTGTCTTTTCCACTTCACGCAACCAACGCGGACTCTCAATCGACCAATAATGCATGTTGTTTCTGATAAAGCATAATCACCATATATCTCGACAAGCATTCGATGCCACTCTGCAGCACTTTTCTTCAAATGAAAGCAAAAAATTAATGCTTTCTGCAAATCATCATTTTGTAGTACAAAATTCGACATTTTTGGCACAATGAAATAATATATTGTTATTTGTTCAAGGAATTGATTTGTACTAAATATGTTTGTCAGTTTGCAAACCAACCAAGCAAACAAAAAAAAGGTTTGTTTACAATAAATGCCCTATATCGAGACATTTGCAGTTAGGTGCAGAACTGAGTCAATACTTAGAAAATTCGTATTAATGGTGGCATAAACAAAATATCTAACAAGTATTCAAAGGAAGGCTTTTATTTTCAAAAAGTACATTAACATTAAAATTAAAACCATACAAAACATTTGCCGAAAATAAATGGGGTACATCAAATAACATTGGTTCAGTTTTGCTCCACTAATATTAACAATGAACACTTTGGTCGACATTGACACTTATATTTGGTCCAGAGACCTTTAGTTTTTTTAACAGCTAGTAGACGTCTTGGCATGCTTTTTATTAGTGTTTCACAGAAATCAGGTGGAATTTGGTCCCATACTTCTTCTATTCTCTCCCATAAAACTTTAAGTGAAGATGGTGGCGAATCGTAGTCGTTGACCAGATGATATTTCACGTAAGCCCATAGATTCTCAATGGGATTTAGGTCGGGATTTTGTGCCGGCCACTGCAAAATCTGAAATTTTTGAGTACCCAACCATTCCTTCACAGATTTTGCGGTATGCTTGGGGTCGTTGTCTTGTTGAAAAATTACTTTTCTAGTGGGATAATGCATATTATTAACAGTATCTATTAGGTGATCATTTAAAGTTCATTATCCTATCTATTTTCTTCAATGGTCCAACCCCATATCCCGACATACAGTCCCAAACTTTAATATTTCCTCCCCCATGTTTCACCGTCAGAATGAAATCTTTTAGTTTCATGGATTCTCCCTTTCGTTTCCAGCTCCAATGTCGACCATCTGTTGCATATCTGTTAACTTTAGTTTCATCATACCAAATAACCTTCATCCAATCCTTCTCGGTCCATGCCTCATATCTTTTTACAAAATCTAGTCGTGCCCTAATATTCTTCTTAGAAAGTAGGGGTTTCTTCTTCTTCTCCACAGCAACAAATTTGGACTGATGTAAAGCTCGTTAGACTGTCCATTTGCTCACGGATTTCCCAGTATCCCCTCGCAGCAACACGGCTGCTTTGTAGGCCGAAGAGGCTTCACCACTGCCCAAATATCTAATTACTCTTCTAGTATCTTGTGCAGACATCTTTTTTGGTTGGCCACCTTTATTAATTTTTATGGAAATTTTGCACTTATTTTTTACCCTTTGTACTGTGGATTGACTTATATTTAATTGAAATGCGATTTCCCGTGTGGATCTTCCATCAATCAGTGATTTTTCAATTAATTTTCTTTGAAACTTTGAAATCGGCTTCATTGTTTAAAGATTTTGAATTATGATGTTTATTAACGGAGGATATGCCATTAAATGGTTCGTACTCGTCTATATTAGCTGTACACTGCATTTTATGGCGAGTTTCTACTTGTTTGTCGACTAGTTCTCGATCGTATCGTTTTTGTTCATGGCTGGAATTTGGCGGTGCAAAAGTGAACCAATGTTATTTAGGATTATTTGATGTACCCCATTTATTTTCGGCATATGTTTTGTATGGTTTTAATGTTAATGTTAATGTACTTTTTGAAAATAAAAGCCTTCCTTTGAATACTTGTTAGATATTTTGTTTATGCCACCATTAATACGAATTTTCTAAGTATTGACTCAGTTCTGCACCTAACTGTATATCCTGACGCTCACTTCATACCGGTATACCTGGTAGATTCCTTATAGTGAGGACTCTTCTACCTATCCGACCCCGGACATACCCCTCGAGTCTATTGAAGGCTTTAAATCGGCCATCTCCTTGTTCGGCGAGAAGTACGCCGAGACCAGAATGAACAATCTTAGCTCCGCCTCCACGAAACACTGGCCTCTGGGTTGATTCCACCCTCACATGGTCGATTAGCCGTATGAAAGCATCTCGTTGATCTTGGATAACGTTTCCGACCGGTTTGTTCGGCCCTTGTTCTAGAATGACGTCTATGCCTTTCTCTTTGATCATCTGGAACAGTAGATCGGTAGCCAACCTCTTTCTGTCCAAATTGATCTGGAAGCATCTGAGATTGTTAACCTTCAAAGCCATGACTCCATTCACACGCACATTTACACTCACACATTCCGTCGTTCACCTTACTCCCCTAGGAGTCGTCCTCTAGTCGCGGCCTCGTCGGTCTCCATCTTTTCAAGTAGTAAGTCGCTCTGCCTCGTTTTCTGGTCTGCCCCATCACACTATGAGTAGAAGGGTGGCCTAGCCCTTTGACTATTTTGGGGTTCCTTCCCGTTTCCGCTCCGAGACAACGAGGGAGAGTGATTTGCCGTTTCTTTGCCCCCCCTCCCTCCCAATCAGCAACTTACCCATCCCTTGCCGTGGTTTCCCGTCTCCCAGAAGGTGGAGAGGTGGGCCTCCTACCCATTACTGTCCATGGCCCCCTCTTCATTTTCGCCCTGAGGCGAAGAGGGGGAATGGTCTGCCCTCTTTTCACGGTTCTCTCCTTCACCCGTAGATCGAGGAGAGGGCTACTCCTTTCCGCTTTTGGCGTCTTTCCCCTGCTCCCTTCCCGCAAACGAGATATGGTGCAGACGTCCGTCTTCTTCTTTTTACGCGACGAGACGGACCTAGTTTTTGTTTTTTTTACCCCAGCTGTGTGGGGGAGCTCCGGCTTCCGTCCGTGTGGCCGGCGCCGACGTTGTCTTCTTGAACCTCTCAACGCAGCCTGGGGCACCCGCACTGTCTCTCCGTGTCGTAAAGGGGGCAGGATGTGAAGTTTTTCCACCCCCTTGCAGTTTCCTGCATGGTATC
Source organism: Euwallacea fornicatus (assembly GCF_040115645.1). Classification (NCBI taxonomy): domain Eukaryota; kingdom Metazoa; phylum Arthropoda; class Insecta; order Coleoptera; family Curculionidae; genus Euwallacea; species Euwallacea fornicatus. The sequence goes on along the minus strand of NC_089560.1, from coordinate 396,441 downwards.
CCGCTCCCCAGCAACCGAAGCATCGTCCGGAATCTCCCATCTCCCGAAGCCAACACTTAGTAATGTCGACTCTGAGATCCGTTCCCTTTTTTGGTTATCCCTATCTTGTGCAGACTGCAGGTCGGATGCAGGACGGGGACGTCTTCATCCTGTGCATTTTCTAGCTCCCCCAGCTCTAGAACAAGTTTTAGCACCTGCTCCCTGAAAGGGCTGGATTCCGTCGCGTACCCATGTTGTAGCGGGTCGCCTTGGAGGACCTCGATAACATCCCCCCCTCGCCATCCGCTTCTTTTGCAGCGCATGTTCCAACCTGTCCTCTTGGACAACCTGGGCGACCTTGAAGTGCTGCTCCGCCGTCCTTAGTTTTTCCTCGGGTTCGGCCGAAACCAAGGATACTCCTTCACCCATTTCCCCCCGTATGTTCGTGTGTGTGTGTCAACATCGTAAGGTATCTGACGATACTCCGCTCAAACACATCCATCTGCCGGCGCAGACTCACGGCAATATCTTTAATATCCCACTGAGTATTGCGCTATATCTTCTTTTCGAGCTCGAAAACAAGTCTCATCGTCTGACTGATAGCTTCGGCGATGATGAATGCCTCCGAGCTCCCTTTTCTCTTGCACACCCCTTCCTCGCACAGAAGGGACGTACCATCTGCCTTTCTCTACCTCCCTGTTACCTCCTCCTTCTCGCACACGTAGAAGTAACCCATTGTGGGGTCCGAGTGACGCCTCTTCATGTTCAACCTTTGCACGCACGTCGAGCGGGGTAGACCACCCCCAAAATTTGTGGGAGTAACACTGGTCATAGGAGCTCTCACCTGGTTGGAGTCGGTGACGGAATTATCACCCACCTGAGGTAATACATTTTTCCCCTCGCTCATCATGTTTTGGTGTCTCTCTTTGTTTCCACGGCTTCCTGGTCCACCGCTTCCTCCAGTCCCCAGGAAAAGTAACAGCCCCGACGGTTGCATTAAGTCCCCCCAACAAGACAAGATAAAAATACTGGGGGGGGAGTAGAGCAGATCTAAACGTTACCATATACAGGGTGTCTGTAAAAGGTCTTTACAACGCTCTACCACAGATTCTTCAGATCAAAACAAGACGATTTAGCCATATTTAGTCTAGTCCAAAAGTTAATAATAACAGCGCTAGAGGGCGTCAAAGTTGAAAATTAAAAATCAATTTTTTAACATATTTTCCATACTGTACAACATAAAAACGTGAAAGTTGGTGTAGGGGAGTTTTTCAAGACGCCGAATTCATATCTGCTAATAAATTGCACTTACCTGGTAGAGGGCGCCACTTACGGCCCACCGCATGTATTAAATTGATTGAAACTTTTTTGCCTCCTGGTATAAATGATTTTCGAATACAGTAGTGTATTTGGTCATCGTTTATAAATAAAAAAGGTATACCTTGTTGATGTTGCTACGAGGAGCCGTTTACGAGATAAATGCATTTTAGTAATTCAGGTGTAAGATTTTAGATTAAACAACTTATTTACTACAAAAAGGTACTCTTGATAAGACCTTTAATAATTCGCAGTAGTTTTACAAGAAAACTTAATTACCAAATCATGAATACAAAGAAATAAGAATATCACAAAAACTGTTCAAAGAGTCCACCATTTGCACGTATACAAAGGTTTATACGCCGAAGAAAATTAAAATGTACTCTTTGCATAACTTCTTCGTCGTTTCTAATATTATTTATTGCATCTTGAATACGTTGCCACAGTTGTTCTTCGTTATCGACAGTTGTCATGTAAACCATGGACTTAAGGTGTCCCCATAAAAAATAATCCATTGGATTTAAGTCCGGAGAACGTGGTGGCCATTTTACAGGGGCATCATTACCTCTGCCTATCCATTTATTTGGGTACTGTTGATTTAAATGAGTTCTAACATTTAGTGCAAAATGTGGTGGAGCTCCGTCCTGCATAAACCACATATCTCTCCGAAGTTGTAAAGGTAAATCCTCTAACAAATTTGGCAACGAATTTTGTAGATGTTGCAAATAAATTTCCCCTGTTAATCTTTGTGGAAAAATGACAGGACCAACAATATGATTACTAATTATTCCAGCCCACACATTAATTTTAAATTCGTGTTGAAAATGTTTTACTTTTATTGCATGCGGATTTTCATCTGCATAAACATGTTCATTATGAAAATTGGTTACCCATTTTCTTGTAAAATACGCCTCATCGGTAAACAAAATATTGTTACCAAAATTTAAATCTCCTTCTCTTTGCCTATTAAAAAATCAACAAAAAAACAGGCGCATATTAGGATCATGTTGTAAAAGATCTTGAACTGGCGTCTTATGGTAAGGATATAGCAACTCTTCTTTAAATACTCCATGAACGACATCTTTGGATAATCCTATTTCCCTACCTAGTCGTCTGGTGGATATTTCTGGATCTTCTTCGACACGTTCCAAAATTTCTTCTTCGACTTCAACAACCCTTACAAAACGGTGCCTTCCACAATCAACGGTTGAAGGAACAAATTGACCGGTCTCCCGAAGACGTCTCTCCACAGCAGCAAAAGTTGGATGGCTTGGTATACGACGATTCGGAAACCTATCGGTGTACACTCTGACACACTCACGACTATTTCCTTGACAATATCCAAACACCAATACCATATCAGTATACTCTTCATTGGTATATTGCACGGCCATGATAAGTCTCGAAAATTTAATTTTAAAATTAATTAAAATTATTGACAATACTTTTATTTAGATGTAAAAATGGACACAACTAATAAAAATTGTTCGTGTAAAAGCAAGTCGTTTACACTAAATACCTGACAAATACATTTCTGAAAGTCGTATTTTTATCTAAAGAATATTTGCTAAACTTTTTTGTGCTAATTTTATAAACCTTTGTATACGTGCAAATGGTGGACTCTTTGAACAGTTTTTGTGATATTCTTATTTCTTTGTATTCATGATTTGGTAATTAAGTTTTCTTGTAAAACTACTGCGAATTATTAAAGGTCTTATCAAGAGTACCTTTTTGTAGTAAATAAGTTGTTTAATCTAAAATCTTACACCTGAATTACTAAAATGCATTTATCTCGTAAACGGCTCCTCGTAGCAACATCAACAAGGTATACCTTTTTTATTTATAAACGATGACCAAATACACTACTGTATTCGAAAATCATTTATACCAGGAGGCAAAAAAGTTTCAATCAATTTAATACATGCGGTGGGCCGTAAGTGGCGCCCTCTACCAGGTAAGTGCAATTTATTAGCAGATATGAATTCGGCGTCTTGAAAAACTCCCCTACACCAACTTTCACGTTTTTATGTTGTACAGTATGGAAAATATGTTAAAAAATTGATTTTTAATTTTCAACTTTGACGCCCTCTAGCGCTGTTATTATTAACTTTTGGACTAGACTAAATATGGCTAAATCGTCTTGTTTTGATCTGAAGAATCTGTGGTAGAGCGTTGTAAAGACCTTTTACAGACACCCTGTATAACAGTCCAAAAACAGTGAACTTTTTCTCTTTGTCTTAAAAATAGTTATATGTTTGCAATTTCAATCGCGATTCAAGTCTGCTTTGAATTGTTATATTTGTGTATTTCACAAATAAAAATATCAAATTATCGTCAAAAATGAGTGAAAATGTGCCAGCAGGAGTTTTAACATATTTTGCGCTGTTTTTGGGACCAGATAGGTGGCTAACCAAATTATTATTTCTGGCCCTTATAGCTTTGGGAGCAAGTTTACTCCAGTTCCTTGTTTTTATCCCGTCCAACCAAATTAACTGCAATTTTTGGGTAATTCTACTTCCGCATTTTCCCGATCAGATTTTCCCAATTCCGAATCGGAAGAAAGATCATCTTCACTTATGTGCTCCTCTTGTGTTTCCTTCTCACTTGATCGTATGTTCTGAATAAGGTCGGCGTAACGAAATTTGTTGTCTTCTAAAATCGTTAGTAATTCTGTATCAGTAAGTGCTTTTTCTCCTATAGTAAGACTTTTTTTATAGTAAATTGAATATTAAATACTTAATTATAGCAGAAAGAAACATAACAAACTTTTTATTCTTGGAAACTATACGATCTGTCCCAGATAAGGATGAACAGCACGGGGATCTCGGAAACGGTAATAGATACAAAATTGTTTAAATTGGAAAAAAGTTGGGCAATTTCAAGCAAATTAATAATCTGCTTTAATACCGGCTAAACTCCGAATGGTTATGAAGATATTCGGAAAAAACGAATTTGGCGATTTCGTTTTTGCACTGTTATATAATAGTTAGAGAAATTAAAGTTTTACATTATTAAGGCACTTGTTTGAGAACTGCTTAGCAGTATTGCTAGTTTTCTTGTTTAGTCTTTATTTTTAGAGAAAAATTGGAAAATTTTTGATTTTTATATAGGTGCGATATTAATTGTTTATATTTTCAAATTCGTCATAAATTTCCTTTTTTAGCCATATATGGGTACTGACTTTAACTTGAACTGAACTTTGATGAGTCTCGCCTATTTCTTTACTGTTGGTAAAAATTACTTAATTGAACTCTTTTCACCGGAGTTGAATTGTGTTGAGTCCCTCTTGGTTGAGTATTGAACTGCTATTACTGAACACCTTTTTCAGAACTGAACTTTAGGGTTGGCACAGAAAGTAGATGTTAAGGGGGAACTCCCCCTATCATTTCTTGCTCCCCACGGTTCGTAGAATATCATCTGGAAATGATAGAGCTCTGTCTCATAAATCATTTGGTACTAACAATTGAAGTCTATCCATTCCAATGTCCGTTGTCGCCTTTTTCTTCTATCATTGTCTTATTCTGCTGAAAGGGCTTCCAAATGTTTCTCCTTTTTATAAATCCCAGATGTTGCGGCATTTGTGACCAGGGTGACATAGGTGCAGGACTCCTCGGGAGATTCTGGAGGAATTCAATTGTTTGGCAGTAAATTAAATTGCTAACAATAGTGAATTGTCCATTCGGGATGGTTTCCCAGGGATCGTAATAGCTCGTGGGTATGTTTTATTTGCGTCCTTTAAAATACTTAAGAAACCCAAATTATTCTTGGAGAATATAGGTTATAAAAAAGATATATAGTACTGGTGCTTCTGTGTATTCAGAAATTAACAAATACAACTGAATGAATTTAGTAATATGTATAGAGGGTCATTTACGGTGCGTATCCTATTAAAAGTTTACGGGATTCTCATATACAGGGTGTCCCACAAGTGTTTCATTATATTTCAGTGGGTAATAGTACATTGCAAAATAATATGACTCCCTATATAAACCATATTCCAATAATGCTTCATTAAGAAGATACGGGGAGTTAAACTTTACTTAAAAAATATAACTTTTATTGATATATTCAAAACCGTTTGAGATATGTAAGTGAAATTTGGCATGTTTTGAGAGTTAATGTAGACGCATTTGTTTATGCAAAAGGGCTATTTTTCGTTTCACCAGTGACGTGCGTATGGACACCTCTCAGCACATTTTTAAAGAAAAACATGGTGCGCCACTGCTTTTTATCAAAATAAAAATTATTTTTAGAAGTTTAATTTCATTTAGAAGAAAAATGCTCACTTGACTCTTTTTCGTCCGACGCATCGTTTGCCAGTAAAAAATTGAATACCGTCTATATGCAAAGAGAGCCAAGTATTGAAATAAATGTGGAAAAGCAAACTTTTGAATAAAGCATTTCCGCACCAAAAAAACCATATTGGTGAACTACTAAGCGAGTAGATTACGAAAAAAAAAAGTAACGCTCTAAGTGGTTTCCGTGATATCCAAGTTGATCCTGTAAATCTCCCGGGAAATTCGAAAATGTATTATAATAAAATACAGGGTGTGCCATTTAATATAACAAAGTGGTTGTCAGTTACGCATAGATCTATCAACGTCCCTACGGTACCATTATTTTAATTCGACAGATCAAACTCAATTACATCAGTATCAAAATTTTCAGATTTCTAGCTATATTAGAAACTCGTAAACTTTTAATAGGACACCGCGAATGACCCTATATATTTGAAATTAGGGAGGCGAGCAGATTCCAAATAGGTATAAATATATAAGGTGTTTTATTTAAAAAAACATAACTTGCCATTTTTTGACAGCTTTACGATGCTCGTTCGTTTCATCCGTTCGCGGATTCTGATAATTCACAATAAAAATTAAACATTTGCCTTAACTATTTTTTTTCTATTTCCAAAAATAAAGATTTTAGGGTCGAGGAAAAATACGGAAAATAACCCTGTACAGGGTGAAATTAAATTTATTTTCAAACCGTTGAAAAGTGTCCTTAGTTTAGTCCATTGGCCTATTTGGAGATTGTTTATGAGTTTATTATAACTTTCTCTGTCAGATGCCTCTACATTTCCTGTTATTGTTTTGAATATTGTACCTCTGCCATTTACTAGTCCACGTTTTATTCTCGAATGACTTGATATGATTCCCTTTAACTTCTTCTCTACTCTTTCTTGAACCTACTTTAATATTTCTAAAAAGTTTTTAAATTCATCCGAATATGGTTTCAAACGATCGTTTCTATTGTTTCTGTCACGTTTGTTGTTCTTATCAATGTCTTCATTTGGTGAATAATTGAGTTTAAATCATAATAGTGTATCATGGCATGAGTGTTTTCAATCATTTTTGCGTTACCAATTTAAAGAGGCATAATACTGGGGTTATTTTTTAATTCTGTTATCCTGACATTTCCTTGTATTGAAATCCCGTGTGCATCGGTTAAAACACTGAAATTGAATGGTTTAGAAATTACTCAGAGCGTAAATGACTAATTTTAATTTATTTGTTATAAATTTAAATTATCATTTTTATTCAAAACTATATCTATTTTTGAACCGTCTTTTGCCATTGTCCATGTGAATTTTTCTTTGGTTTTCACTAGTTAATGTGTTACGAGGAAGGTTTATACTTTTGATCTGTGTTGGAGGTTTAAATTTATCAACTAATTTTTGTTGTGTAATTTCCTTAGTATAAATCTCTCCTGATTCAAATGAAGACGGTTTGTCTCTTCCTTCATTTATATTTTCTATTAACTTTTCTTTATTTTCAATTAGCATTTAATTTATTTTTGACTATAGGAATTTAGTTCAGGTTAGACATAAACAATTGGTCTAACTTAATATTGAACCAATCTTCATTGCCAATGTGTTCACTAATTACCTCTATAGGTTTGAATTTTGTTGCCTAATGAATCGAGTGATTATAAGCCAAAATTGCATACTTCATTTATTGATCAATAGGTAAATTCGATTGTCTTTGATTATTTAATAATCTCACATGTCCTATTATGTCGAATGTAGTCTTTCAATTAATCCATTTGATTGTGGGTGTTCTGGTGTACGAAAATAAATTTGGACTTGATGTAATTTCAGTAATTCTATCATGACCGTGTTTTTGAACTCATTTTCATTATCAACAATTATTTTCAGGGGAATTCCGTGATGAGAAAAGAAGAATATCAAATTATTTGCAATTTCAGTTGCCGCTAGTGTAACTAATGCATATGCCTGAGCGTAATTAGAAAAACTATGTATTATTGTTAAAAATTTTGTTTTATCCAAAGTGTAAGTGTCAAGATGTATAATTTCGAAGAGCTTAGTCGTCGTTGGCAAAATATTCATCTCTATCTTTATTGGGTTTCTTGCATGCTTGCTTCTTTGGCATATTTCACATTGATCTACGTACGTTTGAATAGATTCCCTAAGGTTCAGCAAATAATATTTAGTTTTTAGCTTCTCTTCTGTTTCCTAATTTCTCCTATGATCGGTTTTTCCTTCGTGATAGGCCTGAATGATTTCTGGTATTTCTGTTTCATTTTTTTTTCTGTAATGTCAATTAATTTTATAGTACACCTTTCAAATTTTAAGGAGGACCATTTGAAATTCTCTCTAACAGTCTCGCAAAATAACGGATATAGATCAGGGTTTTCAAAATATAAAGAATAGAGTTTTTCCGGAGCAACATTGTCTATTATAAATTTCATCAGATCATGTTCAAAATTGTCGTCAGATAACGGTAATAAATATTGCTTTTTTTTTCAAAATAAGTCTAATTTTTTAGGTTTTGTCGGAGAATGAAACACGCGAGAGATTATTATTTCATTAACTCCGTAATTTATTGCTGTTTCTACTATGGGTGCAGCAACTATGAGGTTCTGTTCTGAATTCGTATGTACAATTTCATTTCCTCAATCAACTTCGATGTCTTGTATTGGTTCTTGGTCTAAATCATATTGTAAAATCATCGACATCGGGCCCGTTTCGTCATTGCCTATTTCCGTTCGTTTATCGTTTATGGCACTAGCACTTGTGATTGCAAACTTTCTTAAAATGTTTTCATATATTCTAGAAGTTCCGTAAATCCATCCATTTCCTTCATATGTATTGGGTTGGCAATTAAATTCGTTCGGTTTTTTAGTTTGGAATAAAACACATTTTTTTTATATACAAAACAAATTTTAATCAATTATATATTGACCATCTTTATTGATAACCTCTTGCCATCTCTCTACCAACATCATTATGCCACGTTCATAGAATGACTGTGGCTTATCGACAAAAAAACGATCAAGGTGGTTTTTAACTGCATCTTCATCTTTGGAGGTTTTTCCTTTCATTGAATTCTGCAGCGACCGAAATAAATGAAAATCGGAAGGGGCAAGGTCCGGTGAATAAGGAGGATGAGCCAAAACGTCCCAGCCAAACTCGAGTAATTTGTTTCGCGTTGTCAAAGATGTGTGAGGCCTAGTGTTGTCATGATGGAAGACAACACCCTTGCGATTTGCCAATTCTAGTCGCTTTGTGCGAATAGCTTCTTTCAATTTCGTTAATTGGGAACAGTATAGTGTTGAATTTATTGTTTTTCGAGATGGTAGTAACTCGTAATAAATAATGCCCTTAAAGTCCCACCATACGGAGAGCATTACTTTCTTTTGTGACGAAAATGCACGTTACTTCTTTCCATATTCACCGCTACATAATATGTACGATACTTATGATAGCCAAACCAAAGTCCGTAGAAAATATAAGAGAAACATGATCTTGCATGTGTTTATTTGATTTGCTTGATAGCATTTAGAAAAAAAAAGCAAATCAGCATGAAACTTATACGGAAAGAAAACCGAACGATTTAAATTGCCAACTCAATATTTCCATGCTAGTTAAATTCACGACCTCGTGGTGAGTGTTAAAAAAAATTATTTTTTCTAACGCTAATTTATTTGAGAGAAATCACTACAAATCGGCCTGTATTTTTGATCTGTTACTGATTGACTGCTTAAGGTTAGAGTCCTTATTTATGTCGGGATAGACGTTGGTTCAACATTTAAATTTCTGGGTATGCAATTAAATACAATGTAACTCCTTCCCTCTAAGTTCCAAGTTTTAGGTTATCCCGGAAGTTAGATGGCTTGTTTCTGGGTTGGTGTATGTGATTTCTCCTCCCTCTATCGGAGTATCCACTTCTACACAATGGCACAACATCCTCCAGCTATTGCGATGTAGACTAATTTTGGCCCGATGCTGGGCATTGTCGGAATTGCTCCAAAAGACATCGGGGATTGTTCTTATATAAGTTCTATCTCCTGTTTCAATTGATGGAGTTCGTCTAGTGTGATTGCTGGCAGGTATAAACTTAAGTCCAGCAATGTTGGGGGTGGTCTGTGGTAGTTGCCGCCTCGTTGCTTGTGATCTTCCTATCAATGTTAATGGGGCATGTTTAGTGGAACTCCAACCTGTTCGTTCCTAAGAGTTTCTTTGTTTCGGTGGTCGCTCCCGGGCATGATGTATGTACAGTAGTGGCCAAAAGTAGATGAACACGTATTATTCACTGCATTTTTAATAATTCATACCACAAGTCTCTATAAATTTTAATATAATTTTTCCACCAAATAACTAATAGAGTGCCTTTCCTAAAGAAATAAATAAATGATGGATTTTTTATCATTTATTGCTAATATACATAGAAATGCAAAAATAGCTCTGGCCAAAAGTAGATGAACAAAATAAACATAATTTCAAATATTATAAACTCTTATGAACTAAACCATTAAGACAGTATTATTAGTCAGTATTTTGTGTAATATCCTTTATTTTTTATTACTTCATTGCATCTCTTGGGCATTGACGATATGAGATGTTCAATAACAGATGGATCCATGCTCGCCCATGCTTCTTGTAATGCTATGAATAATTGGTCCTTATTCGAGTAGGTTTTTGTCCTAATTTTGTTGTTTAGGATCTCCCATAAATTTTCTATTGGATTAAGATCCGGTGACTGCGAGGGCCATGTCATAACAGGTACTATTTCATCTTCTAAAAACTTCTTAACTATCTTTGACGCATGTTTGGGGTCGTTATCATGCTGAAAAATAAACGTGACCGGCAAAACTTCCTCGATATAGGGTAACATGTGAGTATTTAATATGTCCCTGTAGATAAATCGGTCCATTATTCCCTCGATCCTATAAAGTGGACCGATACCGTACCCAGAAAAACATCCCCAAACTAACACTGATCCTCCTCCATGCTTTACGGTTGGTCTGGTATATTTAGGCAATAAACGAGTGTTAGGAGGACGTCTTATATACACATGGCCATCAGATGAAAATATATTAAATTTAGATTCATCACTAAAACAAACCCTTTTCCACTGCGCTACAGTCCAATTTTGATGCTCCTTTGCAAACTGTAATCGGGCCTTAACGTTCTTCTTTGACAGCAGAGGCTTTTTGGCCGGTCTTCTGGCAAACAAATTAGCCTCTACTAGTCTACGTCTTATTGTCCTAGAACTGACAGAAGGCAAACCAATTTCTTCTATTTTGGTCTTTATTTGATTAGATGAAAGAAAGGGATCATGCATAGACATCTTCTTAATGGCCCTATTTAGTCTTTGGTCAGTTTTTCTAGGACGTCCCGACTTATTCTTAATTGTGGTATCTTCCCTCTGATTGCACCTCTTAATTATCATGCAGACAGTGGATCTTTTTAGCTGAAATTGCCTTGCAATTTGTGCTTGACTCACTCCAGCATTATTCGCAGCTACCACTCTTATTTTTAAGTCTTCAGACACATAAACACCTCGTGGCATTTTAATGAATTATTCTAGTGGCTTACTACTATCGTCCACCAAGATACTAACGTTCAAAACCGAATCGATAAATATCAAAAATATTTAAAAGTTTTTGTTCATCTACTTTTGACCAGAGCTATTTTTGCATTTCTATGTATATTAACAATAAATGATAAAAAATCCATCATTTATTTATTTCTTTAGGAAAGGCACTCTATTAGTTATTTGGTGGAAAAATTATATTAAAATTTATAGAGACTTGTGGTATGAATTATTAAAAATGCAGTGAATAATACGTGTTCATCTACTTTTGGCCACTACTGTATGTATGTATTAAGGTTTGGTTTGAACATACCACTATTCAATTGTTAGTCTAATCTAACTTTTCTACTACTAACCTAGGAATTTCTATTCTAGTTTGTTTGCATACCAATATTTTCCTGTCCTTATTCAAAAGTCTTATCTCACAAGGGCCACTTTCACTTACTATTTCTACACTATTCTTATTATATAAATACAAATTTGGTGTCATAATTTTACAAGTATTGTCATACTGAACAAAATGCAATTGGATTGTTATCACGAACTTGTTTCTAAGGAACAACCACCTTAAACTAACTTCATGTGTACATCAGGATCGAGTATAAGTGGTAATAATTGAAAACTTCTTCGCGAACTATTGGTACATGCAATATGTACATTATTTTGTTATTAGTGACGAAGCACTCAATTTCAATGATTTTTTCGAATATAGGCATGTTTTCATTGTTAGCTGTATTGATCAGTATTTATTTCTTTTTGAAGTTTTTATTTCGGAATACAGGTCTTTTGATTCGATTATACACTCACTTTCACATGAAATGCACCACCCAGTAATACTAATAATTAAGTCTTGTAACTTTGGCAAAATAATGCTTCATAATGGAGTATCAAATGATTAGAGTTTCAGTAAAAAGATACAACATTTGTTAATTAAAAAATTAATAATGAGTGACATCGCCTCGTGCGGCAATGCAAGCACGTACTCTTTGCGGCATGCTTTGCAACAAATGATCAACATCCTCCTTAGCAGTTAGGTTTGTGGTTCTGGTATGTAATTTGTTTATCGTGAAGGTGTCTATGTGGATAATTTCAAAGAGTTTAGTTGCTGTAGGTGTAACATTGAATTTTGTTTTTACCGGATTTCTGGCGTGTTTACTCCTTTGACATATCTAGCATAGATTTATGTATGCTTGAATAGTCAGTTTTAAATTCGGCGAATAATACTTTGTTTTAATTCTTTACTTTGTTTCTTCCATTCCTCTGTGGTTGGTTTTACCTTTGTGGTATGTCTGCATTACTTCCTTTATTTCATCCTCATCGATTATATCTACAAGTTTTGTTGATATTCTTTAAGTTTTAACGTCGGTCATTTGAAAATTTTCCTTATGGCTTCACAGAATTTAGAATACAATTCTGCATTTTCGAAGTACATTCAGTGACATTAGAAGTATTACACCCAGTAGAAAATTTTTTGGGATTAAGTTTTTGGTAATGGGGTAGTCTTACATCCAAAATGAAACGATAAACTTTGCAAGAAATATTATTGACATATAACCCGGAAAAAAATTAATAATGTGATTGGCGACCTCGTAGATGAGTACGCTCCTGTACACTTGTGGGCATCGACAAAATTAGATGATCGATGTTTGCTTGCGGCACCTCATTCGAGGCAACTTGAACTTCGTGAATTAACTGTGCCAGAGTCGGTGGATGCTGGGGCAAAATGGATAGTCTTTTTATTATCATATCCCACACATGTTCGATGGGATTTAAATCCGGTGAACGGAATGGCCACGGTAAAACATTAACGCCAGTTTTTTGAAGAAAATCCATAGTTCGACGAACAACATGGGGACGTACGTTGTCTTGCTGTAAAAGAACGTGTGGGCGACCATATAGATAAGGTAGTAAAGTGGGTTGTAGGACGTTATCCACATAATGTGCAGCGGTCAACCTGCCTTGAATAAACACAAGAATTGATCAGCTACCATAGGCAGTAGCCTCCTAAACCATTACTTCAACAGTCCTGTGTACATGCTTCTCAACAGCGTATTCAACATGACGATGCTCTCCACGACGACGTCTTACTCTTATACGGCCATTATGCATGCCTAAATAGAATCGCGATTAGTTTGTCAATACGACATTATGCCACTCTGCCTTCCAATTCTGCTGTTACAGGTAGCACTAATCGAGAACGGTATGAAAAAAGTCCAAGGACTTGAATGGGACGATATAGAGTTCACATACTAACAGGTCTACCTTCTTCGCCTAACTATTGGTTACCAAGTTGGCATGTAGCAGCAAAGCGGTCTCGCAGAGCTAGTTGTCTGAAGCGCCGATTTTGACGCTTTATTGTACGCCTCGGTTGTCCAGGTGGTCTTCTACTTGTTCCTCCTCCTACCTTCTTTTGCTCACCCCCTACACACACGTATTACCGTTATTGCAGTGATGTTAACACGGCGTTCAATTTTACGATATCAACAGACAATCCAACATTTCGATAGGCAACAATTATACCCCTGTCAAAATCGCTAAGATGGTGATATTGTTAATGTGTTCGGACCCTGGGCATTTTGCACAAGTAGACAGAAACATGAGAACTAAAAATGTCTATACCAAGCAGATCGCATGAACCATTGACTACACAAAAAACTAAGAAATGAAACTTTTTTTGTAAAACCTGTTAAGATAAAATGTTGAACATGGTATCATATCCTGCTTTCTATATAGTCGTTTTGTTGCCGAAACATTAATTTCAAAAAATTATTCCTACTGAGTGTAACACTTCTAATGTCACTGAGTATATAATGAATACAGCTTTTGGAAGTTAACATGTGTAAAATTAAGAGACCTTAAAGGTTTGATACTTGATCAGGTTTGATTACCTTTCAGGAATTACTCTTTCTTGGAGTCATCACAATGCATTTTCATCCACGGCAGCATGACATCCCGTCAGGTATGAGTAACACATGAAAAGTATAATTCACAATTACTGCACTGCAAGACAGGACGAATTAAGATGTACTCACCGGGGGTTAGGTGTCCCTCCTACTCGCAAGGGGGGGAGGACGGAGACGCTGGAGCGCTTTGTTTTTTTCTGCCAGATGGGTGGGGACATGGGTCCGGAAGCGGTCTTGGGAGCGCTGAAGGAGCTCATGGGAACTGCCAAGAGGGAGGGAAGGACGAGGGTGGTCGTTCCCCAGGTCACGGGACCGGATTCCGGAAAAATCCCGGAAGCTGAGGGAGCTTGCTGCAGAGGAAAGTGGAGTAAAACTTTGCTTCTATTGGCAGGACGAAGAGGTGAAGACGTAAGGAGCGGGAAAGAGGAAAGAGGAAGGGGTCATCTTCATGGCGAGAGAGGAAGGCACCTCTAACTTGGATGCCCTCAAGAAGGTGAGGCAAGTGGTTGCCAAGGGCGGCCAAGAGGTGAAGGTCAGCACCGTCAGGGAGACGAAGAAGGGGAAGATGTTACTGACGGTGCCGAAGGGAGGAAAGGGCGAGCAACTGCGGGAGTTGCTAGCCAAGGAGCTGGGTCCGAACAGGGTGAGAGGGGGTACAGGGAGGTCGGCGGCCTTCCAAGTGCACGGCCTGGACGCAGTCGCCACCGAGGAGGAAGTGGTAGGGGCGGTGGCACTCGCGGCTGGAGTGGAGAAGGGGTGACTAAGACTGCTCAGTCTCCGTCCAAGTTTCGGAAGCTGCCAGACCGTCACGCTTCTGGTGGAGGGGAGGGTCACTGAGGTGCAGGTATGTATCTCCAGGTATCGTCTGAAGGAGCGGCGGGAAACCGATCGCTGCTTCAGACGTTGGGAGAGGGGCGGCCACAGGACGAGTGAATGCAGGCGAGAGGATACGAGTGAATGCAGGCGAGAGGATTGGCCACGACTGTGCGTGAGGTGCACGTAGGGAGGTCACAAGGCTGCGACATGCCGCACGGAGCGGTACTGTCCCCCTATGCAAGGACGGGAACCACAGTGCGGCGGGACCGGGGTGCGGGGCACCCAAAAGGCGGGGAGAGCCTAGAGTCAGGGGGAGACTCATGGCAAGGGGAAGACCCATGTCAAGGCAGGAGCCCGAAGAAGTAGAGGTGGAGAAGGAAGAGGACGGGAGGTCCAAGAACTCACCAACCACCAGTTTCCTTAAGTCGCTGACAACCACTAACGACAAAGGAGGTGGGGGCAAGGCGAGGAAGGGGGACTAGGTGGGACACGGGTGAGTGGGTGTAAGCGAGCGTGTGTACGAGTGTGTTTGAGTGGAGTGTTAGGATCCAATGGCGGCGGATAGGGAACTACGATACCTACAGATGAACCTGGACAGGGGAGGTCTCGCGATGGACCTCATGTCTCAGGTGATCAGGGAAAGACACGTTGACGTGGTGCTCGGTCAAGGGTCCTGTGTGGCCGGCGGAAACTTAGTACGGGACAGGAGCAATGACGCGTTCATGTGGCTAGCGCCAGGTGTCAGAGTGAAATTGCTTCACCGTGGTCGGGGGTTTGTGACTGCGAAGCTGGACGGGATCACTCTCGTCTCCGCGTAATTCTCGCCAAACAGGAGCACCGACGATTTCACGTCGTGCCTCGATCGACTGGGGGATTACGTCAGGGGATGCGACAACAGGAGGGTCCTCATCGCTGGGGATCTGAACGCCAAGACTGCGAGATTAGGTTCTGGGATGGCGAACGCCTATGAGCGGGTCCTGGAGGAGTTCCTGGACGCGGCGGAGCTCGTTCCCATCAACGTCGGGAACGAGTAGACGTTCGGAAATAGGAGAGACAGGTCACTGATCGACGTAACCATTGCGGGAACGTATGTGAGTGGCTGGGTGCGAAAGTGGCGCGTCGAGGTAGGAATGGAGAGCGGGAGTAGCCACAGGTACATCTCATATCGCGTCAAGCGAACAGAGATGACATCTAGGAGCGAAGAAGTAAGAGCGAGAAAGGGTGGATGGATGATGAATGCGAAGGGTTAGGAAAAAATGGGCCGGTACGTGGAGGAGCGCGATGGTCTTGGAATCGTGGAAACTCCTGAAGGAATAGTTCGGTGTTGGAATTTGGGAGATAATAAGAGGTACAACTTAGAATGAATTAATTTTATTATAAAAAGGAAAAATTACAGAGGACCAAGAATCGTGTACGTCTTGTGTACGACGAGACAATCTTCAGACTAAACTTATATAAAACTAACATTAAAAGAAAAAATATACGACCATAATTGCTACGCATACATTTCTCTTAGGTTCTCCAAATTAATAGTTTATTGCTTATGTATAAATGAAATCAATCCGCTTCTCTTTTAAACGCCGCTAGTGAAAACTGTTTACTATTAATTTGGATAACTTATGGTTGAGTATAGGATTCCAACATTCGGGAGATAAGCGAGGCCTGTGACGTATGCATGACGAAGCGTGGCAGTGGGAATGGGACAGCGAAACGAGCGGTGTACTGGTGGAGCGAAGAAACTGCAGAAAGAAGGAAAGCATGCATTAGAGCGAGAAGACGATGGACAAGAGCGCAAGGAAGGGGGAATGCGAATGATGCGAGTAGAGGCCGAATACAAGACCCTCAAGGAGTCCATAAAGGACGCCAAGAGCGACGAGTGGCAGAAAGTGTGTCGAGTTGGAGATAGACGTCTGGGGACTCGGTTACAAAATAGTGACTGGGAAACTTGGTCGCTTTAAAAACGGTCCTTCGCCGGAAACAGATGCGGAAGCAAGTGGACGCGCTGTTCCTGAAGAAACCACGGGTAACGTGGGAAAAAGTACGAGTGGGATCGAATGAAGTGCCTCGAGTTACGACTGAGGAGATTCGACCGGCCGTCGAGAGTCTCAAGAGCAGCAAGGCTTTTTTTTTTTTTTTTTTTTTTTTGCCGAGGAAAAAATCTTCAAAAGACACCCGGCCTGTTGTTCTGGCGGCCGGGTAGTGTGGGATTCACCAAAGGGACACTCTCCGGCGCTAACCGACGGTCCCCGAGCGCCTACCCACTAAAAAAAACCCCGTTCTCTCTTGTTAACTGCCAAGACCCGGTACCGTCCCTAGGGACATCTCATCAGTGTCTTGACAAAGAGCAGCAAGGCTGCGGGACTGGATAGGCTACAGAACGAGATGCTGAAGCTATACCTAGGTGCAATACCCCAGGGTATGGCAAGTTGCGTTAATCGCATCTTGACTTCGGGCATGTATCCTAAAGTCTGGAAGAGAACTCGACTGGTGCTGGAAGAGTAACCGAAACGTGATCCGGGAGCAGAGGCCTCGTACCGACCCAATGTGTCGTGGACGGACTCGTGAAAGTGGCGGAAAAGTTTTTCAAGACCAGGCTGCTGGAAGAAGCAAACGCTTTAGGTATGGTGAGCGAAAGCCAGTTTGGGTTCGTCAAGGGCAAGAGTACCCTAGACACCATGCAGGCCGTCATGCGGATAGTCGAGAGGATCAGGAGAAAAAATTACTCACACACAGGCTTCTGCGGCGTCATGCTAACAATTGATGTAAAGAACGCCTTTAATACTGCGTGTTGGGATCTTATCGTCGACGTAATGAGAAGGGCGAAGGTGAGTGGGTACCTATTGAACGTAGTTCAATTATACCTGCAAGATCGGTTTTTAGTGTTGCCTAACGGGGGAGTTCGAGAGATGTCGGGTGGCGTTCCCCAAGGGTCCGTCCTGGGCCCCGTCTTGTGTAACCTCTACTACAACGGGATACTGACAGTCGGGTATCCGCGAGGGGTCATCCCGGTGGCCTTCGCGGACGACTTGGCGTTGGTGGTCTCGGCGAGGGACGGGATAACCCCAGAGGTCAGGATTAGGTGGGCCATGGAACTGGTCACCAATACGTTCGAGCGTATCGAACTTAGCATGGTTACGGATAAAACCGAAATGGTGCTCTTGGCCGGCGAAGGAATACGTGAAGTAGCTCGGAGTGTGGATCGGCAGAAACGCTCGTTTCGGCTAGCACGTACGTCGGACTGCCGAAAAGGTCACTAAGGTGATAGGAAAGCTCGAAGGTATACTGCCTAGAGCGAGCGATTTGGGGTACGAAAAGAGGAGGTTGATGGTGATGGCGGCGTCCTCGGTCATGCTGTACGCGGCTCCGGTCTGGCGAATGGAACTGGAGTACGGAAGGTACGAGGCCATACTGGAGAGAGCGAATCGTTTACTCGCGCTCCGGGTGGCTAGTGCCTACAGGGCGGCACCGACCGATGCGGTGCTGGCATTGGTCAAAATACCTCCGGTGAAAATCAGAGTGAAGGACAGAAGCATGATGTAGGAAGGAAAAAGTGGAGCGAAGGAATGGGTAATGACCGATGGAAGCGAGACTGGGAGAAGTACGAGGGTTGTAATAAAGTGTAAATAAAGACCTTCGTCCTCCAGATCCGTGTCTGGTACGAGTGGGAGTGGACGAAGAGTGGATACATGTTGGCTCAGGTTTTCACTGGACACGGCGTGTTCGGGAAATACCTGAAGCGGATACGAGTGGAGAGAAGTGCTGAATGTTGGTTTTGTAGCGAAAGGGAGGACACACCGGAGCACACGCTGTAGATGTGGCCGGAGTGGGAGAGCTATCGCCCTGAGGCAAGGGAGGGGGGACTCTACCTAAACCGAAGTACGATAGGGAACGAGCTGGTTGACAGTAAGAGCAAGTGGATAACGTTTGAGGGCCTGATAGAGAAGATCTCGAGGGCCAAGATTGTAATAGAGAACGAGAGGAAGAAGAGTGGGGTGCGGAACCTTGTCCGTACCTAGTCCGAGGAAGCGTGAATGCTTGCGTTAAATACTTGGGGTATTTAGGAATTAAAACAAATTAGCTGGCTTCAGTACCAGCCACAACTTATCGGTTCAAAAACTCAAAGTATATTGATTCTCATATTCATATTTTACGTGGCTTAAAATAATAAACTGTGGATACGCTGTTGATAGGCGTACCCCTGATAAGCATGGCAATTTTGGCTATTCAGCCATGAGTCACCTTAGAACCTAACAGTTCGGATTACTGGACAATGGTTCCTTTTAGTTATTGCCGGTGAAGCGGTCAGCAATTAAAATCGGATGTTTGGTCAATAAATGAAATTGATGTGTTCTCAACATAAACTGCTGATGCAGTATCGGGATACACTAACATACTTAATAAAAAAAAGAAAAAATACAAACAGCTTGTATTTAAGAATTACGCAACATTAGCATTTAACTAGAGATGCACATGTTAGGGCATTGACATTGACTTATGACTTAACTCACGATTTTCCTTTTGCATTATGATGTATAACTAACTGACGCTGTGTATAGGAAGTATTTTGACCTCTTTGCGACATATTGCTCAAATTTTATAACGTGCAATAACGTTCAAACTCACAAAATTATATTTTTCTACTTCGGAGAATATTGCTATTTATATTAGTTTTATTATTTTTTTTTTTAATTGAAATTATAGTGCCTCAACAACTAAGGTCATTGGCACTATCTTAGATTAGGTGTACATTAAATAAGGTATACTAGATGTGATTATACAGTTCTATTGATTTAAGGTATTAAAGTTAATATGTATACAGGGCTATTCACACTATACGACGCGGAATATTGTGGCTAAAATACGAGGCTTTCAAAAGGTTTCACTTTTGGGCTATATGGGAATCTATTATGGCTACTTTTTAAAATTATTTTCATATTATACAGGGTGTCCCAAAAGCCCTAAAAGTATTAAAGTTGTGGTTTTTAAATGAAACCTTCTGTATATTATTGCATTTTTGGATTCTCCGATCAAAATAAGTGTCTGTTTTAATAAGGTTTACTATACCTAAAACTTAAGGTTTTTTAAATAATTTGAATTTTATCAAAATTTGACCTAATTTTCATGTTTTAAACACTTAAGAATTATTTGAGTTACGCAAGTGTAATTTACAGTGTAGCGTAACAATAGATCATATTTTATATCCCAATCATGATAAACTAGCCATTTTATACAGGATGTAGAAAAATTAAAACTAATCAAATAAGAACTTTAAGTGACTATAACTTGATTAATTTAAATACAATGTCATATTTTTTAACTTACCAGGATATGTAATTTTTAATAACCTATTGAATGGTATTAGAGTGTTCATAACTAAGTCTTCGCGTTTTTACAGAATACGCTAAATAGTTGTTCTTTGCGCCATTTGGTGTTGTTTAGTTCAAAGTTCTAAATCACGTAACAACTATAACATAAAACAGAAACAAAATATTTATAATACATGTTCGAAATGTCTACCATCCATTTCTAGGCACTTACTAATTTTTTTTTAAAACTACTATTAACTCTGGAAAGCATTTGCGGAGTAACAGTTTTAAATGCGTCACTTATACATGTTTTCATATCCTGTGAATTTATCGGAGGCGCATTGTAGAGAATTCCTTTAATGTATCCCCAACAAAAAGAAATCTAGTGGAGTTAAGTCCGGGGATCTGGGGGGCCAATTTTGATATCCATTTCTTCCCATCCACCTTTTTTTAAAGTTGGCATTTAAAAATTGCCGAACCTCCCGATGATAATGAGGCGGAGCTCCATCCAATTGAAGCCACATGGTGGTTCTAATAGTTAAAGGGACTTTTTCTAATAATACTGGAAATTGGTGTAAAAGGAAATTTAGAAACATCACATCATTTAAAGGTTCTTCAAAAAAATATGGTCCAATTAAATACGGGCCCAGTATTCCACCCCACACACTAACGGACCATCTCTTCTGATTTCTCATGACTCCGTATTCATGAGGATTCGAATCAGAATAGTAATGAAAGTTGTGTCTATTTACAAGACCATTGTTATGGAAAGTACATTCATCACTAAATAGAACTTCATCGAAAAAGTTTTCATTTTCTGCAACATTACCTAACACCCACATGCAAAATTCTGTTCGGTCGTCAAAGTCATATCCATAAAGTTCTTGGCAAAGCTGGATTTTATAACGATAAAAACTATGTTTTTTAAGAATTCTTGAAACACTTGCTTTACTAATGTTCGTAACTTTGGATTTCGAATTTTGAGTAATATTGGGATTTTCGATAACTGAACCACCATTACCATAAAAACATTTTCACAATCTGTATATTGTAACTCGGTTAGAAGCGTTCTGAAATCTATTATTTTATTGTGAAATGTATTTAATTTGGCGAATGTGATCGCTTCCTCCATATCCGAAAATGTGTCGCAAATATTTTGGTAAAATGTTGTGATTTGTGTTATTATCATGTGAATCCTAAAAAATTCGAAAAGATTTGCTTCTTCGACGCTGATCCTCTTTACGACTTCTACTATTCGTTTGATTCGTTCTCTCAGGACAATTTGATTGTGCGATACATTCTTTGTTATTTCTTGAAAATTACTTAAGGCATTACCTAGCAGGGTTGTTTGTTTGTTGAGGATGGATTTTAAATCGTTCTGGTTCTGTCTGAGTATGTTGATGTGGTCAATGCGTTCTGCGTCTTCCTGATCTAGATTTCCTGTTATGGTTTGAATTATTGTACCTAATGCGTTTACCAGGGCTCTCTTAGTTCGTAAGTTTGTAGGGAAGATTTGATTTATTTATTCACTAATTTTACAACTCAAGTTATTTGTAATTGCAAGGGAATT
Organism: Euwallacea fornicatus; assembly: GCF_040115645.1. Taxonomy (NCBI): domain Eukaryota; kingdom Metazoa; phylum Arthropoda; class Insecta; order Coleoptera; family Curculionidae; genus Euwallacea; species Euwallacea fornicatus. Next base: position 374,711 of record NC_089560.1, on the reverse strand, counting down.
ATGAAATTCGGATTTGTAACTTGTCGAATTATTCAAGGTTTCCCGGAGTGAATCGTATTTGGCGTTGATAGCGAAGAATTTCTGTAGTAATTCGGTCGTGTCATATATTTGGATGAAATTCCAGTGGTCGGTTACCTTGTGGGCGTTGCCCAGCTTGTGGGGTAGAATTTCGGGGTTGGTTTTTAGGTCGAGGTAACGGAATTTCCCGTGTACAAAGGGCCATCTGTAATTAAGGGCTTCTTTAGTTCCTTAACATGAACGATTCGGATTTTATATGGGCTTTTAATGCTTTTAATTTTTACTTTATTATGCTCTAACTTCTCGAGAATTACGTATGGACCAGCATATCTGGGGTGGTTTTTGTTCCTATGATTCAGGTTCACATAGACCTTTTGATCTACCTTAAATTCATGCGTTTCGTGGCCCTTGACGTTCCTCTTTGTTAGTACCTTTTCCTTGTTGCGGTCTGTTTTTTCTTTGATCGCTCCATACATGGCGTCGACTTTATCTCTATGAGTTGATATATAAGCGAAGTAAAATGTCGTTGCTATTAGGTCAAGGGGGTCCCTGGAATTTGTGTGACCTAAAATAATCTCATGGGGTGTAAATTTCGTGATGCTGTGGACGGCGCTGTTGTAGGCTATTATAGCGTATGAGATTAGATCATTGACTGATTTAGCGTTTTTCTTTTGTTTTAGAATTCTAAGATGTTCTATTAGGGTCGAGTGGAATCTTTCTACGGAGTTCGATTCGTGATGTTTGGTGGTAGTAAAGTGTATATTGATTTTCTAGGTTTTTAGTAGTTCATTGTTGAATTCTTTGCCATTATCACATGTAATTTCTTCAGGGCATCGAAATTTTTTTCCTTTATTTTATTACTATTTACAATCTGCCTTCACAGAGGCAATCAGAAAATTTGAGGTCGTCGATTATTTGATCGTGAGTTTACAGGAAACATTACATTTAATGTTCTCGCTGGGTCTGTTAGGTGCTTTGGCGTGAATTTATTTTCTGTGTGGGTCAAACCTGCGGGTTAGATCAGCGGGAGTGTGCTTTTGTATTCTTCTTATCGATGATGCTTCCAGTAGTCTGCTAGCCAAGGGATTTGGGTGGTTTCCTATTCGCAGTTGATACCTTTCTGCAAATTTGGTGATTTCTTGCCGAATGGTATTTATGTTCAGGTCCTGGTGTAGTGTTTCGTTAACGACGTACCAGGGGGCGTTTGCCATGCATCGCAGGGATTTTGATTGGAAACTTTGCAGTATTTCGATGTTACTGTTGCTCAGTACCCCACAACTGTATACCGTATGTCCATATCGGTTTGAGTACTGCTTTGTATACCAGCACTTTGTTATCTAAAGTTAGCTGTGACCTTCTTCCTAGAAGCCAGTAGAGTTTTTTAGTTCTCAGGTCCAGCTCTTTCCTCTTCTTTTGGATGTGTGTTTTCCATGTCAAACGGCGATCAAGGTGCATGCCCAAATATTTCGCGTGGTTTGTTGTTTGTGTGCGGATGTTGTTTATAGTAATTGGGGGACACTCTCCCTTGTTCATAGTGAAAAGCACTTGTACACATTTGTCTTCATTAACCCGAATTCTCCATTTGATCAGCCAACTTTCTATCTTGTGAGTTAATTTTTGCAGCTTTTTTGATGCATCTCTTGGATTTGGGTCTGAAGCCAGTAGTGCAGTATCATCGGCAAACGTGGCTGTGAGGACGTTCTCCTCTTGCGGTAGGTCTGCTGTGTAGATTGCATATAGGACGGTTCCCAGAACTGATCCTTAGGGTACTCCGAAGTTTATATTGAAGAAGAGGGAGTGTTCTTCTTTTACCTTTACTTGAGTGATTCTATTGTTTAGGTACGATTTAGTTAGCAGGTAGAATTGGGGAATTAGGGTTTTGATTCTATCCGAAAAATGAAAAGAAATTTATCAATCGGTCGCAAATTGATTTTGCGTTCTTATCATGTGGGTACGCTTGACCGAATTTAGAGAACTTGTCGAATATTGTCAGGAAATTTTGGGTTTCGAATGTAAAGGTGTCAATGTGTAATATTTGGAAGGGTTTGCTCGGTATTTCGGTTTTAGCTAGGGGAACATATGACTTGAGGCGACTGTATTTGGCCGTTTGACAAATGGTGCGATCATTTATGTACTGTGTAACATCCTTTTTTATGTTGAGCCAATAGTAGGAAGTCTTGAGTCTTCCGTAAGTTTCCTCTATTCCTCTGTGGTTCTGCTTGCCTTCATGTTGATATTTGATGAGAATGGTTTTTTCCTCGATATCGTTAATGTGATTTAGCAGTTTGGTGCATATTATAATTTTTAAATTTTGAAAATGGTTTAGACAAACTTCAGTAAATAAGGGAATCAGGTCTTTATCATAAAAAAATATGTAACATTGTTTTCCTATAGTTAGGTACTCCTGGATGAATTGTTTCATTGTTGTTGCGTCGCGTGGTAACTCTATTTGATAAATCGAATTCCTTTCGTATTTTTCGTTCTTACATTTAATCTGCAGATGTGGAGATCGTTTTGCTATGTACTGTAAAGGCTTGTTGTTGATTATTTCTTCGAGAATTCTTATGCCAGCGTTCTCACGGTCGGCTCCGTGATTATGGACGCTTTCGCCAGAATCGTGGGTTTTGGGTGCATTTGCCGGACGAAGTCGGATGTCAGATATGATATTTATTTTTTGCTGACTCAGGTCCCGTCCTTTTGTGTTGTCGCCACTCTTGCAAGCTAAGGTGTCCGTTGGGTCTTCTAAGTATTTCTCGATGGTTGTGTTGATGTCACCGGGGTTGTTGGCCACAGATTCGCCGTCATACATATTTACTGGAATTCTTGATAATACATCTGCGTTCGTGTTTTGTCGTTCCTTTTTGTATATTATCTGGTAGTCGAACTCCTCAAGTCGTAATTGCCATCTCATCAATTTTGAGTTAGGCTCCTTTAGATTGATTTTTAACAGGTTATCGACATTTTCATCGAGATTTTCGTGAGGGATAGGGTGATCTAAGAAGTTTAATTCATTTAAGTTTATTTGTTCGATATCAAGAGCTTCAAGGAATTGAAGTTTTATGGGGTCGTCTCTGGAATTTTGTGCAACAGTTAAATCTGTATTATCTTAAATTTTAACTAAACATTCCGGTATTTCAAGGTGACCTAATTTTTGATAGGGGACAATATCGTATCCCTTGGGTAAATTGACAGGGATTTTAATTTTTTTAATGCTTTTCGGGAGAATAGTATGATTCATGATTAAATAATTGGGCTTTTGTAGTTGAGGGGTTTTGACTTCGTGACATGTGGGTAATTCGCGTGGGCAGTTTCAAAGTACTAGTGTTAAAATATAAATTGGCATTTAATTGCTTAATCAGATCTAATCCTATGAGACCTTCAACGTTATCCGAGAAATTAAAGAGGAAGAATGTATGGAGGCCTGATGTTTGGAACGTGGGGAATGGCTCTGATTGAATTAAAGGAGGGAAATATTCGTGCGCCATTTGAGGTTTGATGAAGCTTCTGGTACTTCCAGTATTTAACAGGAATTTGGCATTGAGTTCGGGTATAGAAATATAAGGAAGTTGGATGTCGTAATTGTTTAGGACTATTACGTTATGTTGGGGATTGGGCTGGTTTTGGTAAAATTTGCGTATTCCTCTTGGGGTTCACTATCATGATTAGTAAGATCGGCTAACTAACTGTCGAAATTTGTCGTTTGATCGTTGCAGAGTGGTTCATAAAGGTTTTCCATCGGATAAAATTCGTATGAATCTTTTTTCAAGTTCTCCTCGATTATTTGATCAGTAGATGTAGATTGTTCAGGAATTTGCGGAAATACTTCCTGGTTGTATAACTCTTGACTCACAAAATTCCTTTGTGAACGGTTAATGATGGTATTCCCAGAACTTGTGTCCATAGGTTCGAAGTTTCGGTTACATTAGTTTTGTTGGAATTTTGTCCGAATGATGGTTTGGGGGTAAAAGCATTATGTCGGAAAATGTTTGATTGATTAGTATGGGAAAAGTTTGGTCTTGGAAAACGAGTTGTGTGGTTGAAATTAGAAAGTGAAAGTCTGAAAAAATTGGGATTTTGATTCCATTGTGTATTGCTGGGAATCGAAGAGGTTTGATTGAAGCTGTACGGGACGTTGGGTCTGCTTGGGGGTACCGTGTTGGGTTTCGGGTATTTATTGAGCATTCCCGGTCTTTGTCCGAAGTTTTGTGTATTCCTAAACTGTATAAAGTTTTCCTCTTTTTTTACAAATGACATGGCTTGTTCTATGCTTGTTAGGGATTTTAATCGGACTACTAAATGCAAATTGTAGGGTAATCCGTTGATGAAGGTTTTTAGTTCGAATTCGTCATAATGTTGTATTTTAATTAACTTCCTAGTTTCGCTAGTGTCCTGGTATAAGTTTAATTTAGAGAATAATAGGCTACGCGAGTCTTGTATTCGCATACCAAATTGTGTTGGGCTTTCGTTTTTGTATGGTTTTAAATTTATTAAGTCTTGGATAAAGCAATTTATGAATCTTTGATCCGTAAAGTTATTTATCAGTACGTTCTTTATAAGACTCCAGGTGTTTAACTCCACTTTGGATGATATTAAGTCAGCTGCTCTTCCGGTGAGCTTACTCAAAATAGTATCGAACAAGCAAACATTTATAGGGTCATTAGTGTCGGTTCTATTGAAAAACGCTTTTAAAGGGTTTTCTACGGCGACTATAAAGCGATTTAATAATCTTGGGTTCCCGTCGAAAAGGGGGAATATTATCTAATTGGTACCTCAGAAGTTGATAGTTAATTACGAGAGGTATGTTACTGCTATTTGATCGAATTGAAATATTATTGAATGAATCAATTAAACTGATTTCGTTGGTCGACTCAATTGTGAAAGATTGCGCTTAAATTGGTAAACACTAAATTACTTAAATCTTAAATATCGTCTGATAAAATCAGCGAAACAAATGGGGAATTGAAAGGACAAAATGAAAGATAATAATAATAATAATAATGACTTTCAATACTATGAAGAGAGGAAACCTCATGTCAATTCTTCTTTCGGGTATCTTCAGGGCAGGCGATTCTTGTCCTTTCTTATTGATGTCTAGCCTGGAATTTGGATTTGCTGATATGCCTTCGACGCGATGTTCAGGGACTTGTGAGGTTCTGCTATTCAGGTTCGGCAGGTCAAGGCGTGTTTTGCCGGTGAGTTTTTTTTTGTCACTGGTAGTGTTTTCTTTGGATCCAGGTCCTTTTCGAATGAATTCTTGAAGAACCCGATTAAAAAATATGCACTTTTTGATCGTCTCGAAAATCCGAACGACTGCGCCAGTTAAGTTTTGGACCCAAGAAAACGAATAAAAAAAACAGCACGATTTTATTTGAAGCAGAAATTTTATTGAACGAGACGTTCAGCACAAATGAACAAATTACACAAGTACGGTTCTTAATACTAATTGCTATTTTATGCTGAAGTGGCTGTGACGTCACCGTACTGCCGACACAACGAAATGCGGACTGTAACACACACTACCAAACATCTCCAACATTCTTGACAAAATAGGCCGATGTCAGTATTTCACAACTTTGGATCTAATGAACGAATTTCACAAAATTGAAATGGACTCTCGAAGTATCGAAAAGACCGCATTTAATGAAGAACACAGTCATTATGAGTTTATTTGAATGGCCTCTGGACTGAAAAAGGCCACTTCGACGTTTCAACGAGCAATGAATAATATATTTCGCGGTTTGCAGGGAAAAGTCTGTTTAATATACATGGATGACCTCATCATTTATTCCTTCAGTCTTCGAGCAGTTTTCGATTCTCTAAAGCTAGTTTTTAAATGTCTCCTCGCCTTCAATATAAACATTCAACTTGACAAATCTGGATTCTTAAAACGAAGTATCGAATTTTTTGGACATGCCATAATCACTGAAGGAATTAGACTAAGTGTGAAAAAATAAAAACCATACAAAAATTCAAACTTCCAAAAACACCGAATTAAATATTTCTTAGGCATTATAAGATATTACCGGAATCTCATAACATTTATCTAAAATTAGCAAACCTATGACAATGTTTAAAAAAGAATGCAAATATAATCAATGACAAGCATTTGTAAATGCTTTCATCTCTGTAAAAATATTCTAACCAATAATCCGTTACTTCAACATCCAGTTTTAAAAAAACCTTTCATTTTGATAACAAATGTTTCAAATTATGCAATCAGAGTCGTTTTATCTCAAGGTTCAATAGGAACAGATTTACACATCGCCTAAGGAAATCGAAATTTCTATGTGGCAGAATGCAACTATTCTACTATAGAAAAAGAACTACTTGCGATAGTCTGGACAATTAAATATTTCCGATCTTACCTGTTTGGTAGGAAATTTTTGATAGTAACTAACCATAAACCACTTCAATGGTTGTTTTCGATCAAACAGCTTAATTCAAAGTTAGTACGATGGAGATTAAAATTACAAGATTATAAGTACACCCAGTGTAAAAAGGGAACACAAATATCCAATGCTGATGCTCTATCCCGATCCTCTAAGCACATTGATTCTAGAGAAATCCAACCTCCACTAAAACACATGTCCGCGGTATATGAGAAAGAAAAAGAAAAAAAAAACAATATTTATAGATCGATAAAATTCAAAATTTTTTTTTCAATCACTAGCAAACATATTTGAAAAACTCAAAAAGACAAATTTAAACCCATGTGTCAACATCCTATCGGATATTCAAATCCCACCATCCACTAAAATTAAACCTCGTCAAACAGTACAATAAACCAATGGAATAGTTGAAACACCCAAAATGCATGATAAAGATCCCAAAACAATCAATCTGTGACTCCTCCTAATGAAAAAATCCTAGAAGGAATTAATTCCGATACCGTAACAGACCACACATCTATGGAAAGCCCAATTTTAGGAGATCCATATGTAAATGAGAGTCTCAATACCTGTAAAAACCAAATCATGTTCAAATGGACTGATAGATCATAACCTCACATTTTTGTAACAAAGGTGTTCGAAGGTAAAAAAAAGAAAAAACATCTTTATTAATAGGAATATTACTATAATATAACAAACGAAGTCCAAATACTCTTAGTAGATCATTTAGTCCCAGATATGTATTGTTTCCCTCCCAACGTGTCCCCACCTTGCTATGATGGGAGGGCTGAACACTCCGGGTCGCGGAGTTACCGAAATTACTTGTCACCCCGGGACGGGGGCAGATTAAGAGAGACATAATTATTCACGTTGATGACAAAGCGCAAGATTAAAGATATTAAGTTACCTCCTCGGGGACTTCAGATCCTCAGGGGGACGGCGTGATGGGCGGTGGCGCAGGGCCCTCTGACGGTCGTAAAACAGTTACTGTAGCCTACTGGTGAGGATGGTGGACACCAAACCACCTTATCAGCAAAGATTACTATGAAGAAGAAGCTGGCGACGGTCACTGAGACCCGTAGGGTCAGCTTGCGGGGATGAATTACTTGGGAAAATGTAGAGAGGAGAAAGTATTCACGAGAAGTCGCAAGGTGCAACGAACAGCAATCCAGGGAGCGAGGGAGTCGGAGTAGGACCGAAAACAAAGGAGAGAAGAAGAGATTATGAGAGAGGTAAATACTTGGTGGTCATTTGCCGGCTATGAGGGACTGCCGGAGTGTTCTCTTCCATGAGCGTCCTCAATGCGTAAGAGGATGAGAAACGATGGGAGGAGGAGACCCCCTCCAGACACAGTAAGAGCGGTGGGCGAGGCCTGTCAGTAGGTCGACGAAGTCGAACGGGTGCTTCGGGTGTGCTACAAGCCGAAGAAGGACCTGGTGAATCCCATCTCATGCCTGAGAAGCGCGCTTAGGAGGGCGAAGCTAGACTATGAGGAGGGTTGAGGGACCGGGTCCTGATCCTCAAGCAGCTTACGAGGCCTACGGTGGAAAGTGCGTGGGGTAGGACGCAGGCAGAAACGGAAGAGGAGGTCGAGCAGAGGCATTGGGTCCGGTGCTTGGTGGACGCAGGTGATCTGCTTATGGCCGCCCGAAAACACTGGGAGCCGTGCAATTTTCGTTGACGGATCTTTTCGACTGCGATCCGTTGGAGGAGGAATACGGTCATAATCTGGGGATGTTGGTGGAGGCACAGAGAAACACCCTTGCAGAGAAGGTCTTGGAGCAGCTAACGGAGCTGAACAAGACAGAAGAAGGTGAAGTTTCCTTCCTCACGCAGTTGTGTCGAATACGTAAGGAAGGACGAACAAAGGTGGGGAAATGGTACGTGTTTTTCCCGTAACTGAAGAACCCGGAACCGGAGGGGGTTATTCGACGCGCTAAGAAAATTGTGCGGACGATGCTGGAGGAGAGGAGAACGAGGGTAACGATACGGCTTGCCCTATTTTTTATTAAAATTTGTGTCCAGCCAGTGCTTGTGTCTCCAGAATAATGTGCCGGGCACCCATCTAGTTGAAAATAAATGTCTGTTCTTAAATGTAGAGGGATGAATTCAACAAAATTTGCGTAATTGTAACGAACAAATTCCATAAATATCGCCACAGTAATTTTGTTTGACAGAAAATGTGGTCCCAGAACAAATTTTGCACAACAACCATCCATACATTTACACTAAATTCTTTTTGAAAATTGCGTGGCTGAACAGCATGAAGATTCTCTACCTACCTATGCAAATTATGGTAATTTCTCACTCATCTTCGTGTAAAGCATGACCCGTATGTCCCTATTATTTTAAAACACAAATCTGTATCTTGTGACTTATTATAAAGCCATCTACAAAATGCCACACGACGATCTTTCTCTCCATGGTGCAAAGTTTATACCGGATGTAAGTGAAACGCTCTGTAGTTGTTTTTTTTAGACAATCCAAAATAACTGTTTTTGGTATATTAATTTTCCGACTTAAATTTTTTTCAATTACATTTAATTACAATTTAAATTACAATTAATTACAAAACAAAATTTGTATAAAAACTCTCGAAGAGTTTCATCCATCATTTGTTGAAAAGTAGCCGGAGCATTTTTCAATGGAAGGGGGACTCATCTCTATCTCATGAAAGCTTTCAGCTCAGTCAAGAGTTGTAAAGTATGTATACTTCTCTAAGTTACCAAGGATTTCTTTTACTCTTGGCAATGGGTATTTTTCTTGTATGGTGACGTCATTTAATTTACGATAGCCTAGGACCATTCGGAACTTTTGTTTTAATGATGCTTCAGGTTTTTTGGGACAATCCAGAAGGTGGCAGAGTAATGTGATATAGAGGGTTGAATAATTTTATGGTCTAAAAGTCCGAATCTGCTTTATGAATTTCATAATTCATGATAGGGGGGTACCTAAAAGATTTTATGTAAATGGGTCTGTCATTGGTTGTCCGAATGAAGTGATTTGTTTGTCTGGTAAAAGTTAAACTGGACATTTCATGGCACGATATGTCCTTAAATTCGGTACTAGATTTAATCGTTAAAAAGGGGTCAAATGATCTAGTTGCAATTCAGAATCCAAATTAAAATATGATGGTACCACTGACGGTGGGTTAATCAAGTCAAATTTTTGTTATGGTATTTCCTTCAACCTTTGGTGGAAATTAACTTGGACTTTAGGTATTGGGTTAGGAATTTTACATAGACCATTATTTACTTTGACCAAGGAGTAGAGGCTGATAGCATGGCAGTGCCTTTTTCATAATTTACAAGTATTACAAGGAAATTTGTATTTACATTTTCTATAGGTTGATTTAATGGTTTATTGTAAGTAAGAGAAAAGGGAATGTCTACATTGCTTGATGTTAGGATTTTGGTTTCGCAGTTTAAAAAAAGCTTTTAGTTTTTTCATATCTCAGGAACCTATTAAGACATTGAAATTACTATGCAAAACACGCAATTTTAAGGGAAAATCAGTATCTAATTCTTCTAGTAAAGGTAGTTCGAAATTTTTATTTTCTTGGTATGTTTGTTTACATGTAGTTACTTCAAACGGTCAACTATTTCTTCTTGGCATGATTTCGCAATCCTTGGATTAATAATGGAATCGGAAGCTTCTAAATTTATGAAGACAGTAATTTGTGTTTCGGAGAGATAAAAATATAGTAAGTCTATCGTCTGAGTGATGTTCAAATTAAGTCTGAGCTGGAAGCAAGGCGTCAAAAATTTTCGTCATTCCCTCTAGTTATGCCAAAATTAATTTTGTTACCTGGAAGGTCCATATTTTCTATAAGGTTTCCATATTCCGAGGATGTAACTGCTCCAAATGGATCAAATTCACTAATTTCGCCTGTTAATGGGGCTTGTGTTTCGATGTTGGTCAACTCCTAAGACGAGAAGTTACGGGAACCTGTTGGTCGAAAGATGGGATATCTCAAGGAAGGTTGTCTTTGTTGATGTTATGCGCTAGAAATGAACATAGCTATTGGGGTGTCTTTTTGTACTGTCGGTTTTAATTTTCCAAACCTTTGATTAGAAGAAAACTTGCCTGGTACATATCTGGGATGTATTTGAGCAGGCTGATAAGTTTGAACAGGTCTCGAATTTTATGTAAGATGTTGGTAGTTGTTGGCGGGGTTTCGAAACAGATTAGGTGAGTATTTACTCGGGAATTTATTTGATTTTACAGAAAGGTTTTGCAGGGTAAAATGGTTGTTGGTGAAGTGTTGGTTAGTGAAGTTAATTCGGGACTCTACCATATCAAAGTAATTACGTGTTGAAGGACTCTATTAGGTGTATTGCGGTGTTGAATCATAAGCATGGTTTTTAATATCTGCGGAGAGTTGGCTGTTAGTATCAATACAGACGTCCTTTCTAGTTAAGAAATTAGAGTTAATTTTGAGGTTTTATCAATGACTTCACATTGAATTTTTGCAATAATTCTTTGTACGAAGGTTTTCAGTCTGTCCACGAATGGTAAAATTGTGTCATTTTTATTAATTTTCTGTTACTGCATTTGTTACATTGAAACAAAGTACGTTATTGGGTCGCCAAACTTCTGTTGTAATGCATTGTGTATTGTAAGGTGTCATTTAAGTCGGTTCTAGAAAAATAAAAATTTCTAGCATCCATTAATTTTGCCTTTATTGCTGCTGTAACTAGCCGTTTTTATTCCTCCGAATGATTATTGTAGGCTTGATGGAATCCATCGATTGAAAGTATGGAGCTTTCTAAATGATCCTGGTTTCCTGAAAAGGTGAGCAATAAGGAAGTGTGGAATTTAATGCTATCCATTTTAGTTTTTCTAAAGTTAAATGCTATGTTTATCAAATAAACTTGAAGGGGAGTAATTATGAGAGATATTTTTTCGCTATCTACTTTCGCTATCAGATGCCTACCCCATGTGTTTTTGAATGGCGAACACCAGATTGCGGTACTACGAATTAGTCCCTTCCACCTTCCTTCTGACCAGGAACTTGCTAGAAGTCGCATGGGAAGAACGTCACTTCTTACAAAACATTCACAACACACACATCGCGACCAATCAACATAACATCTTACCTCATTTTACTAATATTCTAAGATAAACACCTCATAGTCATTAAGGATTCTTGTATTTAGATCCACTAATTTAATATCTAATAATTAATAAATAATGTTTTGAAACGACATTGTTATTGATTGGACAATTATTATCAGTTCGTTTTGGGGAATTTGACAAACGAACAAAACATTCTCTATTACTAATTCTAAGGAAATCCTGTTTTTAACCAGTATTTTCTTGAATTTTTTTTTATATTTGTAATATGAGGCAGCTATATCAGCAATTACTTCTTCCAAAGCCTAGGACAAGTCCTTAAAGACCGTGCTGCAGAGGTACACATACACAGAAAGGGAGTCCTATAGAAGTGCGGCTTAAACCCTGAAACTGTCCGGTCATCGTATCGGTGATCTGGACGTTGTCTTTCAGCTTTTTACAGCGCCACATAAATACTGCTTCTTCCTGCTTTGCAAGAAAGGTGATTCTCGTTGTCTACTCAGAGGGTTGCTTCGGCTATTGTGCTGAGATTTGATAACCACTTTCATAAAACGGAGACCGATATTAAAATATCTTACCGGCAGCGCCAATAAGTGATAGAATTACTTTTAAAAAAACTTTATTAAGGGCTTAAAACTAAACGAATCATTAGGGCAAACAGTAATTAAGAGTGAAAACATTGAGTCGCAACTAATGTTAATGTTCTGTGCATGCAACTACTTTTATAGAACGTAAAAGGTAGATTCAGCATTCTTGGTGATCAATTCCTCTGGTTGAGGGATATTTTTCGCTTTCTCCTGTAGTCATCAGCCTCACACGTCTTGATCACACTCCCCCTTCCTCTTTCTGTGGTCCATCTCGTCCTCGTTTCGATACATGTTTTTCTCTCGGGAATCTTCACTCCATCAGTACACAGCTCGCTTCATCTTCCCATCCCACCATCACATTTCTTCAAGCACTTTTTACAGACATCCCTTATCTCCCGAACTATTCTGTCGAGAGTTTTGGCAACATTCAGCCCTCTTTGTTCATTCACGTATCGATTAATTGTTGTCCAACCCTTTCTCGCTCATCATCTAACCTCCCTTGCTCACGCTTCCGCTCCCGCCGTGAGACACTACCTTTTTCACACTGCGCGATGCGGATGTATCTGTGGTCACTTGCTTTCCATTCCTATATCCATTCTCCAGTCTCGCACCTAGCCTTGTATAGACGTTCCCACCATGGTAACGTCAATGAGCGATCTGCAGTTTCGATTCCTTAACGTCCACTTGTCTTCGATGTTAATGGGGATGAGCTCTACCACTTTCAGAAACTCATCCAGGACCCGCCCATGGGCATTCCTTACCCTGAAGCAGAGTCGCCCACGCTTTGCATTCAAATCCCCGGCCATAATAATCCTCCTGCTGTCTTGCCCTCTAACGTGCCTCCCCTTCTCCGATCAAGCTACACCGTAAAGTCAGCAATACTCTTTTTCGGGGGGAAATACTCAGAGACGAGGCTGATACCGTTCAGTTCCTCAGCGAATAAGTCCCAGTCCCGGTGGAGCAACTTTACTCCTCACATCTGGTGCTGATAAACACATCTCCACCCCCGTTCCGAATGGAGTCCCATTCCGCCACGCACGGTTCCTGCTAGCACCACGTCAATGCCCTGCTCTTTGATCATCTGGGGTATGAGGTTCATCGCCAGATAGCCCTTGTCCAGGTTGATCTGCGGGCACCGCAGGTTTCTGTCAGACGTCAGGACCCCAATCATACTTTCCATACACAAGCACACTCACACACACTCACCCGTGTTCTCTCCTAGTCCCCGCCGTCGTTTTCCTCGACGTACCCCACCAGCGACCTAAGGGAGCTGGTGGATGGAGAGACGTTCGCCCCCAGCTAGTTTCTGGGGGTCGACGCTGACTCCCAACGTACACCTCGCATACAATTGCGGGCGGTCTTCCCCCTTGCACGCTCCCGCTCTGTGGTCCCCTAACCAGCACTGGAAGCAGCGACCGGTCTTGCCGCTCGCGCAGCCGGCATCTTCAGATGCCAATCCGGAGGTTCGCAACCCACCGTGTTTCCCTCTACAAGGAGGGTGGTGGCTTGACAGGTCCTTAAGCTAGATCTGAGGTTTAGCAACCGTAGCCGCCCCTGCTCCATCCCCGCGTTCTTTTCCTATATCTCTGTCGCAGTCGTACGTTCAAAGCGCACGACTCTGCGCTGCGCATTCCTCAAGTCCGACACTGCATTGACCACATTCTGTCGGGGTTTGTATGCCTTCTTGAGGACTCGATTCCCTTCTTCAGTGTTGTCCCACCCGTAAATGAGAGGGAAAAGCTCTCCCGCTTTTCTCCTTTGGGAGTACTTGTCAGAGGAGGCATATCCTCTGAGAAGACGAAGGAGAGCTCCCTCGTCGCCCCCTCAGTTGCCGTTATCTGATTCCCAGGCACTCCCCCTCGCTTTACCTTCTTGTCACCGTCTCCTTCTTCCAGTCCTTCTATCCTTCTCCCTCTTTTGGAGAGGTTGGCTTGAGCTTGGAGCTCCTCGCGAATTCCTCCCTAATTTTCAGCTGCTAAAACCTAACCGGCAGGCTGCTCTTACGCAAGTAATTTGGCACTCCTCAGAATCCTTGAGTCAACACCGGCCACCGGAGCTCTCACCCGGTTGGAACCGATAGCGAGATTACCACCCACTAAGGGTAATTGTTTTTTCGTGTCACTCATTGCATATAAAATAGAATTAAAACACATAAACAGTCTTCATATCATCCAGGCAAGTGTGTAGGTAATTATAGGTTATTTAGAATAGAAATAGTCTAGGATGTATGGATAAATTTCAAGGCACTCTGAAGAGTCGGGCATTTTGACGAGGATAAGGTGAGTAGGACAAATCGCACTCTGAGTTTGAAGTACAATTTCAGTTTAGGTATCCGAAGGACAGCCACTCCTGTATTCACTGTATGAAAATGAAACCTACGGGGCCGCTCAGAACTATACTCTCACCCACATGCATCCCTCTGGCACCCACCTGCACTTGGAAGTTCTTTATAATGGCTTCTCCACACAATCCCTAAGGGTCCCAGCTCCGTCGATCCGTCTACATGATGACCACTTCCCTGTAACCCTCACCAAGACCCACCGGATGTCTACGTTTTGTTCTTTGGATAATCAGGAAATAAAGGATGCTCCGAAGAGCGGAACCTTTGACAAGATGACGGGTTAGTGGGAAGGAATCGTACTTTGGGAGGTAAATACAGTTTCAGCTAGTCTCCGTAGGCTCGTCAGGCGCATCTCCACAGTGTGGATCTTTGCCGGGCTGCTCGGGGCTAGACTTCCCACCCAGCATTGCATCTGTTCGGCGCGTGCTTCACCTCAAAAGTTGGGAAGTATTTATAGTGGCCTCTCCATGTGATCCCTAAAGACCCCCGGCCCAACTCGCAAGTAAGAGTATTTCAGCTCCCACTGCCAAACCTTTCAGAAGTTTACGGTGTATTAAGCTGGTCAACGGCAGAAGTTTTCGGTCTGGACTTGTAGTTATTAAGCTACAGCCATCTCTTATGACTTCCACTAACCAGTACCTTGCAAGGAAAGCACTGGCCGTTCCCCTATCCGCCACCCGGGGGACGCGCCCGATAGATAGCTTAATCCACGGGATTCCTATTACAGTTAGGATTACTATAATTAGGGATGATACGATTTTTCGTGCCAAAAAATGTACCGGAAACGACGACGATAGACGTACTCACCAACGAACACAAAGCGATGAAGAAGAACTTGAGAAGAGAAATCATCAACAACAAAGAAACGAAATGGACCCAGCTGAAGGACGAGCTGGAGAAATACGTCTGTGGGAAGACCTATCAGATAGTGATGAAGAGAATGAAAATCGACCAATTAGAAAGACCATCTAACGACCAGGTACAGGAACGAATCGCCTAGTTATTCCCGACCAAACCAGAAATAATGTGGCACAGGGATGGGAGGACGAGGACGAGGTCAAGTACGAAGAGGCGAAAAAACACCAAAAACCCGGGAAGATTGGAGAAAAAGGAACTGATCTCGATACTGACCGGGATGAATCCGAAAAAGGCTTCACTACTAGACGGCTTAACAACGGACATCCTTACTAAATGCTTGACGTCACAGAAAAGCGTCTTTATAACCCTCTACAATAAATGTTTGGGATTTAGGTACGTTCCCTAACATTATGGAAGAAAGCACGGCTGGTCTTGCTCGAAAAACCAAAGAAACCGTCCTCCTTGTTGGGAAAGGTTTCTTATAGACCGATATGCCTCATCGACGCAGCCAAGAAATTACTAGAAAAAATGATTCAAGAAAAACTTTAGACCAAATTGGAGTTCGGAAATCAAATTTCGGACGACCAATATGGCTTTAGAAAAGGGAGATCGACCATCAATGCACTCAAAAGAGTTAAGGAGATCATGGACGAAATCCAGGAAAAAACTGCGAAGAACAAGGACAACTGCGCCATGGTCTTACTGGACGTCGAGAACGCATTTAACAACGCACCCTGGGACGAAATAGTAAAATCGCTGGAATGGAAAAACGTCAATACTTACCTTATCAAGATAATGAAATCCTATCTCGAAGATAGAGAGATCCTAACCGACGATGGTAAAACCATAGGATGTCGTGCGCGGTTCCGCAGGGTTCGGTTCTCGGCCTTAATCTGTGGAACGTATTCTACGACGACATCCTAAACACGAAGACTGGACAGGAAGTCGACCTAGGGGCCTACTCCAACGACCTCGCAATAATCGTGAGGACAAAAAGCAGAGATAGCCTGGAAAAGAAAACAAAAACCGAACATAGAAAGCTGTTCTTCGAGCAAAAGGAGAATGTTCGCGATCGTCGCCACGTCTGGAACAATGCACGAGGCACCGATATAGAACAAAATCGTAAACGCGAAATGCCACGTAGAAAAACTGGAAAGGTTAAACAAAAGATTGTCCATCGGCATAATCTCCGCTTACAGAACGATATCGTCCGGGGCCGCACAAGCAATCGCTGGCATGCCACCCGTGGACCTAATCATCGACGAAGGAACGTCGATATACAGGAACTGTCCAGAATCCAAGACGGAGGCCAGAGAATCCGTCTACATAAAATGGCAGCAAAGATGGACGAACTACTCAGGCTTTGTAAGGACATTCGTCAAGGACGTTAAAAAATGGACGACGAAAAGGTACGGAACCGTGAATTACTATACCACCCAGGTGATTTGCGATCACGGGGTTTTTGTAACGTATCTAAAGAAGATAAAAAAGTCAGAAAGTGAAGAATGCTGATTCCACAGTTACAGCACCGATACTCCGTAACATACAATTTTCGTATACCCCAACTTCGAGAGGAACGGAAAAATAGTCGAAATCAAGTGCAACACCGTAATAACTAAAAAAAATGTATCGGAATCATATTCCGGGATGAAAACAGCCAGAATGCCATAACGGAAATATTGAAAAGCATTATGAAAAGAAAGGGGCAAGAATAACTACGCAAGGAATATTCCAACGGTAGTATTTTTATGTTCGAATGCAGGAGACGAAGCCTTGCGATTGACGTTGAGGGATCATAAATTTTCGATCTCAATAGCGAAGATGATGTATTTCTGTTCTATCCAAAACTCAAAAAATCATGGTGACCCTTATTGCAGAACCGGCAGCGTTTCTTAAATGAACACTGAATGATCAGAACTCAAGCAATCGAGACAAACACGCTTGCCTTTAACGAATTCAAATCGCTCTTGAACGGGCTTAGGATTCAACGCAGGACATAAAGTACACAGCATGTGAACTCGAACGAAAGAGGCAAACGGGAGTTTAAGCATTATTGTTCACAAAGAGAGCGGATCTACCTCTAGAAGGACCTGTGGAAGGTCTGAGTGGACTAACGCCCGAAGTATCATAATGTCTAGATCCCTTTTGACTATCTCCGGAGGATTGGGAAGCAGTTTGATTTGTCACTAACGCAGTATAGTGACGCTGAAGAAAATATCTAATGACAGCGAAAGCGAGTACTTCATTGAATGTATAATGCTGCTCGAAAGTCTTTCGAGTGTGCGGGTCGAGTCGACCAAGGAGCATTTATGGAAAAATGAAAGCTCAATCGTCCACATCAAAACCCGCGTTACGGAAAGCTGATAAATTTTTGCTAAACGTATCCAACAATTTACGCAAACCGAGACTGTCCTCTTCAAGGAGGTAAGGAACACTTTCGATCACCCCTCAATGAGTGAACCCTTGCAAACGTTCATTCTTGTAACGAGTCAAGAGCTAGCGATATGCAACGGAATATTTTCTGTCAGTAACAGGTACATCCGAGATGACGTCTATCGGTTCCCTTTGTAACGAGGAAATCACGTAGTTAAATTTAGAATTTTGTTCAAAGAAAGCTGAGCATAAATTAACGTACTGAAGCTTTGATGGAACATGGGGAAAGTCAGAATATCGACTTTAAACACAGGTAGTTGAATCTTTGGCAATACTATCTTTTCCCCAATAATAGACCCAAGGGTCGAGTGGTGGGGAAAAGATAGTGTTGCCAGGGCAGTCGCGACATGTAAGAGCCGAAGCTTGGAGCGAAGTAACATCATTCCACTCTCCTCCAAAGGCAACTCAAGGAATTTGTAAAACTTCGTCTCAATTCAGAGGCATTGCTTTCAACAATCCGATGAAGATTGCCCTTTGACTAGCAAATCTTTAAGCTTACCAGCTATGAAAAAAATCAAGGTGGTGTGATGCTCTATAAAGTCATTCTTTATCCTGGGAAGCTTCCTATAACCCATTCTGATGGTTATATCTTATGGTCTTGGCCCGTCTCGGCAGAATAAGCACTGTCGGCGGTACAGTTCAAAGTAGTAATCGCTGACTGGCGTAGGCTTTGAGAACTGTCTTAGCACACATAATGCTAATAAATTCAAGGAGGTGTTCAAAGTATACTAAGTGAAACAAGCAGAACAAATAATCAGCTCTAGTTAAAAATATATATTAAAGGCGCAAATTTAGCACGCTTTAAAATTTTATTTGAAACGAAATAATAAGAATCTGGAGCACTGATACATACCCAAAATCGTTTCAGGATCCGTTTTTTTCTAGTACGAAAAAACAAAATTTGATAGTGTTGGTATGTACCGAAGGTAGGTTCAAGGTCGATGAAACTCAAACTATAGAAATTCTATCAGTTTCCTTACGAGTTAAAAATTTACACTTCAATCAAAAGTATGTAACAAAGAAAAGTAACATGAAAAGCGTGAATCCAATGCAATTTAAGATGAAGAGGCACGTGTATACGCCGCCACGGAGCGTCTCCGTAGGTAGCCGAAGGTGATCCACGATCCTTTAAAAACAAAGTGGGATTTTCAACAACCAAAAAAATAAACAATGAAAGAAATAAGAAACTAGGTTTATCTACATTGATCCTTGATCTGGCTCGAAGGACCAAATGGTATATGTCGGTATATACTTCGCAAAGATTTTGGTTCGAACTTACCTTCCTGGTGGTGAGTCGAAACACTGGTAGACGGGTTAGCTCTTTTTCTCTCTCGGCAGTAATCGCCAGGATTGCGAGTAGCACTGGTAATCGACCGCACAAGTTCTGGTAGAGATGTTGAGAGTTCGAGGTACAAAGTAATAGTGGTCTTGTAAACCATTTGGAATATCAAAGGTAAAGGGGGAATGTAGGAACTGCAGGAGCAAAAAGAGCGGTATTAAAAAAATATGTATTAAAGGGTTTAAAATAGAATATCAACGGTCCCACTGCGACCACACCACCGGGCTTAAAGAGAAGGTGCCCCGAGAGGCAACATTAATATTTAAAATTTATTTTTTATGCATGGACAATATAACAAACACGCTGTAAATTTAGGAAGTTCGAATAAAGTTTTAATTTGAGTAAATTAAATTAAAATCAATTTTCAATACAATCTCCATTAATTTTTAAATATTTCATTTTTTTAAATTTGATATTACGTAATTTTATTAATTGCAACGGTATGAAGTTCTTCAAAAGCTCCTCGAATTCAATTACAAAGATGTGCTTTGCTTCATATGGAAATTTCATAAACACGTCATTTGACATGGTACCATAAAAAGAAATCTAGAGGCATCAAGTCGGGTTGTCTTCGCAGTCATTTCCATGGCCCGTTATGTCCGATCCACTAGTCTTGAAATATCCGATTCATCTCTTCATAAGCTTCATGGGAAGAGTGTATTGACGTTCCCTTCATTTGGTACAAAACAGTCTGTAGCATGCTAAGAGGTTGTCAGGTTCTTGTGGGCGTAGGACTTTCACTACCCGACTTGAGATTGCTCACTGGGTGTAGAGTGATTATCGGTTTTTATGAACATATATATTTCGTTCTACACAATAAACTTATGTCTAAATGTATGCAATTAGAGTTTGTTCACCAGAGATTGTCAGAGCCAGGTTTTCACCGTGTCGAGAGAAAAGAAGCGTCACAGATGTAAGAGGGTGCGTTGTTGCGCAACCCTGCCTTTTATACCCTCCCGGCCGAACCTTCTGGAACGTCCCGTGGGAAGTTCTGGAGACCGTTTTCCCGCCGGCTGTTAAATCGCCTAGGAAACCGACAGGTTGCTCTGGTGCACGTCAAACTGTCATAGTCTGACAGTTGACAGCTTGACGCTCAGCTGGCACCGCCACAATACTCCCCTCCCAGATACGGAGTACAAAACTTATTTTACCTGTGCTAAAATTGTTACTAGGTGATCTAAAACTACTAAAAGTTACATTTAGATTTATGCCATACGCTTTAGCATCGGGCTTTAGCGCTAGACGAATCGTACCCGCTTTTTTCCAGTGTCATGAAGGGGTTTTGGGTTGGTATAGGGGTGATCATGGGAGGTAGGATCTTGGGCTAGGATAAAAGCCGGTTTGAGACGGTCCTTAGAAATGTTGGCTTCTCTGTGGTTGATTAAAATGGTGAAATACTTATCAGCACGGCTTTTTACAGAGAAGGGACCTTAATGAGGGTTGGAGTGGTTTCTTCACTGCGTCGTTACGTACGAAGACGTGCGTACAGATATCCATTTCCGGCGCAATCTTCCTTGTACTGTGGTTGCTTGAGGGGACCGGTTGCAGGAGTTGTATCTTCTGTCTCAATTGAGCGACAAATGAAGTGGGGTCCACATTGGATTGCACAGACTCAAAGAATTCTCCGGGCAGACGTAAGGGAGTTCCGTAAAGCATCTTTGCTGGTGAGACACCAATTTCATCTCTCAATGTAGCATGTAAGCCCAGCAAGATCGTAGACAAAACATCTGTCCAACGCTCTGTTGCATAGGCCATTATTGCTGTCTTGAGAGTTCGGTGCCACCTTTCCACTTTGCCATTAGTCATGGGGTGGTATGGGGTGGAACGTGCTCGTGCACAGCCCAGTGTGCTGCCAGAGATGCAAAAAGGGAGCTTTCAAACTGTCGCCCTTGGTCTGTGATGATTTTTTGGAGAGAACTGAATCTGCAAATCCAATTGCTGTAGAAGGTCTTGGCAACTGTGTCAGTCGTCATATCCTTCAAGGGGAATGCCTCAGCCTAACATGAAAATCGATCAATACATGTTAGACAATATACAAACCCGTTAGAAGAGGGCAGTGGACCAACTATGTCTATATTCACGACCTGAAATCTAGCATCTGGAATTTGGAACTGTTTGAAAAGAGTTAGGGTGTGTTGGTGGACTTTAGCCTTCTGGCAATTAATGCAGGCCTTAGTCCAGTTGCGGATATCCTTGTTTATAGCAGGCCAAACGAAATGAGAAGAGATGACTTTAGTTGTGCTCTTAATGTCTGGGTGCGAGAGATTGTGGAACTTATTGAAGATCATTCGTCTGAAATTCTGTGTGATGAAGGGTCTGATCTTGGGACCATTGTCATCACAGAAGATCAGAACGTCAGAACTTGGTACGGTACACTGTCTGAGGTGTAGGGACGTTCCTTGTTGCTTTTTGAGCATTTCTTGCAGCTCAGGATCAGAAGACTGGTATCGGCCTAGAGCTTCGTAATCAATTACTTGTGGAGTGGAAGTGGAAGTAATTCTTGAGAGGGTGTCGACCACAATATTGTTTTTACTACTGATATGTATGATATCCGTGGAAAATTGGGAGATGAAGTCTAGGTGTCGAATTTGCCTTGGAGAAGCTTTGTTGGACTTCTGTGAAAATGTTGAAGGATCTGCCTTCTAGAAGATATCGGAAATATTTAATTGCCGAATAAATGGCGAGTAATTCTCGATCATAAGTACTGTAGTTCTTTTGAGCGTCCGACAATTTTCGAGAGAAAAACTGTCAGGTAAAGTGCCCAAAAAGTCGCAGACAATACCTCTTAATATATCTATATATCTTGTGTTTAACTTTTCGTTATAAATAAAATATCTTGCGTCACTGTTCATAATCATTGCAAACACATTAACACTAAAATTATCTTGATGAGGGAGCTCTGAATATTTGAGGATTTTCTTCCGCTCAATAATGAAGATTTCTTTTGTTTTTAAACCCCTTTTGTGAATTTTGCTTCATCTCTCCATATTATATTTGATAAAAATGGGGGATTTCTTGAATATAAAGAATCATGAGTTCGCAGTATTCAATTATTTTAACTTTGTCTTCTGGTCTAAACGCCTGTAAAATGTTATAAGAATAAGAATATATTCTATGTTTCTTTAGAATTCTCTGTATTGATGAATGTGATAAATCTGTAAAAATCATTAATTGAAGATAAACGATTACTACCATTAACTCTTCAGTAAGTGCGTGGATTTTACTGCCGTAGTTGGTCATGTGGACTACGATTATAATCCATTTCTTTTAATTTTTACATAAAAGAATTTGACTTTTCGTATAAAAATAATTCTTTTTCATATTACCAATGTTATTACCATTGTTAAAATCACTTTTTCAGATACTTGTTTAACGAATTATTTAAAGAGAAAAAATACACCAAACATGTTTTTTAATCCTTTATTGAGAGGAAATCTCATAAGTGCAGATAAAATAGGGCAATGAAAAAAAAAGAACCTTTTTGTCAATGAATTAACGAAGTCAGTTAAGCTAAAGCATATAACACAAAATAATATAATTAAACCCTAGATTGTCATTGTTATTCGGTAGCGGATTGTAGCCGGGAATATATAAATTTTACATCTAGTGGTCAAAACAGGGAGACAGTTCATTTTAAGATTTTATTTAAATGAAAATATACGATATTTTTTATAACCAAAAAGTGAATATTTGAAAAAAGTACTAACGCTTCTTGCTGGACCTAGAAAATACTTAATAGTAACTCAACACTGGACACATCTTTTTTTGATGCTCACCACATACAGTGTGCGACCAAAAGTTTGGAAACTTTTTAAAATCAAGTATATATACATGCATGTCCAAAATTATTGCATATGAATGTTTTGTAAAATCAAAAGACTTTCCAAGTAATATTTATTTCTAAAGTTAATCAGGACTTACTTCCGACCACATGGAAAAGATATTTCTGTACTATTTACTTTTATTACAACTAAATTTAACAAATAATAGAAAATTGATTTATAAGATTTGAAAATTAAATATTACATTCTAAGTATAACAATTAGGAACAGGGCAAAATATTGGTCCTAATAGTCTGTATTTCCTCCTCGGACATTGATGGACTCTCTAAGACGGTTTGGCACGCTACCAATTAGTTTATCTAGGTAGACCTGTGGAATTTGTTCCCATTCTTCGATTGCTGCAATTCTCAATTCTCTTAACGTTAAGGGAGGGTTATTTCTTTTCTTTATCCGTCTTTTTAGGAAGTCCCAAGCATGCTCTATCACATTCATATCCGGAGATGCGGGAGGCCATCGTAATCGAGTTATTCCTTCTTCGTCACAAAAGTGTTGCACTTCCATTGTTCGATGTGGAGGTGCGTTATCATCAACGAAGACGAAATCTGCACCAACTGCCCCTCGGAATAAACGGACAATTGGGTTTAACACCTCCTGAATGTAAACTTGTCCTGTCATTGTTCTGTCGATAACAACTAATGGTGTTCGAGCACCTCTCATTATGCCAGCCCAAAACATTACACTACCCCCTTGAAATGGGACACGGGGCTGAGCTGTAGCTAATCTGGCTTGTCGTCCTGGAGCCCTCCAGACTCGGGTACGTCGAGAATCCGACACTAGGCCTATTCGTGTTTCATCTGAAAACATGACATTTTCCCAGTTTTGATTTTGGTCCACCATTTCTCGTGCCCATTGTAACCGTGTACGTTTTTGCTGTTCTGTTAATTTTGGAACTCGCAAAGGTCTCCGGCAATGTAAATTAATAGACCTCAATCGACGTGACACAGTTTGCCTCGACACAGTAACTCCCTCAAGCCATTCAAGCTTTCTAGATAAAGCACTCGCTGTGCTTGTTGGGTTTCTTCTAGCAATTATTGACAACTGACGATCTTGTATTGCAGTGGTAAGCTTTTTCCGACTTCTTCCTGGTCGATCCTTGACATCATTGGTTTCGCGAAACTTTTTATTAATTCTTGAAACATCACTTTGATTAACGCCTACACTTTCTGCCACTTCATTTTGTGATAGACCCTGTTGTAACAAAGTTACTATTCGACATCTGTAAAAGTACGAAATGACACTTCTTGGCATTTCTATACGATATTAGCGTGGTCAGAATGGTAGAACACCTCAAATAACACTAATCCGGAGGGCAAGAATTTATAAATTCTGATAAAATATAAATAAACATTTCTTATCTTGCTTAATTTTTTGTTAAAGTCGGTGCAAAAGATGTAAACAATACATACCTACCACATATTTAATTCCAAAAAACCAGAAATAGTCTTTTCATCGATATGCAATAATTTTGGACATATGTGTATGTCAGAAGAAAGAAACTTCTTCTTATAGCGAAAGCAAAAAAAACACAAGTTTGTGAGAGACTTCTTTATTTGCCAACGATTGAGAATGGAATGCCCACTCGCAAGGTGTCGGAGTCATTTCCCGGGTATCTGTTTTTCCCATCCAATAAACCTGCCATACCATCCACATTCTTCCCACGCTTACATCCCTCAGTTATTCCTTCTTCACACCCCATATGATAAAAACAGACCCTCTTTATCTTTTAACGTAACGATCTACTTTTACAAGTACAAGTTTAGTCCATTTCCAAGGGAACACTCATAGGTGCTTGTGACATACCACATATGCCCAAGGATAAGATATAACACTATCCTTGCAAGGTGGCAGGTTTATTGGTTGCTTTGAGTGAATTAATAACTAACCCCGTGTCACTTTACTTTATGAAAGCTCACATGTATATATAACACATCTTTATTTCTCAAGAAAAAGGCTATCGACCACTGGGTCTTTCTGCCCGTGATTTTATAAGTTCATTCTAGGTATACACTGTAACTTCAGCAACAATAGAAAGACCAAAAAAGCTATATTCCATAGTGCTCTTGCAGGGAATTATCAGGGAAGAGGAACCGGATTGTCTGGTTCGTCTCGTCAAGTAGAGTGGGTTTAATATTGTTCTATTGTTGGGGTTGTTCTTCCATTTTGTTTGAATGTTTAGTAGTCTGTCAGTAATTCGTGTCATATTTGTGCGTTGGTACAGTAATTGGTTAGGGGGATTTAAAATCAAGTATTTAATAAAAACGCCTTCGCTTCTTTTTTAAAATATTTTAAAAATGTGATATATTTAAATAAAGATCAAGTATTTATACAAAAGTAAACAAATGTTTCAGTCTAAATATAATTACAAAGAAAAGTATTATTCTTGGATGACAAAAGTTTGGAAACCATTTCCTAAAAACTAAAATACCAAGTAATAATCATTTTAAAAATAAAAAGTATCCATATTTTGTGGCATATCTCTTGGTTTTAATCACAGCTAAGCATCGTTTATGCATTGATTCCACAAGCTTTTGACAAACACTTACAGGAATTGCCTTCCATTCCCTTTGAAGAATTGTAAATAATTCTGCACTATTAAATATGTCAGAATTACGAATTCTCTTCCCCAATTCATGCCAAAGGTGTTCAATTGGGTTAAGGTCAGGTGATTCAGAAGGCCATTTTAAAACATGCACAAATTTTTCTTCTAACCAATTTTTCACCAAACGCAAAGCATGTTTTGGATCATTGTCGTGTTGAAAAATCCATTGTAGAGGCATTTCCCATTCTGCAAATGGAAGCGTATGATTTTCCAATATTTCTTTATATTTAAACCGGTCCATAATGGTATCAATAGCCACTAGAGGGCCCACACCAGATGAAAAACAGTAACCCCAAACTAGAACATTACCGCCACCATGTTTAACGGTAGGTATTTGATTTTTTTTCAAATATCTTCCTTGCAGGTCGTCGAACATACTGTATTCCATCACTTCCGAAGAATTGGAATTTGGTTCTTTTAGTCCTGATTAAAACGTTTTTAAGACTAAATCGTTATATGTTTTATTTTTTTTATTTTACTACTATTTGTTACAATCTGTCCTAGAAAAACAGTAGGGGCATTCAAAAACATTTCGATAGGAATTAAAAACAGATCTATAGGGATGACTGTCAGCACAGTTATCCAACACGTATATTCGAACTGGTCACAAAGCTCCAAAGTGTTCACTTTGTTCAATCTGTTTGAGTAGGAGATCGAGTCCAGGAGGTTTGCGGCTAAGTGGTTGGGATGACTGTACAGCCGGCTCATGTATTCTTTGGTGCGGTCTTGGATTTCCTCTCGGATCATCTTAACATTCAAGTCATGGTGCAATGTGCCATTGCTAACGCACCATGGGGCATTAGCTAACGTGCGCAGGGTTTTCGATTAAAATCGCTGTATAATATCGATATTCGAGCCACTGGCTGTTCCCCAGAGTTGTATTCCGTACGTCCGCACTGGTCTAATGATGCATTTGTAGATCAGCAATGTATTATTTAGGCTCAGTTACTTACAGGATAAACTTTTGATGGTAAGATTTAGCTGGGTTCGCTTCGCCTGTATGTGCTTTTTCCATATGAGTCTGCGATCTAAGTGCATATCCTGGTACTTCACGCTCACTGATTGCGGAATTTGTTCATTAAAAATAGTAATGGGTGGGCAAGAGCCTCTTCTCAGCGTAAATGTTATGTGGGTGGATTCGTTTTGGTTTACTCGGACCTTCCATTTACTCAACCATTTCTCCAATTCATAAAGGTATTCCTGAGTAACGTCAGATGCACACTGGGGGTCTACGTAAATCGTTATATAAATTTTGTTTTAAAATTTTTGCTTGTTCTGTAGTTTAGTGAGCATTAATATAAAAACACAATAAATTTAATATCTGTAAAATTCTGTCATAGTGTTAGTTGAGACTTTCTTGATTTTGTTGCCGCAATATCACTAAACCATTATTTAAAGAAGCTTCATCTTTCTTATCAGCGAAGTGTCTAATTAATGTATTATTTAATTCATCCCAGGTATTTACACTCTGGGTGCATAGCACTAATTTGGCATTTCCCGATAATTTCCTTAAGATACAGTTTAATAGATAGATATTCTGGAAATGATTCGGTTGTTGGGCTTTGTAAAATGTGTCTATAAAAGATTGGCATACAGACAAATAGCGACCTAAATCGTTAGGGTTTCCATAAATTTATAATTTTTTTAATTTTCTTAGCAACTATTTACAATTTGCAATATTATATTACAATAATTAAATTCCCTAACTAAAAGAGTATTAGCATTCACAGCAGACATGAATAGAGCTCAACATTATGAGTTCATCCACTACGCTAGTAGGCTGCGTTAATTCTGCTCTACCGCCAGAGTATGAGACAGGTATACAGTATGTACACTCTCCCCAGACCCCCGTCACAGCCAAGCAAATCTTAATGGCAAGTCATTGGCTTGGAGCGTTTGAGTCGCCTTATAGGTGGTTCGTTGCGCAGGTCGATCACTAACATGTTGGTATGATTCTCCATTCGGTGCCTTTGTTTAAGTGAAAACCTGAGTATTTCGTCACACACCCAAGAGATGTTGAGGTCCTTTTGTATGGTCTTGTTGCTTACGAACCGTGGACTCTAGGAGATGATTCTTAGTGTTTTGGATCGAAATAGCTGTAGTATTTCGATGTTAGAATTGCTGGCACTATTCCATCAAATTGAGGAAAAAAACCTAAATACTCTGATGTAAATTCTGCCATTTCGATATTCTTACTAAGTGATTTTGCACTCCCGATTTATGTGAAGCGGAGTCAGTTATATGAATAATCTCAATTGCACTTACCCCAGTACAATTATCTTTTAACGAACGGTTTTTTGTAACTGTTTCTTTTTTTTTTTAATCGTCCTTTAGTTGTTTCTTATTCGGTTGAGATGTTCTTGGGGTTTCATCTAGACTGCTGGTGGACTCTGTATCTGATGCTTTTTTGGATTCCTTCTCCGACGGTGGTTGATTCCGGAGATGTATTTTTCTTGGAGATTTTATTTAGATATTTAATGTGATATTGCTCTTTGGTTTTGATTTGACTTCTTTAGGTATTTTTTAGGGTCTTTAATCAAATTATTTTCCCTGTGATTCAAATAAATGCTTAATTTTGTCATACCATATGTACTGATGCTCGTTCTCTTCCTTGTCATCGCACGGAGCAGACATTGTTTGTTAATGGAGATTTTATTATTTCTAGAGGATTAATAATGTTTCTTAGTGGACGCGAAAGGGTATCCGTAGCAGAGTTTTGTTTTCCTTTCCTGTAATGAATTGAATGATCATATTTCTGCAATTTTAATAGTCATCTGACTATTTTGAATTTGGCTCCTTTATGGAAAAAAGCCATTGAAGTGGTTTGTGCTCTGCTACAGTTGTAAATTTGCGTCCGAATAAATAGAGTTCAAAGTATTTGGTGGCCCAAACTATAGCTAAGAGTTTGTTTTCGATGAGTGAATAATTACATTCGGAGGATTTACAATGTTCGACTAGCATAAGCGATAGGTACAGTGGCGGCCACTTATTTAAAAACGATTCAAAATTTAATTTACCTGGAAAACTACATTTTGTAATTTTACATATGATATTTATTTATAAAGATTAGATATATACAACACATTTTACCCCAAAACAAACGTCATTTATAAAAAAAATTAACAAAATTTATTTTATTTTCAAAAAACCAATGGACAACAAATTAAAAACGATTTCTATATTTTAATTTTTACAATAAAAAAGTTAATATTTGGTAGGATAGCCTTTAGCTTATATTACTGCTAGACATCTTCTTTGCATAAACTCAATTAGATTTTGACAACGACTGACTGTGATGGAATAGCAAGCTTTTTGAATACCTTTCACTAACTCGTCCATGTTTTTAAATTTTGGCTGAATCATTTTTTTAAGATCATTCCACAGATTTTCTATAGGGTAAAGGTCTGGACTACATGAGGGGCCATTCAATTATATCAACCACGTTTTGCTCAAACCACCTTTTTACTGACCGTGCCGTATGTTAAGGGACATTGTCTTGCTGATATTTCCAGGTAACGGGCAATTTTTCTTCTGCATATGGCAGCATCACATTTTCTAATATACAGGGTGTAACATAAGTGATAACTTTAATTTTAAGGAGTGATTCCTTGTCATATTTTAAGCAAAAATGTTCATATAAACATATGTCCTAACTTGCATCACTTTCGAGATACAGGGTGTTAAAGTTGAAAAAATAAATTGCATTTTCTTTAATAGTTTTCGACTGCTTCGAAATAATTTCATGAAATTTCGTATACAGGGGTTTATTGGGATAAAAAATTTAAATTTATAGTCGATTTAGCTGTATTTTCTAGAGGGCGCCACCAGCAACGATTTCGACCCCCTGAAACCGTTGCAAGTTTTTTGTGCTACCCTGTGTGCCATTTTGGAATAGAAAAATCGATTCTTTCATCTTTTCTGCTTAAAAAAGGTATACTTTATTGAAGTCGCTACGAGCAACGATTTATGAGAAAAATGCATTTAAAGTTGATGATGATTTTCAACTGACAGTATCTTGTAAATTTTAATGAGAAAAATTATCGGAATTTCCTTATCACAGGATTTTTTTTTATTCCACAAAAAAAAACTTGTTTTCATTTTAAATCTTAAAAATACCAATAAGAATTTTTTAGATGTCCTAAACCTTTTATTCATTTTCACAAAAATTAAGCGAGTTGCAAAAAGAAGTCAAAGGACAAGAAAGTTGTATTTTTAATAATTAAAAATTGCATTGTAACAATTATTGTTTAATTTGGTAAGGCAGAAAAGCTATTTTGACCCTCCGAAAATGTGCATGCATCATCAACTTTAAATGCATTTTTCTCATAAATCGTTGCTCGTAGCGACTTCAATAAAGTATACCTTTTTTAAGCAGAAAAGATGAGAGAATCGATTTTTCTATTCCAAAATGGCACACAGGGTAGCAGTCAAAAAAGTTGCAACGGTTTCAGGGGGTCGAAATCGTTGCTGGTGGCGCCCTCTAGAAAATACAACTTAATCGACTATAATTTTGAATTTTTTATCCCAATAAATCCCTGTATACGAAATTTCATGAAATTATTTCGAAGCAGTCGAAAACTATTAAAGAAAACGCAATTTATTTTTTCAACTTTAACACCCTGTATCTCGAAAGTGATGCAAGTTAGGACATATGTTTATATGAACATTTTTGCTTAAAATATGACAAGGAATCACTCCTTAAAATTAAAGTCATCACTTATGTTACACCCTGTATATTTGTATTTCTCTTGATTCATAATTCCATATATTTTATAGATTGGTCCAATTCCATACCATGACATGCAGCCCCACATCATGATCGAACCACCCCCATGTTTAACAGTCAATTTTGTGTATCGTGGATTATATTCTTCATTAGGTGGCCTTCGTACGTACGTACGACCATCTGATCTAATGCGATTAAGCTTTGTTTCGTCCGACCAAAGTATATTTTTCCATTGAGCGAATGTCCAACTCGAATGGTCGCGTGCGAACTGCAATCGGATTTTACGATTATTTTTTGAAACAAGAAGCTTCTTTCTGGAAACTCTTCCAAATAGTTGAAACTCATTAAGGCGGCGACGAATCGTTCTTACTGATGGCTTTGGATCGTTTTTTGCATACATTTCACGTCTAATATCTACTGCTGTTAAATAGAGCGACTTTTTCGCCATACGTACCACAATTTGGTTTTCTCTTTTCGTTGTTATTCTAGGCCTTTTTTTCCTAGGAACATTTTTAACAGTACCATGAGTTTGATAATGTCTAATAGCTTTATACACCATAAACTTGGAACACTTTAGAAGTGATGCAACTTTACTATAAGAACGGCCATCTCGAATCAAATTTAAAATTATTTGCCTCTTTTCAGAATCACATTTTTTCTTTTTTTTCCATAACGTATGTTTTCTTTGAACCATGTGCTTTTAAGCCAAGACACCAACTAAATAATAAATACCTTTTACACTTTGCATTCGACAAATATGGCTAAAATACAGGTAAAGAATAACTCGTTTTTATTTAGTTGTCCAAAATATTTATAAATTGTTTATATATAGGATACAAAACATTTTTCAATTCTACGTCTTTTTACATATGCAGACTTAAAATGAAGTGATAACAATATTTATGTATAAATAGAAAATATACCGTACGTATTATAACATAAAATATTGAAAATTGTATCGTTTTTAATTTGTTGGCCGCCACTGTAGATCGATTCTAATTGGTTCCTGAGAAAGTACAACTCCGATAACATAATCAGACTCATCGATGGTTAATACAAATGGTTTATTGAAGTCAGGGTGTTGAATTATACGATCATTCGTTAATAAAATTTTACTTAATTTAAAGGAATTTACAAATGATTTGTCATGAACTCTTTTTACATTTTTCTTTAGACAGTACGTCATTGGTTTCGTGATTTTTGCCAAGTTTTTAGTAAATTCCCTGTAATATCCTAAAAAACCGAGAAAATATTTAATTTCTTTTAGTGTATGGTACACTCTATCATTTTTTATGGTTTCTATCTTCCTAGGATTTGGTTTAATTCCTTTGTGACTTATCCAATTGAATTTTCATATTGTATGAAATGAAGCGATTAAAAACTTTTTTCAAATAGTTTATATCCTCTTGAAGGCTGATGGAATATATTATTATATCGTTCACGTATACTAAACATATCTTCCCCTGTGATCTTCTTAAGACATTATACATTGCTCGCTGAAAGTAGATGGAATTCAAATGATATCCTTATATATTCATAATGTCCGTGTTCGACATTTAATGCGGTTGTCGGAGGTTTGCCGTCGTGGTGCTTTCACTACCCGACTTGAGGTTGTGGACGGAGTGTAGAAAATTTGTAGACTTATTTAACATATATTACGAACACACAATAAACTTATATTAAATCGAATACAATGCCTTTGTTCCCCGAGTCGAGACAAAGAAGTGTCGCATATGGAAGAGGGTGCGTTGTTGCGCAACCCTGTCTTTTATACCTCTCTCGGCCGAACCTTCTGGAACGTCCCGCCGGAAGTCCTGGGAACCGTTTTCCCGCCGGCTGTTTGAATCGACTCGGGAATCGAGAGGTTGCTCTGGTGCGCGTCAAACTGTCATGGTCTGACAGTTGACAGCTTGACGTTCAGCTGCCACCGCCACAATACTTCCCTCCCAGATACGGAGTACAAAACTTATTTTACCTGTGCTAAAATTGTTACTAGGTGATCTAAAACTACTAAAAGTTACATTTAGATTTATGCCATACGCTTTAGCATCGGGCTTTAGCGCTAGACGAATCGTACCCGCTTTTTTCCAGTGTCATGAAGGGGTTTTGGGTTGGTATAGGGGTGATCATGGGAGGTAGGATCTTGGGCTAGGATAAAAGCCGGTTTGAGACGGTCCTTAGAAATGTTGGCTTCTCTGTGGTTGATTAAAATGGTGAAATACTTATCAGCACGGCTTTTTACAGAGAAGGGACCTTAATGAGGGTTGGAGTGGTTTCTTCACTGCGTCGTTACGTACGAAGACGTGCGTACAGATATCCATTTCCGGAGCAATCTTCGTTGTACTGTGGTTGCTTGAGGGGACCGGTTGCAGGAGTTGTATCTTCTGTCTCAATTGAGCGACAAATGAAGTGGGGTCCACATTGGATTGCACAGACTCAAAGAATTCTCCGGGCAGACGTAAGGGAGTTCCGTAAAGCATCTTTGCTGGTGAGACACCAATTTCATCTCTCAATGTAGCATGTAAGCCCAGCAAGATCGTAGACAAAACATCTGTCCAACGCTCTGTTGCATAGGCCATTATTGCTGTCTTGAGAGTTCGGTGCCACCTTTCCACTTTGCCATTAGTCATGGGGTGGTATGGGGTGGAACGTGCTCGTGCACAGCCCAGTGTGCTGCCAGAGATGCAAAAAGGGAGCTTTCAAACTGTCGCCCTTGGTCTGTGATGATTTTTTGGAGAGAACTGAATCTGCAAATCCAATTGCTGTAGAAGGTCTTGGCAACTGTGTCAGTCGTCATATCCTTCATGGGGAATGCTTCAGCCCAACACGAGAATCGATCGATGCATGTTAGACACTACACAAACCCGTTAGAAGAGGGTAGTGGATCAACTATGTCTACATTCACGACCTGAAACCTAGCATCTGGAATTTGGAACTGCTTGAAAAGAGTTAGAGTGTGCCGGTGGACTTTAGCCTTCTGGCAACTAATGCAGGCCTTAGTCCAGTTGCGGATGTCCTTGTTCATAGCAGGCCAAACGAACCAAGAAGAGATAAGTTTGGTTGTACTCCTGATGCCTGGGTGCGAGAGATTGTGGAACTTATTGAAAATCAATCTTCTGAGATTCTGTGTGATGATGGGTCTGATCTTGGGACCATTGTCATCACAGAAGATCAGAATGTCAGAACCTGGTACGTTACACTGTTTGAGGTGTAGGGACGTTCCTTGTTGCTTTTTGAGCATTTCTTGCAGGTCAGGATCAGAAAACTGATATCGACCTAGAGCTTCGTAATCAATTACTTGTGGAGTGGAAATAAAAGTAATCCTTGAGAGAGTGTCAGCCACAATATTGTTTTTGCCACTGATATGTATGATATCTGTGGAAAACTGTGAGATGAAGTCTAAGTATCGAATTTGCCTTGGGGAAGCTTTGTCGGACTTCTGTGAAAATGCGAAGGTAAGTGGCTTAAGATCTGTGAAAATGTTGAAGGGTCTGCCCTCAAGAAGATATTGGAAATATTTGATTGCCGAATAAATGGCGAGTAATTCTCGATGATAAGTACTGTAGCTTTTCTGGGCGTCCGACAATTTTCGAGAGAAAAAACTTAGAGGTTTCCAAGAATTATCTTCGAATTGCTCAATGACGGCTCCCATTGCATAGTCTGATGCATCGACTGTGAGGGAGATTGGAGCTGTGGAACTAGGGTGTACCAAAGAGGTGGCGTTCACTAGATCCAGCTTGCATTGTTTGAATGCATCCATTGCTTCCTCAGTCCAGACTAATGGGGTTATGTCACTCTTTTTGCAGTTATTATGCATGGTGTGGAGAATGCCTTGATGATGGGCGGCCTTGGGCATACATTTCCTGTAGAAATTGAGCATGCCAAGGAAACGTCTCAACTCCGATACTGTTTGAGGGACAGGAAAATTGGAAATGACAGCTACCTTTTCCGGGAGGGGCATGGAGCCTTGTGCGGAGACTAGATAACCTACGAATTTAACCTGCTTTTCCCCAAAGGTGCATTTATCGGGGTTGATAGTTAACCCAAATTCTTGCAGACGAGTGAAAACAGTCTTGAGGTGTTCGTGATGCTGTGCCTCGTCAGTTGATGCGATAAGGATATCATCGATATAAGGAAAACAGAATTCAAGATTTCCAAGTACCTCATGGATAAATCTTTGAAAAGATTGTGCTGCGTTCCTCAAACCGAATTGCATCCTTGTGAATTCGAATAGGCCGAAGGGAGTTATGATGGCAGTCTCGGGGATTGATTCTTCTGAGACCGGGATCTGATGATAAGCGCGCACCAAATCTAAGGTAGAGAAAATCGTCTTCCCGTCTAGGAAATGAGTGAAGTCATGGAGATTGGGTATTGGGTATTTATCTGGAACTGTGGCTGCGTTCAGACGACGATAATCGCCCACAGGTCTCCATTCACCCGAAGTCTTTTTGGGGACTAGATGCAAGGGGCTGGCCCAGGGGCACTTAGAAGGGCGGCAGATACCCATATCACAGAGATATTGAAATTCCTGTTTGGCTATTTTAAGCTTATCAGGAGCTAGACGTCTTGCCTTAGAAGAGATGGGGGGGCCGTTAGTGTGGATCTGATGTGTTGAACTGTGTTTGGTGTCAATCGGGGTAGGAGAGAGTGTGGTGATTTTGGGGAATTGTTTGAGGATGTCGTAATATTTGCTGGATGAGGACAGGCTACGGATCGAGAGGACACTAAAGGCTTTAGTTGTTCCGTCTTTATGCAGGTCGGTGGTGCTGTCAATGATTCTGCTGTTACCCAGATCGACCAAGATGTTGAAACGATGTAGGAAATCAGCTCCTATTATTGCGTGATCGTTTTTTGCTATGATGAAATTCCATGTGAATTTCCTTCGCAGACCGAGACTCACAGACAACCGTTTGGTACCAAAGGTGGGTATCTGTGTGTTGTTGGCCGCGTACAAAACGCGCGACATTTCAATATATTGGTCTTTGATTGTTCTAGGCACCAGCGAGACATCAGAATCAGAGTCGATAAGAAAATTTATGCCTGTCATATCATCCTTAACTACTACTCTATGACTAATTAAACTTACTGAAGTTGGGAGTGGCTGTATCTGGACGTTATGGCGATCTGGCGTCCCCGCGTCTCCAATCGCCGAAGACGGCGCGGGAGCTAGTTTTCCTGCTGGAAGTTGCAGGGTTTGACGCATCGCTTGGCCTTGTCCTTGAATTTTTGATGATACCAGCACACTCCGGGGTTTGGCGATGTCGGTCCGACTTCGGTCTTCCGGGGCCGCGTTCTGGACTTACTCCGACTTCTCATCTCCTTGGTCAGCTGCTCAATTGCCCTCTCCAGCCTGTTGATTTTCTCGACAATTCGAGGAGATGGTGTCTCTGGGGGGTGCAGGCTTGTGGCAGTACGATCTCGGAGATCTTGTCAGCCAGGGTCGCCATTTTGTCCAAGAGATCGCTGCAGCCGGCCAGAATGGACTGTATGGATGTAGGTAGTTGTTGCATCCATAGGGTCTTCAAGACTTCTGGGGAGACCGCTGATTCCCCTAAGCTCCTCATCTCGTTCAACAAGTGCGAGGGTTTCTTATCGCCGGGCTCCATCCGCGAGAGGAGTTTCCTGAGTCTTATCTCGTCGGACTCGGCGAATAGAGAGATCAACCTACTCTTAAGCCCTTCGTACTTGTTGTCGGCAGGTGGGTTGTCTAAGAAATCCGAGACTTGATCTAGGATTTCTGGGTCCACCGCGGCGACTATATGGTGATACTTTGTCTGGCCGACTGTAATGCGAGCCAGCGCGAATTGAGCCTCCAGGGTCCTGAACCATGTTTTGGGGTTCGCCTTCCAAAATGGTGGGGCCCGTACGGACAGTCTGCTCACCTGGGACGGTCCGTTTGCCGCTTCATCTGAGTCGGGGGATGTGGCTGGTTGGGGCATAGCCATGGCGTCTGGGTTGGACTCTGTTTTCTGTTCTTCTTTTAGGGGTCACCAATTGTCGGGGGTTTGCCGTCGTGATGCTTTCACTACCCGACTTGAGGTTGTGGACGGAGTATAGAAAATTTGTAGACTTATTTAACATATATTACGAACACACAATAAACTTATATTAAATCGAATACAATGCCTTTGTTCCCCAAGTCGAGACAAAGAAGTGTCGCAGATGGAAGAGGGTGCGTTGTTGCGCAACCCTGCCTTTTATACCTCTCTCGGCCGAACCTTCTGGAACGTCCCGCCGGAAGTCCTGGGAATCGTTTTCCCGCCGGCTGTTTGAATCGACTCGGGAATCGAGAGGTTGCTCTGGTGCGCGTCAAACTGTCATGGTCTGACAGTTGACAGCTTGACGTTCAGCTGGTACCACCACATGGTCTTATGAATGCTTTGTGGTTCCATCTCAATTTAATGAAATCTGCTGGCTAAATCAAGGGTTCTAAAATATTGGAATTTTCAAATTTGCACAATATGTCCAAAATATTCGGTGACAGGGACAGATTGTCAATGGTTTTCTCGTTTAAATTCTTATAATTTATCATCAATATCCATTTTTTTTTATTTGAAGCATCTTTTTTTTTGTATAATCCACATTGGCGAGTTGCAAAAAGAACTGGAAGATTGAACGATTCCATTTTCTAGCATCTGATTAATCTGTCTCTTCACGTCTTTGTGTACATACAGATATCTATAACTCTTTGTTTGGATTGCAATTTTGTCAGTAGTGTTGATTATGTGTTTGAGTAGGTTTGTGAATGTTAAGACGTCTCCCTGTTTATACAATATTTTTCCATAGGTTTTGTGACACCAGCCGGTGTTTTATACGTGGTCAACATCATGATTGTGATTTGTCAGGATTCAGACAAATCACTGAGGACTCTTTTTTTCATTAACGGATTTCTTAAAAATTAGAAAAAGAAAATAGTACAGTTACTTAGGGCCAGCACTCCAAAAATCATTCTCCTCGGCCAAAGACCTAAAACTACTTTTATATTGGGGAGCTATTTATATTAATTATAATTAACTATTAAGGGTAGTTGGAATCAAACAGAAGTTAGGCCTTTGGTCATAGTTAATAATTCTCATACATTGATAAAAGGGTAGTATTTTAACTACAAACAACATGATTGTTTTTTGCATCAATAAGGATAAGGAGGTACGTGGCATAGGTTTCCATTAATTTAAATAGACACCTTTGTTCTACTTTGTTTAGATTTTGGTATCTTATTGAAGATTTGAAATCACTCTTTTCAGGAGCTGATACATTTTTCTTTTGTATTGGAGTATTATTTATTTCAAAATTAAAAGTTTCAAATTGATTAAGTTCTATAGGTTCTAATGGAAGGTTGTTATTTACATCAAACTCGTACGTAACAGTTTTTTTCATAATGGTTAAAGATGTCAACGGCATACTCTGATTGTTAGTTGTTATCAGGGTCCGTTGTATTTCAAATTCGTGATGGCAGTAGTAAGGCATTGTCCAGGCCGTCTTGTCGGGTAGATTTGTATTGAAAACGAATTTTCTGATACTGATTTATTAATTCTTTTTTTTTAGATCAATATGTAATTTCAACTTGCAGAAATTCTTTATTTCGAGTATGCCATAAAAGTAGTCATGAAAAGAGTGAAGAATGAGATCTATTGGTTCTTTTATTCCGTAACATAAAAGTAATGGAATTTTTGCTGTATTAATAGCTTTTCTGGACCTAGCGCATGTTTGTAATGTACTTACATGAGGTTTGATTCATTCTTGAAAATAAATTTCGGCTATTGAAAGTCTAACTAATAATGCATGTGATCCTGTGTCAATAAGCAATCTTATGTTGCAATTAAAGATTTTGATATAAGGCAATTGGTTCATTTTGAAACTATTTAAATTTAAGCAAGGTTGATTTTATCCGAAGTTTGCAAATGAAAATTTTCCAATTGATTTATTAAAGTATCTTCAGACGATAATGTCTCATCAAAATCCTCTTGATTCAAAAAATATATTCCATCAAAATATTTATCAGTTAAATAGGATTGCGAATTTTCCTTTCTTTCGTCAAATTCTCCATTTTCTACGTAAGTTAATTCCTGATGTATAAAAGTAGGTCCTCCTCTAAATTGGAATTGAGATCGAAAGGCTTTTCGAGGAAATTTTGATTTGATTGAGCTTATTCCAGACATACACTGCCGGCCAAAAGTTTAAGACCACCCTGTTTAAAATGGAAAATCAAAGACAACTACACACTACATTTCAAAGTTATATGAAGCATAAAGTTAAATTAACATGTATTATAAAGTCTAACAAATCTAGGAAGGAAACATAAACATTAAATTTTAAAAAGTAAAAACAAATTCACAAATTTTATTCAAACTGATTTTTCATCAAAAAATCTTTCTTTGCATTTGATTACTTTTTGACAAGTTTAGGCATCCGAGCAATTAATTTATCAAATGGTCTCTTGTGAAATATCGTTCCAGCTTTGCTGTAAGGCTCTCCACATGTCTTCACGCGATGAAAGACATCGTTCCCGAACTTTTCTATCTAGCTCCTCCCACAAAAGCTCGATAGGATTAAGGTCTAGACTCTGAGGTGGACAAACCATATTTTTCAACACTCCTTCGGTCTCCTTTTGTTCCAAATAATTTCTGCATAATGTCGAACTGTGTTTGGGATCATTATCTTGTTGACTAATGAACCCATTGCCAATCAATTTTAACCCCGAAGGAATGGCGTTTTGTTCTAAGATCACTTTGTACTGCTTCTTTTTCATGATTCCTTCGATTTTTATTAGTTCACCGATTCCATAGCCCGAAAAACAACCCCAGACCATAATGGGACCACCGCCGTGCTTTACGGTCGGTACTACACAATCTGGCATCATGTTTTCTTCAGCACCACGTCGAACATAAACTCTTCTTTTGGATCCAAATAATTCGAACTTCGATTCATCAGTCCAAAGAACTTTTTTAAAATCGTCTTCCGACCAATTTCTGTCGGTAAGGGCCCACTGCAGCTGTTTCTTTTTGTTTTGATGCCTCAATAAAGGTTTTCGGATAGCAATGCGACCAAACATATTGCCTTTTCACTGTAGTTAGTGATATCGGTTTGGATCGATATTTGTTTACCTCAACGCGAATTTCTGGTGCTGTTAGACGCCTATTCCGTTCACTTGTAACAACTATGAATTTATCCTCACCAGATTTAGCAGTTTTTGGTCTTCCTGAACGTGGACGATCTCGATTATTGCCAGTTTCTCTGTATCGGACAATTGCGGAATGAACACAAGTTTTCGATAATTGAAGTGGAGACCCAATCACACGTTCGGATTTACCTTCATTATATAGAGTAACGATGGCAGATCGCGTATCAATATTAATTTCGTGCATTTTCCTCATTTTTTAAAATTCATCGCTGTAAAAGCCATAAGTTGGAACCAACTGTGATTGTTAGTCAAAGAAAGGCCATAACACACAAACACAAATGTTAATTAATACCAAATCTTTTATTTCCGATTACTTAAACAAACGTACTGTTTAGCCAATGTAATAAACAACAAAATATTATTTATTGAGGAAGTAATAACTATGAACAAACGACTGTACTTTTTTGGCGCTCAATCGGCACTAGTTTAAATGTATGGGAAAACGAAATAATTCTCTTATCTTAAAAAATCTGCAGACGACTGATTGTTTATACGTTCCGAAGAAAATAAAAAATTTATAGATGGTGCAGAAATTTGTTTATAGTTCGGAAATATAATATGTTTGTTAATAACTTAACGTTTTTATAAATGGTCTCAAACTTTTGGCCAGCAGTGTAGGTTACGGATATCTAGAGTTTAAAAAGTTATATTGTTGGTTGAATGAAATGCAATGCATTCACTGACATGGTCGAGAATGAGATGAGTTGGTGACCGCATTATTGTCAATTACCCAGCAGTTCTAGAAATCAAAATAAAGAATTACATTTTTTCCGTCCAATTGAAGATTCAAATCAAAATTCAATAAGAGTTAAAAAAAAAAGTTGCATAATAGACCGGAAATTTCACATAAAAAAACCAACCGTCTTCATGAGCGAATAAAAAAGTTCTGGTGTATTTAACATTCGACCTTCTAGGAATTGACCACTACGTCTGGTGGTTTTAGAATAATAACCAGTGTTCTCAAAAACATTGAATTTCTTCCCTTCTTTCTGGGTACATAATTATGCTTACTTGCCCATAACTTTAAAGGGCAGCTCTAGGGGCTCTATGCTATATATATTATATAGCGACTTCATTTAGTGTTGGTGCTGTTTTCTGCCGCGTTAGTTAGATGAATTATATGAATTTAGACTTATAAGTTATTGATATTTTTATATTATACATACCTATACTTTGAATATCCCAAATATTGAATTTGGAACAAATCTGATTCAACGTGGGTAGATACTTGGAGAGGCCCTCTACACAGTGTGCCAAAATGGTTAATGTACCAAAGTGCAAACTCCTCCAAAATCACCTAAGTTTTTTTTAGAGATTTCGGTCCTTTGGCATCAAACGATAGATCTGCAAGTATATGAAAATAAGAAGGTGCTTACTGAAGGACGCACCATTGTGCTCCACGCTGTACGATGAATAGTTCCCGAGATATGGCGTTTTAAATTTTTCACCCTCAACCCCGTCCTACCCTTGAATGGAAACTTAGGAAGTTGAAATTTTATGTGATACGTCCTTTGAATGATAAGGACAATTGGTAAAAATGTCAAATCGATCGTCCGTGGGTGCCGAATTAACTTCTTACCCTTACACGACCTTTCCGCTAGAAAATTGGTCCAATCCTTTCTTGTTGGGTACCAATTGTCGTACCATTCCTTAGCGTCGTCCTCCAAAGCGTTTACAACTCGGAAAAGTTGTTTGAAATCGGCCCTATTAAAGGTGGTCGTCAAAGTCTGCACATCATCACACCACCCATTAGCTCCCGCATCGCTCCTCGAAGGGTCGAAGATCGGAACGTCCACTGGAGCAGTAGGTGTTTGCAGCACATGTGTGACTTGTTGGGGCCATTGTTGCATTTCGTAAAGAATAATCGTCAATATATTGATCAGTTATTCCATTTCGTTGCACTTTTCCGCGCACAAAACACGCACTTTTCACACAACTAATTGTCTACGCGTTGTGGCACTTTTAGCACGTGGATCACACTTCTGATGTCAGAAAGTTTGTTTTTTATCTGTTGGAGGAGAAATAGAATAAAAAACAAGTGTAAGCGGTACTTTACTTCGCTAAGATCGGAAATCGAATTACTCCCCCATACAATGTATCGGAGTCACCCTGGGTGTATCCGTTCTTTGTCTCAAGAACAGGCACCAAAATTTCCATATTCTTTCCACTTTCGCATCCCTTTATCATTCTCTTTACACTTTCATATGGTTTTGGGAGAGATTATAAACAGATCTTTCTTTATCTTTTATCACAGATGGTCTATTCTAACTAATACAAGCTTGGTCCATTTCCAAAATGTAATAAGACACTAACAGGTGTTCGTGACATACTAGCTATGCCTAAGGCTAGGTTATAACACTATCCTTATGAGACAACACGTTTTTCACATTGCCGTGAGGCGAATTGATGAGCACCCTCGTATCACTTTCTGCATAGAAACTCACATATACAGGGTTATTCACACTATACGGCACGGAATATAGTGGCTAAAATACGAGGCTTTCAAAAGGCTTCACTTTTGGGCTATATGGGAATGTATTATGGCTACTTTTTAAAATTATTTTCATATTATACAGGGTGTCCCAAAAGTTCTAAAAGTATTAAAGTTGTGTTTTTTAAATGAAACCCTCTGTATATTATTGCATTTTTGGATTCTCCGATCAAAATAAGTGTCTGTTTTAATAAGGTTTACTATACCTAAAACTTAAGGTTTTTTAAATAATTTGAATTTTATCAAAATTTGACCTAATTTTCATGTTTTAAACACTTAAGAATTATTTGAGTTACGCAAGTGTAATTTACAGTGTAGCGTAACAATAGATCATATTTTATATCCCAATCATGATAAACTAGCCATTTTATACAGGATGTAGAAAAATTAAAACTAATCAAATAAGAACTTTAAGTGACTATAACTTGATTAATTTAAATACAATGTCATATTTTTTAGCTTACCAGGATATGTAATTTTTAATAACCTATTGAATGGTATTAGAGTGTTCATAACTAAGTCTTCGCGTTTTTACAGAATACGCTAAATAGTTGTTCTTTGCGCCATTTGGTGTTGTTTAGTTCAAAGTTCTAAATCACGTAACAACTATAACATAAAACAGAAACAAAATATTTATAATACATGTTCGAAATGTCTACCATCCATTTCTAGGCACTTACTAATTTTTTTTTTAAACTACTATTAACTCTGGAAAGCATTTGCGGAGTAACAGTTTTAAATGCGTCACTTATACATGTTTTCATATCCTGTGAATTTGTCGGAGGCGCATTGTAGAGAATTCCTTTAATGTATCCCCAACAAAAAGAAATCTAGTGGAGTTAAGTCCGGGGATCTGGGGGGCCAATTTTGATATCCATTTCTTCCCATCCACCTTTTTTTAAAGTTGGCATTTAAAAATTGCCGAACCTCCCGATGATAATGAGGCGGAGCTCCATCCAATTGAAGCCACATGGTGGTTCTAATAGTTAAAGGGACTTTTTCTAATAATACTGGAAATTGGTGTAAAAAGAAATTTAGAAACATCACACCATTTAAAGGTTCTTCAAAAAAATATGGTCCAATTAAATACGGGCCTAGTATTCCACCCCACACACTAACGGACCATCTCTTCTGATTTCTCATGACTCCGTATTCATGAGGATTCGAATCAGAATAGTAATGAAAGTTGTGTCTATTTACAAGACCATTGTTATGGAAAGTACATTCATCACTAAATAGAACTTCATCGAAAAGTTTTCATTTTCTGCAACATTACCTAACACCCACATGCAAAATTCTGTTCGGTCGTCAAAGTCATATCCATAAAGTTCTTGGCAAAGCTGGATTTTATAACGATAAAAACTATGTTTTTTAACAATTCTTGAAACACTTGCTTTACTAATGTTCGTAACTTTGGATTTCGAATTTTGAGTAATATTGGGATTTTCGATAACTGAA
Organism: Euwallacea fornicatus; assembly: GCF_040115645.1. NCBI lineage: Eukaryota > Metazoa > Arthropoda > Insecta > Coleoptera > Curculionidae > Euwallacea > Euwallacea fornicatus. Next base: position 331,373 of record NC_089560.1, on the reverse strand, counting down.
CCTACTACCATAAAAACATTTTCACAATCTTCAGTGACAGACTTCCTTGTAATGGGTTTCTTGTAATTGACACTTCCTGTCTCTTGAAACTGGTGCAATAATCTTTCAAAAACGGCTGGCTTAGGATGTTTTCTTTCGGGAAACTTTGGAGCATAAACTTGAGAAGTCCATAAACAATTCTTATGACATTCTTCAAGAATAAAAATTAATCTGTAAAAACGCGAAGACTTAGTTATGAACACTCTAATACCATTCAATAGGTAAATAAAAATTACATATCCTGGTAAGTTAAAAAATATGACATTGTATTTAAATTAATCAAGTTATAGTCACTTAAAGTTCTTATTTGATTAGTTTTAATTTTTACACATCCTGTATAAAATGGCAAGTTTATCATGATTGGGATATAAAATATGATCTATTGTTACGTTACACTGTAAATTACACTTGCATAACTTAAATACTTTTTAAGTGTTTAAAACATGAAAATTAGGTCAAATTTTGATAAAATTCAAATTATTTAAAAAACCTTAAGTTTTAGGTATAGTAAACCTTATTAAAACAGACACTTATTTTGATCGGAGAATCCAAAAATGCAATAATATACAGAGAGTTCCTTTTAAAAAAACACAACTTTGATACTTTTAGAGCTTTAAGGACACCCTGTATAATATGAAAATAATTTTAAAAAGTAGACCTAATAGATCCCCATATAGCCTAAAAGTGAAACCTTTTGAAAGCCTCGTATTTTAGCCACTATATTCCACGCCGTATAGCGTGAATAACCCTGTATATAGGTTTTCGTTTTATTTTATTAGTCTGGGATATGATACAAAAATGAGTTTATGGGGGTGGGCACGGCTTCGATGTCGGCGTTGGTCTTCACTTAGAAATGTATCACTTGAAGATGTCCAATGAAAAGAACGACCTCCTCGTCTTCGGGAAAGTCTTAAATACTAAACCCTCTGGCGGCGCATCATGGTCGCATCCTGGTTAGGGTGCCATTGCCACCTGCCACACTACCTGCCGCATTAGACCGTGGCGCCGATGCTGATGAAATGTCTTTCGTCGGCAATTTCGTCAATCGTAATTGTGTCAGCAATATTAGGATCGACGAAGCTTTTCGTAGGTAATGCCCATGCTGATAAAGTCTTCCGCAGAGAACTCCCCCTCCCATGCCGGCAGAGTAACTCGGTGGAAATTTTCACGCCAAAACCAAAATTTATCATGGGCGTGCCAAAGGCGTACATCAACTCTTTGTCAATAATTTAACCCTAACTCTATTTACAATCTACAACCGTTGAGATCTATTCTCGACCTGATCAGAATACATAATACAATTCGGTCAAAAACTATCCACATTGTGGTTGATCTGACTATTGGATCCTACATTCAGCCATACTAACTAGGAATCCGCCTAGGATTTGCTATCATTATCAACCATTGGCGTTGTGTATTCCGCACAAGTTGATGTTCGTCATGGTCCTTCGTGTGCTCTAACTTTCATGACCTCGTAGTGTTCGTTGGGCATAATTTTGGTGACTTCGTAGGGTCCGAGAAGTTTGTTATATAACTTTAGACTGCCTCCAAACTGTGTTATTTTTATGGCAATCAGATCTCTGACCTTATATCTCTTCGTTTTCCTTCACCTTAATTTGTAATGCTTCTTGTTTTCTTCTTGAACCTTTAAGATTTGCCTCTTACTGTCGTTTCGTAGTTCTTTCCTTCTCTCATCAAAGTCTTTTATTAATGCTCTTTCTAGCATTTCATTAATTTGCATTTTTTTTATGCCATTTTAACGCTGAACAGTATTTCAAACGGTGTAATGTCGATACTTCTTTGGAATGTAGAATTCAGGGCAATTTGAGCTTAATCAATTTTTTCATACCACCGACTAGGGTTGCTTATACTTTATTTAGTAAGAACGGGTATAATTGTTCTATTAATCCATTCTACCTCATCATTCCCTCTAGGAACTCCCCTTGTAACCGTAACGTGCTGTATTTTTTTCTGTTGGCAGTAATCTCCGAATTGTTTAGAAGTAAATACAGTACCTTTGTTCGTTATTATCTTTGACGGATTTCCAAAGTTCTTCTGCTGCGTCTTCCGTTTACCGATAGTTTCTCGCGACGTGGCCGATTTAGTGGCGTAAAGCCAAATAAACTTCGAAAAATCATCGACAACTGCCAAAATATGCTTGGTAAGTTTTGTTCTTCGAAGGAAACAGTCCTATGTGGTCAATATCATAAGTAGAAAGGGGTTCTTCGTCTTTTGCTATTGGTTGTAGCATTCCCTCTTTTTTCCCTTCATTTCTGTTTTCTAAGATGTATGCTACACAGTTCTTAATGACGTTGTTAATTTGTTCCTTTACTTTTGGAATATAAAACTCTCTTTTGATGATCTCCCCCACTTTTGGAACACCACAATGACCAACTTCGGGTACTTTTCTTATGACCTCCTGTTGCATCAGTTTCGGTACTACAATTAATTCCAATTCCTTATCGTACTTATACAGAACAACATTCCTTAGAAAATAATCTTGGTAATCTTCGGTATTGGCAATTTTTCTGATAGCCTGGATAAATTTGTCGCTCTCGTGAGCTACCTTCAAACAGTGTGTAATCCCATCTTCATGGTTAATTCCATTTATTGTCGTAATTACTGGGTATCGACTCAAAGCATCCACATCAGTCATTCAACTGCCACTTCGATACTCTATTTCATACGAGTATTCTTCCATTGGTAAGGCCTATTGCGCTATCCTCGTAGTTAAGTCTTTTTTGTCCATCGTCTTTTGAAAAGCGCAACAATCGGTGATTATCTTGAAGTTGATGCCTAAAAGATAAATTATGAATTTTTTTACAGCTTGTATTACTGCTAAAATGTCTAGTTTATACTTGTGATATACATATTTCCTCGATACCTCCTATAGTTGGTTTTTCCTTCGTGTTATGCTTTGATCATCTCTTATATCTCATCTTTGTCAATTACATCTATTAATTTGATTGTACACCTCTTAAATTTTAGTGATGCCCACTTGAAGTTTTTCTTCACTATTTCACAAAATTTCGAGCATACATTCGGGTTTTCAAAATAAATTGAGTATAACTTCTCCAGGGTCACATTATCCCTTATGAATTTTATTACGTCATACTCCATATTGTCTTCTAAAGTCTGTAGGACATATCGTCATTTTTTTCCGAATAGAATAATCAATTTTGGCTTTGCAGGTGAGTGGAATACTTGTGATATCAATATTTGATTTCTTCCATAGTTTACTGCAGTTTCTACGATTGGTACGCCTACAATTGGGTCTTGCTCTTCATTCGTATGCTCTGTTTCATTCTCAATATATCACCTTGATCAAAAAGTTCCCGAAATTTGTACAGAAAATTAAAAATTTAAGTTAATTCATCTAAATCTATATTGTCCCCTTCAAAGTAATCCCCATCGATTGCAACACACTTATGCCAGCGCTTGATCCAATCCTCGAAACATTTTTTATATTCGGTTTTCGGTTTGTCCATCACTGTTTTCTGCGATTTTTCGATTACTTCCTGTCGGCTGCTGAAACGCGTTCCCCGTAATGGTTTTTTTAACTCGAATGAACACAAAGAAGTCACAGGGAGCCAAATCAGGTGAATTCGGTGGCTGTTGAATGATATTCGTTACATTTTTCGTCAAAAAATTACGAATAATGATGGCACTGTGCGACGGTGCGTTATCATGGTGCAAAATCCACGAGTTTTCTGCCTGCTTCATGCAAACGTCTTACAATGCCCAAATAATACCCTTTGTTTACTGTCTGGCCTTCTGGCAAAAATTCATGATGCACTGCACCGTTGTCATCCATGAAAACTGTGAGCATTGCCTTTTTTTTTTTACTGAAAACGACGTAATTTTTTTGGTCTCGGCTCATTTGGTGAACACTATTCACTTGCCTGATGTCTGGATTGCGTGTCATACTCATAAACCCACGGCTCGTTTCCAGTAATAATCCTTTTGATGAATGTGGGATCGGATTTAGCCTCGTATATCATGTCTTTTGTGAGGTCAATAAGGTCTCTTTTTTGCATGAAATTGAGGTCTTATGGCACCAACTTTGCTGCTACACGATGGAAACCCAAATCATTAACCAAAATGTCGTGGACGGATCCATAGGCAATGCTCAAGTCCTCCGCTATCTCTCTGATGGTATATTTGTGGTTATTGACCAACATTTCTTCAACTTTATCAATGTTTTCATCGGTTTTCGATGTCGATGGTTTACCACTGCGTTCATCATCTTCGATTGACTCACGACCACTTTTGAATCGCTCGTGCCACTGGTAAACGACTGTTTTCTTTAGAGAATCGTTGTCGAAACATTTTTCCAACGTTCGCGCACCATTAAATCCGTTTTTTACGCAAAATTTAATACAAGTTCGTTGTTGCAAATTTAAATCCATTTCTAAAATTGTAAAAATCGCTAACAGACACACAGAGATAGATGTACTCTTCGCTACGTAACTTTTGCAAATTTCAAGCTATGACGCTAAGATTTAGAGGGAATACCAACAACAGATGTACCAATTTAACAAAAAAACAGAACTCAAATTGGAACGATGGGAGCGTAGCACGGTGGTTATTCCGGGAACTTTTTGATCAAGGTGGTATTCTGCTGCGTTTTCGCTAAGTGTTTTATCTTGTTCTAGGTCAGCATTCAGAATCATTGATGATCGATCGTTTGAATGTCCTGCTATATTATTCATTTCTTCCTGTAGCGATTAATTGAATTTAACCCTATATTTTACCAGTTCCGAAAATTCGTTGGTTTTCTTAGTATGAATTCCTATTCTACTTAAGACGACTGCATTAGTGCTAGTCCTTCTTTTTTCATAAACTATGTTGTAATCAAACTCTTCTAGCCTTATTCGCCACTTCAGTAAGTTAGATTATGGATCTTTTAAGTTAAAAAGTCACTGCAATGGTTTATGATCTGTAATAATATTGAACTTTCCCCCATATAAGTATGGCCTAAAATACTTGGTGACTCAAACGAGGCACAAACATTCTTTTTCTATGGTCGACTATTTTTGTTCCGATTCATTTAGCGTCTTTGAAGCGTAAGCTATTGGTAGATCTCATCCCATCCGTCCCTGTGATAAGACCGTTCCCAATGCTACGTTAATACCATAGTAAGTTACATTAGATGGTTTGTTAAAATCAGTATATTGTACTATCGATTCATTTATTAGTATATTTTTGTAATTCTCGAAGAATTGTAGAAACCCTTGGTTATGTATAATTTTCGCTCCTTTTTTAAGACATCTCGTAAATGGTTTGGTCAATTTAGCGAAATTAGTATTAAACTTCCTTTAATACCCAAATAATCCCAAGAATCCTTTGATCTCCTTAGTTGTTTTCGACAACGGATAATTCTTTATTGCAATAATTTTGTCAGGGTTTGGTGTCACTCTATTTAGCGTCACTACATGTCCTGGATATACCACCTCTTTCCTCAAAACCTCACTCTTATCTAGTTGCATTTTAAAGTTGGCTTTCCTTAATCTTTCAAATATTGATTTTAGTCTCTCTATGTGCTCTTGCAGTGAAGTTGAGAAAATTATTATATCATCTAAGTAAACGAGGCATTTTTCGTTTTGAATCCCTCTTAATATGCTGTCCATAACACTTTGAAATATAGCAGGTGCATTTTTCAATCCAAATGGCATTCTAGTATATTCGAAATATTCCTGTTCGGTACTGCAAGCCGTTTTCTTCATATTTTCTTTAACTATTTCTATCTAATCGAATCCGCTTGGTGGTAGATCGAGTGTAGTGAAATATTGGCATTTACCAAGCTTGTTTAGTAAGTCTATAATATTGGGCAAATGGTACTTATCATCAATGTTCTTTTCATTCAACTTCCTAAAATCTACGCACTCTCCAGTTTTGTTTACATGAAGTGTCAATTTTCTTGGGCATCACCCAGATGGGTGCAAACCATGACGAGTCGCTCGATTTAATTATATTTTGATCTAACATTTCATTCATTTATTTCTGTACCTCAGTCCTGTAAACAAATGGATATCAATATGTTTTGGCATATACTGGAAATTCATCCAATGTCTTAATTCTGTGCTTAATTTGGCTTGTAAAAGTCAAGGGCTTTCCTTTTTTATAACAGATGTCCCTGTATACGGTACATAGTTCTACAATTTTCTGCCTTTCCTCCAGATTTAAATGTTCTATGTGCATTTCTGGGGATTTAAACTCCTTTTATCCATTATGCATAAAATTTAAATCTGTCCATAAATCGGGGTTAAAATTCTCGTTTTCGTCATATCATCCTATGTTTTATTTTTACACTAATTATTTAATACAGTAGTTAGTGCTCGTCCATTTTTTGCAATCGTTATACAGGGTGTCCTCGAATTACGTGGCCAAAATAATACCGCAGATTGTTTGAGTGAAAATAAGTCGATTTAACTGAACTTCCCTCAGTCCAAAAGTTGATAATTATGGAGCTACAGGGTGTTAAAGTTGAAAAAAAAATCACATTTTTTTTAATATCTTTCGATTTCTTTGAGTTAATTTCACGAAATTTCATATTTGAGGGTGTTTTAGGATACGAAATTCAAATTTATTAACGATTTAGTTGTTTCTTCTAGGGGGCGCCACAAGCGACCATTAGGACACATTTAAATCTCTGTAACTTTTTCGTGCCACGGTGTATATTATTTTGGTATTTAAAAACCTTTTTCCCTACCTTTTATACTTAGAAAAGGTATACTTTATTGACGTCGCCAGAAGCAACGGTTTTGGAGAAAAACGCATAATTCTAAAGCGCTGCATATTTGCGTTAGCGCTTTTAAGTAAATAACTCAGTTGGCTATGTTTTTAATTGACATTTTAACACTTGAATTTGTTTCTCAAATGTCAGTTTTTTTATTTAGCCCTCAGTTTTTCTTGTCAGTTTCGCTTCTTGTTCCTGTAAATATCCATAAGTATGGCCAATAAATTCACTTATTCTGAAATGGTGGATATGCTGTTAGTTTATGGACTTTGCCGTTGTAATAGTCAAAAAAGTGTACGAGTTTACAAGGAAAAATATCCTTTCCGTAGAATTCCAAATCGGAAAACTTTTGTTAATATTGAAAGGCGTCTAATTTTAAGGTAATTTGCATGCATCATCAGGCTTAGATGCATTTTTCTCCAAAACCGTTGTTTCTAGCGACGTCAATAAAGTATACCCTTTCTAAGTATAAAAGGTAGGGAAAAAGGTTTTTAAATACCAATATAATATACACCGTGGCACGAAAAAGTTATAGAGATTTAAATGTGTCCTAATGGTCGCTTGTGGCGCCCCCTAGAAGAAACAACTAAATCGTTAATAAATTTGAATTTCGTATCCTAAAACACCCTCAAATATGAAATTTCGTGAAATTAACTCAAAGAAATCGAAAGATATTAAAGAAAATGTGATTTTTTTTTTCAACTTTAACACCCTGTAGCTCCATAATTATCGACTTTTGGACTGAGGGAAGTTTAGTTAAATCGACTTATTTTCACTCAAACAATCTGCGGTATTATATTGGCCACGTAATTCGAGGACACCCTGTATAATTCGGAACTTCGCAATCTTGAATTTTTTTAATGCAGCAACATTATTTTCTATTACGAATGCTAGTTTTTATTTCTACTACTTGATTACTTCGTGCCGTAATGGTAATATCATTAACCTGTGGTCTAGATTCACAAAAACTTAACTTAATGGTTGTGTGAGGTGTATGCAAATATTTCTGTTCATAGTTTAGCACGGATTGTAAAATTTTTAAATTATTCATGCCTAGTAATCCATCAAATGAATCATGAAACTTAAATAAATAACATTTGATCTTATGATTTTTTTGCAAATTAAATATTTCCGACGTTGGGATATTTGCACTATACCTACAGTAGTGGCCATAAGTATGGAAACTTTTTTAATATCGCTTTTATTTAAAATGAACGATTATAATTTAAAATTGTAAATATAAAATAGATTCTATTTTTAATACTTTATCAACATCCATGGTATATTGGTATTTATTGGAATTTGATTTGGAGTAAATATGAAATTAAAAAAAAACTGCGGACAAAAGTATGGAAACTATTTGCATCTTTTGATCAAATAAAAGCTAAATTTATCGAATTTACATAGTATACAGTAGAATTCAATAAAAGTGACAATGCCAAAGCGTCATTTATCTGAAGATTAAAACAGCGAGTTGTACAGTTGCTTAAGCAGGGGTACAAGCAGTGTGATATTGCTAGTTCTTTAAATGTACTCAAAGGAACAATATCGAAATTATTGAAACGTTTCATGAACGTGGTACAATAGGGAGATTTTCAAGACCAGGTAGGTCCAAAAAGTTTCCAAAACGCACTCAAGAATTAATACGAAGGATGTCGAAAAAAAATCCACTATTGACTTCAACGGATATTTCAAGACTTCTTGCTGAAGAACACAACATAGTGGTATCGAGTCGCACGGTGCGAAGATTCTTGGTAGCTGGAGGTTTCTTTGGAAGGATTGCTGTCAAAAAACCACCAATTTCCAAAAAGAAATAGAAAGGCGCGTTTTGCATTTGCTTGGCAACATATCAACTGGTCACAGGAAAAATGGAATACAATCTTGTGGAGCGATGAAAGTAAATTTTAATTATTTGGTAGTGATGAAATTCGATACGTAAGACGTCCTAAGAATGCAAAATTCTATTCTAAGTATCAATTGCCTACTGTAAAACATGGCGGTGGAAGTGTTATGGTGTGGGGGTGTTTTTCTGCGTCTGAGGTTGGGCCATTAATTAAAATAGAAGGGACTATGAACCGATTCGCGTACAAGGACATCTTAGCGAACCTTATGCTTCCTTATGCAGAATGGGAAATGCCCTTGTCTTGGAGTTTTCAGCAAGACAATTACCCCAAGCACGCATTAAAACTGATTAAAAATTGGTTTGAAGAAAATTGTGTCGCGAAAATGGAATAGCCGTCGCAGAGTCCAGATCTTAACCCGATCGAACATCTTTGGGAACACCTTGGAAGGCAAATTCGGAAAGAAAAAATTCATAGTTTACCACATTTATTCGATGTGTTGGAAAGAGAATGAAAATTAATTCCAGTGGAAGTTTGCAGAAAACTGGTGTATTCTGGTGTATTCTATGAACCAACGGTGTCGTGCAGTAATTAAAGGAGGATTTGCCACAAAATATTAACACAATTTTGAAACAAAGGATATATTTTATAAGTTACTGAAAATGCATTATTGGTGTCCATTGGTGTCCATACTTTTGTCCGCAGTTTTTTTAGATTTTCATATTTACTTCAAATCAAATTCCAATAATTACCAATATACCATGGATGTTGATAAAGTATTAAAAATAGAATCTGTTTTATATTTACAATTGCAAATTATAATAGTTCATTTTAAATAAAAGCGATCACAAAAGCCCTTTGGAAGAAAATAATAGAAATATGTTTTTCCAAACTATCATAAAACGTCCTGTATCTTTTTTATTCAGCATTTTTGGACACACATTTATATAGAATTTCTGCCATAAAATGATATAATCTACCTTTCATATCCATTTGGCACCATAATTTAGAAACACCCTGTATAACGACGATGCACTGTTTATCACCATCGTCTAAATTAGATTTTTGGGATTTTTTTGTTGTTTCATGTTAGATGTCAAAAACGATGTAGAAGCGCCTTCTTCTATATCTTTCATTTGCCTAGCAATTCGTCTTATAGAAGCTATGCTCACTCCAGTCGCTAAGGCTGCACGTTCCTGAACTTTTTGAAAGTCCTAAAAGGACTGTTTTGTGCTGTTTCCTTTTGCATAAAAAATAACATTTGCGATTACCTGTCTAGCTTGACCCGATAACACTGTACCCCTTAATTTTGAACTAAAAAACAATATTGCACCTCTCTGAAAAATGCCTAAACAGTTTGAAAAATGTTTATTGTCTCAGTACTTTTGTCAACTATTTTAAGTCGTACAGTACTTCGCTCGGCTATGATAACTACCAAAATAATAACTATTTTTTGTAGGTGGTTTAGTAAGCATCGGTAGGCGTAGATAAACATCGTTTTTTCATATATCAAGCTATTCTTGCCAAGGTGTAGCTGAGACCTCGCGAAAAAAAATTTTCTGGTTTGAGTTACCCCATGAATATTTTGTAGCCGTCCCCCCAGATATCCTCGTCGAGTTTCTTGCATAGTTCCGTCCAGCTCGTTTTTTTCTTGAGCTTATCTCTCTGCCTAGAGATTTTCTTATGTCCTTTTATCTTTGCCGTAACGTCTCCGTTTCGGTATCTGTAACGTTTGAATTTCCACGAGCTCTTTGCGTTTACATCGTGGTTGCTGCACAGTTCCTTCTTATGGTTTCGACTTGCTCTGTCCATCAGTACGGGTTTTGACTGTCAATCGCGTCGTTACGATTACCATCACGAGCCATTCGGAAAGTACCTTTCATGATTTTTGAGATTTCCTCCCCGCTACTCACCTCGTGGTGACGGAGTTCGAAGAGTTCTCCGAAAGCGTCGATGAATTTTTGTTGGTTCGGTTTTACGCAACTTTTCAGTCTAGACTGCCGCACACGTGTGCTACCAACTTCAGAGCAAATATGTCTGTGCGGCGAACACGGTTCAGTATCTATTACCTGGTAATCCTTCACGTGATTGGCTAGATACTGACTCGCAAAAGTGACGTCAATGCACGTTTTCTGGTCGCGTCTTACGAACGTGGATTCTCCCATGTTGAGAACCACCATATTTAGTGCCCCTGATAGTTCGGACAACGCATCGCTCGTTGCGTTTTCCTCCATCGCTCTCCAGTTAGGAGATTTGGTGTTAAAATCTCCTA